>NC_038044.1:50465596-50767550 GCF_002211085.1 Panicum hallii | reverse complement strand
TACTACACCACTGATTTAGGTGCAATAGGTGGGTACTATGGCACCGAAAGAGTGATTTGGTAGTAATATGCATGCCTATTACTACACATAAATTGTGTTGCGATATTTATGTTTCGTGTTGCAACAGGGTGTCCCTAATGCACCTATTTTTAGGATTTGTGTTGCAATTGGCTGGGAATACTGCTACACCAATTATAAGTTGCATTAGTACTTCGTGTGTTGCAATAGAAAGGTGCTATGGCGACCATATTAGCGTTGGGTTGCTTCTGAACGGCAATTTCGCAACCTTGATTTGTGTTGCAAATTGCTTGGTGCATTGTGGCAATAGATAGGTGGCTATTGCATCCTTTCTTTCTGTGAGATGCAATAGCATGGACGTATTGCAACAATTTTGCGTGGTTGTCCAACTAGTCGTAGTCGTTGCAACTGTAACAGACTTATTGCAACCAAGTGTTCCTTGGTTGCAGTTAAATTTTCTATCACCACGCTTTTTGTTCTTACAGGTGGCCTCCACACAAGTGTTCCTTGGTTGCACTTAAACTGGAACAAATTGTCAAACAAACTGGAACAAATCAATAGATCGACTAGGACAAATTGTCAAACGAACTGGAGAAGGGGGTGGCACCGGGCGAGGAGCTCGGAAGAGGCAGCGAGGCGGCGCTGGATGACGAGAGCGGCGGCGGCGCTGTGGAGACGGGCGGCGAGGCGGTGCCGAGCGACGCCACGATAGCCCACAGAAGGCCCGTTGCGGTTGTCTTGATCTCGTATGCCTATGTATGTATGTATGTATGTATATATATATCTCCATCAGGCCCAACAGATCAAAATCGCATATGTAATATATCCTCTAGATATAAATCAAAAAGAGAAACAGAAAACAGGCCCAACAGAAGGTCCAGTCGGGAGTCCCCTTCTGATGAGGACATGACTAATACGCATATGACCAAGGCCCAAGCGAAGATAGAGTTCAAAGCCCAATCCATATTGAAGTCCGATTTATTCGCGAGTCCGGTTCGGACTGCAGGAGCAGGCATCACGAAAACGGACGCCCAGGCCACATACGGGCTCTGTTTTGGGCATTCTATATATTGTTGGAAAGCTAAGGAGATAAGCTTTCCACCCAACTGATCCCATATCAAAATACGTACGGAGTCGATAGGAATCGTCGAAACAACATGACGACCAGAATCTGTCTGGATGCAGCGATGCCAGTTTTTGGGCCCGAAGGCCTTGTACTCCCTAGGGTTGCTCGGCCACCCCCTTGGCCGCCCCCCTAGCCTCTCTCTTCTATATACACAGCAGCTGCCATTAGGTTAGGAGGGTTTTGCTTTAGATCAATCTATCTTTGAACAGTCGCCGTCTTTCGGTTTGTAGAACCCCAACTTTCGAGCTTAATCAATCATCTGCAGTTGTCACTTCAATTTGAGTGCTGCGTTTCTTTCGAGTTCTTGCCAAGGGCTTAATTGGAATCATCGTCCACCGAGGAGTCCAATTGAGTGTACTGCAGCTGGGTCGCCGTGCCCGATCGCCGGTGAGAATTCTGAAGAATTTCTTCCTTTGTGGTTGCCGGTCTTCGTACTCTTGCGCGCGAGACCAATTCTAAGTAGAAAAAAATGCGTGTACTGTGTTTGTTTTGTTGCATAAATACTGTCTATTCTTGATTTATTTCCTGAAGAACACACACAGTATTACCAACACAATTGTTATCTGTGAACTGAAAAAGAATTCCACCAACCTGTTCGATATTTCCAGCACCTGGGAACTGAAGAATTATTTCCACGCACACACTAATAAAGAACAAAGATAGTATTTCCACCACTCTATTCTTGATTTAATTAACTGATCTATGGTCTGAAACATACTTGTGTGATTCACGGAAGATAAGTGCTCATACTAGCGTGATTTTAATTTTTGGTCTGAAACATGATTTAGGTTGTGATTTTTTTTACCATTACAAATTTTGAATACCCATGATCCAAATCCTGGACCCGCCACTGTATATCTCCCCTGCATATATCCATGCTAGATCATGATCTCTCATTGCAAACATGCATGCAGATAAATGGCATCACACACAGATAGGAGTTGGATGCGCTTGCCTCGACATTCAGAGGTGTGGAAGGCGAATTTCCGAAGTTTTATTGAAAACTTTGGCACATCATCATCGCGACGAGCTGGTGGATCTGTTGCGTGCCCATGTGCTACATGTCAATGCATGATAAGATATCATAACGTGTTTCAGATTCAGCTTCATTTAGTTACTAGAGGGTTTGCTGATTGTTTCATCAATAATGAATTCGAAGGCCAAACTTGTTCATCAGCTGAGGGTCGTGTGAATCATGGTGTCAATCCTGATCGCAATACTGGTATAAGAGAACCTGAAGATGCACAACCTACAGCTGACGCAGCACCTTATTTTGGAGAAGATGATGATGAAGACGCAGGTGATAATCCTGCTGCCACTAATACTCTGATTAGAACATTATCAGTGGCTCTATACATGGACAAATCATAGATGCTGGTGAAAAACCAAATAAGGAAGCAGAGATATTTTTGAAACTATTAGAGGAGGCAAAGAAGGAATTGTATCCAGGATGCAAAGATGCAACTAAGGTCTCTTTTATCGTGCAACTTTTTCAGATAAAGTGCTTGTACGGAATTAGTAACTCAGCATTGGAGGCCATACTTAATCTGTTCTCAAAGGTTCTCCCTGAAGGCCATTGTATCCCTGACTCCTTGGATAAAGTGCAAAGGGTGGTACGAGACCTAGGCTTGGACTATATCAAGATACACGCATGTAAGAATGATTGTGTGTTATTTTTTAAGGAAAACAAAATGCTGGAGACATGTCCCACATGTGGGGAGTCTAGGTGGAGAGTTGTAGATAAAACCTCTGATAATGAGGTTGTGGATGGTGCTACTGTTAAGAAGCGATTTCCAGTGAAGATCCTACGCTACTTTCCTCTTATTCCTCGGCTGCAAAGAATGTACATGTCGAAGCAGTTATCTGAGGAGATGCAATGGCATAAGAAAGAATTGGTCAAAGATAGAAAATGCGTCACCCTGCTGACTCATTGGCATGGAAGCACGTGGATAAAGAATATGGATGGTTTGCACAAGATGGTCGTAATATTAGGCTTGGTCTTGCTTCTGATGGCTTCAATCCCTTTGGGATGCAAAATGTTACATACACCATATGGCCTGTTATCCTTATACCTTACAATTTGCCTCTGTGGTTGTGTCAGAAACAATCTAACTGGTTGCTATCAATGTTGATACCTGGTCCAAAATCTCCTGGAATGGATATTGATGTATATTTGAGGCCCCTTATATTAGAGCTGAAGGAGCTTTGGGAAAAGGGTGTTCCAACATGGGATGCACAGACTAAACAAAATTTTAAATTACATGCTGTTCTACTCTGGACAATTAATGACTTCCCAGCTTATGCTATGCTTTCTGGTTGGAGCATGAAAGGAAAGTTTGCATGTCCATACTGCCACAAAGATACTGATTATTTGTGGTTGAAACATGGGATGAAGCACTGCTACATGGGACATCATCGTTTCTTGCCCTCGGACCATCCATGGTGCAAGAACAAGGTCAGCTTCAACAACAAGGTTGAAACCAGGGAGGCTCCAGTACCACTAACAGGTGCACAGATACTTGAAGAGTTTGAAAGCTTTGAACAAGTTAGATTTGGAAAGAAGGCATCGAGAAAAAGGAAACGTGACGAAGACCAAAGATGGCACAACTGGAGGAAGATGAGTATTTTTTTTGAACTCCCTTACTGGTCTTCTTTGCTCATCAGGCATAATTTGGATGTTATGCACATTGAGAAAAATATATGCGAGAGCATATTAGGCACTCTGCTTGAATTGGAAGGTAAATGTAAGGATGGGGAGAAGGCTCGACTTGATATGGAGCATATGGGGATACGACCAGATCAGCATCCTGTGATTAGGAATGATAAGTATACCTTGCCAGCAGCATTGTACAAGTTAGATAAGAAGGATAAGGAAAATTTATGCGCATTTCTATATGGAGTGAAGATGCCTGATGGGGTTTCCTCCAATATAAGAAGATGTGTTGACCTAAACTCATGTAAGGTGTCTGGCTTGAAAACTAATGATTACCATCTAATTCTACAGAAACTGTTACCCTTAGTGGTTCGTAGGATTTTGCCAGAACAAGTTGTCATCGCTTTGGTTCAGCTTAGTAATTTCTTCAATGCACTTTGTTCCAAGGAGCTGGTGCAAGCAGACTTGGACAAACTTAGCAGTTCAATTAGGGAGACTGTTTGCCGACTTGAGATGATATTCCCTCCTTCAGTTTTTGATATCATGATGCATTTGCCTGTTCACCTAGCTGAAGAGGCTAAAATTAGTGGGCCTGTATGTTATAGATGGATGTATCCAGTGGAGCGGTACCTACGTACTGCAAAAGGATATGTGAGGAATAAGGCCTACCCTGAAGGTTCAATAGCTGAGGGATACATACTCGAGGAGTGCCTTACATTTTGCTCAAGATTCTTGGATGTGGACACAAAACTGAATCGTGTTAATCGACATGAAAGCATTGCTGTGAATGAGCCACCATCTGGTCTGAGCATATTTTCAGACATGGATTACAGCAGGAGAGGACAAACTATCCAGATCATTGAAGGAGACGAGATGCGGAAGATGAGGCACTACATAATTTCAAACTGTGATGAAGCTAGTCAATGGGTCGAGTAAGTTACAGAACTGAAAATCATTGTTTTCAAATTTTATATTTCGAACTAACAGTGATATACATTTCTATGCAGTGCGCATATGGAAGAACTGAAGAAATATGGTTCAAGAAATCTTCAAAGGCGACACGAGGAACAATTTGTAAGATGGTTCGAGGGCAAGATCAGGGATCTACATGCAAAAGGGGAAGTAAGTACGGAGATGTTTGCACTTGCTCAAGGACCAGACAATCGAGCTCGTACATTGCATAGATGCTATATCAATAATTGGTTATTTCGAACCATTGACATTGAGAAAAGTCTCGTAACACAGAATAGTGGTGTGCTTGTCAAGGGAAACGGTGGTACTGTCAACATGTACTGGTATGGGGTAATTAAGAGAATGATCTCATTAGAATTCCCTGGACAAAAAGAAGTTATTTTGTTCCAGTGTGATTGGTATGATGTGCCTGCTGCCACTAACAACAGAGGCAGAGGATACAGTAAGGATCAATTTGGAGTAATTGATATCAACACTACTCGATACAGGTATAAGAATGAACCCTATATTCTGGCAACACAGGCGGAACAGGTGTTTTATGTGAATCTGGTAAAGAAACCTGGTTGGAGCAGTGTTATTGCGTTGAAACCAAGGGACTTGTTCGCCATGCCTGAATTAGAACTTGAAGACTCAATTGATGTGGGTATCGAAGTCAATAATTTACTCAATGAACAACAGGATTTGACAAATTGGTCAAGATCGGACAAGGAAGGCACAACTGGGGATGTCTCTGTTATTGCTCAGGTGTGGACCGAAGCAGTTGACGAACCAGACAATGCGGTCTTTGATGGCGATGACAAAGATGATGAAGATGACACATACATTGATGATGGAGTTGTTGCACCACTTGCTTTTGGGGTAGAAGGCGAAGATGATGAATTTTTTATTTAATACTTGTACATTATACCATTGAGGATGTATTTGATACTTGTCCATTATAACACTGAATGATTAGTTTTTTATTTCATACTTGTACATTACACCCTCATTTCCAGTGATGATGATAATTTATTTTTGTATGCTGTGTCAATAAATTCCCTGAATGTCTGTTCTGTAAGGAGAATGTATGTGGAACAAAATCGAGTGCAGATGAGCAAAGTTCAATAAATATCCAAAGTACAAGTCACAATTGCTGGCTAAGACGTGTCCTACATGTAGCACAACAAGTTGGAACAAAGAACAATGGAAGAAACTCACAGAACAATCAGGATGGCAGTACCGTAAATATTGTACTAGCAATGCCAAAAAGGCACTAGTGCAAAGTCTAGTTGTTTTTGATTTTCTTTTTTCAATGATTGTTTTGATATTTTTCTCAGCACAAGCAACACCAGAATAGGAACCACACCAAGTTTCACCTGAAACAGAGATCAGATGTGGTCTACAGAAAATCAAACAGGTATGCCAAAAAGCGTGCTGGACAGAAACTGAATTTTTTAATTATCTTCCTGATTTTTTTTGAATTTTTTGAGATCGGCCTGACCGGCAAAGTACGTTGAATCATATGTGCAACTTTTCGTTGCCAAGCTCCTGTAAAAATTTCAGCCAAAACGGAGAACCGAGCGAAAAGTTATGCCTGTTTTATGGAAGGTATCTCAAGTTATGTTTTTTCTCGAAGGCACAACCCGGCAGATAGATCAGCAGCGGCTAGGGCACAAATTCTCCGTGGTATGTGCAATGGGTAATCGTGCTAGATGAATCCAATGGGCAAGCTAAAATCGAAGTTTGAGTAATCAAAATTTTCAATTTAAATAAATTACAACTACAAGCAATATGTTAAAGTCTTGAATACTAAAGAGGCGGCGCCCTTTTTTCATCCGAAATCTGCAGCGCCAAATTACCGCGCCACAAAATCACTGGACTGGACCCACATGTCAGCCTAAACGCCCATTGATAATAAGCCCCAAAGAACCAAGAGCGACGATTGGCTTCCTCGTAATCCCTGGATCTCCTTCCTCGTAATCCCTTCGCAAGGCGGCGGCATTGGGCGCAGTTAGGGTTCCACCCGAGAGCGACGATTGGCTTCCTCGTAATCCCTGGATCTCCTTCCTCGTAATCCCTTCGCAAGGCGGTGGCATTGGGCGCAGTTAGGGTTCCACCTGAGAGCGACGATTCTCCATGGAAGGCGAAGGATGCCGATGATCAGCGATGCAGCAAGGGGGACTGATTCCTCGTCGACATCGCTGCACACACCTGAGTCGGCGATGCTACCTGCAATGTTCACACCAACATCTGCGAGGGGGACACCACCTGTCATGTCCAGCAGCCATAGGGCGGCGGCTTCGCTCTTTGGGTCACCTTCGTTCCAAAGAGCAACCGACCATTCGGCCGCCGAAGATGCAGTTGACGACTGCCACGATCCAGAAAATTGGCTGCCTTCGTCTCACAACGAGTCTGACAAAAGGTAACTGATCAACTGCCACTGCCATCCTTTCTACAATGATTCCTTTGTTGTTTTATGTTTATTCAATGTGGAATATGAACTATTATTTGCTTTTATATGCAGAGCGGATGATGAATGGATCATATATGTAATTTGCAAGGGGAGTGATGAGGGAGAAGAATTTGTGAAGACATATAAAATTGACAAGAGTCAAATCACGCTTGGTAACCTAACAACAATGAAATCAAGATTGGGGTATGGGTCCAGGGACTACATGTACTACAAGCAGAGAAGTGCAAATGATCCTGCGGCAGCAACACTGAATGATATCGATTACGATGTTGATGCATTCAGAATGATAGAGAGTAACGAGGCAGAGAGGGAGGTCAGGTTACTTTTATCGAAGAATCCAGTACCAGTCCGATGTGTGTCCATAACACCAATTAAATCCAAAAGAGTTAGCCCAGATCACTATGAAGAAGAAGAAGAGGAACAATCTGAATTAGATGCATACAAAGATTGGCTAGCTTATATGCATTCAAGGAAACAAGCCATGGGTGAGTTATGATGAAGCCCATTATGTTTAAGTTATTCCTTCTGGTGATATATTTAAACTTGTGCTTCATATATATTCATTAGCTTGGTTAAATGATGCATAAATATTTGAGTTCCCCTCCCAGTAAAATGAAGTCAATAAACAGCAAGTGATCACTTAAAGAATGTTTTCACAAAACTTGATGACATCAGTAATATCCCAGTTAATTTTCTACCTTTGTAGTAGGAAATAGCAGATTAACAATATTTGTAGAATCAATGCGCTCTTGACTGATATAATTGTTCGTTTTCAGAGTTTCAAGATATGTACAGGGAGGACACAATCAAGACATACGAAGAATGGTTGGGGGTTGAAGGAAAACTTGATGACATCAGTAATATCCCTCTCCTAATTGTCAAACAAATTACTATTCTCCGTCAAACTTCAAATTATGCTAGCTCATCATGTGACAATATTGTCTACAGAAGCATTTTTGGATTCTACCAGTCACATACATTCCAGTCAAGACAGCAACCCAACAGCTCCAGTGCAGCCACCATCTCATGCTCGCCGTTGGAGAAACGGAAATAGTAAGTACTGTTTATTAGGGATTAATTTTGTTTCAGTTTTCTGTGACCGAATATGCATATTATGTGGCTTAATATCTATTATTAAATTCTGATCCAATGAAATAGGCTCAGAAAATGGAAAGAAAAGAGGACGTGGTACCCTAAAAGGCTTGAAGGCAACCGCCAAGAGATTCAGGGCGAGCAATCAGAAGATGAAACTTGACTTCTCCAGACTTGGAGGACCGGCAGGTGACAACTACCGCACGTTCACTGATGAAATAGTAATGTTTACAAGGAAAAGGGCACCACTTATTGGAGTGAGAACGTGGAAAGATATCCATGAAGATGTAAAAGAGTCAATAGCAACTGATGTATTGGTAATGAAAATGTTTGCTTCTGTACAAATTTAAATTATATACTAACATAACAACTAACCTACATGTTCTTATAAACTATATAACATGCTAGGTGGGACATTGAGGATAATGATACTTCAAGGAGCATCATATGGGGCATTGCTAAGGAGCGGTACAAAGGATGGCGTTCAACTTTCAGTGCTACAGCCAAGGCATACAACAGCTACCACGAGAGAATGCTACATAAGCCTGAAGAATTAGATATTGTTGAATGGCACTATCTGTTGAAGTATTTTAGGACTGCAAAATTCCAGGTTTGTTCCACATTTGTTACCATTCTTGACATTTCATATTTCAGACAAATGGGTCTGAGTCACTAAAATTGTTCAAATCTATGTATTCTGTAGGCAAGGAGCATACAGAATTCTCAGATTCGAGGCCATAAAAAGACGACACATTTGTCAGGCTCAAAGCCTTTTGCTCAGTGCAGCTATGAGAAGGTAATAACTGCAAGTTCGCATATACAACCTTTGCATGAATTACTAATTTGTTATGTTCTTGGCATATCAGAGAGACCCAGAAACTGGTGAGGAGCCCAATGATATGGAACTTTGGTTCATAACTCATAGTAAGGATGGGCAGTGGAAAGACCAAGAATCTAGGGATGTCTATGTGAGTTCTAAATGAATTAGTACATAACTTAATATAGTCCATCCAAGTAAAAAATACAGGCAATTTCTTCTTCAACTAATTCCAGCATCTGTGCCTTATAAATGTTAGGACAAAGCAAGCAGCCTTATCTCTGAGGCAGAATCAAATGCAGATGGAAACTTCATTACCCAAATGGAAAAGAATGAGATTTTCCAGAAGGCATACAAGGCAGTCACAGCATGCAAGTCAACCAGGTTGCATGGTAATGGGTATCTGGCAAAAAGGCCAACTAGAAGGCAACTGCTGAATGCGGATCGCCAAGATCATATTCGTATTGCAGAGCAACAGCATCAGGAACACCTCGAGCTCATGGGATCATTTCAGCAGCTACAAGAACAAATTGCAACATGGGAAGCTGACAGGGAAGCCGAAAGGATAGAACATGCACGACAGATCGATGAAATGAAAAAGGCAAGGGAGGATGATTTACAAGCGCTTAGGAAAGAGTTCCTATCGATGATGCAGGCAGCACCTGGACAGACAGCATTTCAGCAGGTAGTAGTCAAGCTAGTTAAAACCTGATGTGCTCCCTTCACATTAGGTTGTTTGTGGTCCCTTTACATCCTCTTTGTCAAGCTAGTTATTGAATGACTTTATCTAGTTAGGTTCTGTATCTAATTGTCTGTACCATTTAATGATTGTCCAACCTACAACATCAATGCAGGCAAACAACAATGTCACTGAAGAAGTTCAGCCAACCCCACAGGATGTGGTCCCTTCACATCAGGTTGTTTGTGAATTGAGAACTTTTTACTGCTATCATTATATACTTAACAGAATGGCACCTAATTATTTCCTTCTAACATTTTTTATTCCCAGGAAAAGACTCAATCTCATGTCACTGATATACCAAGGGCAAACGGCATTCGCACTACAAGAAGTACCGCATCTGCAAGCAACAAAGAAGCAAATACAACAACAGTTCCTATATTCCTTACTACAAAACAGCTAAAGGATGAAGCTGCTAAAAGACGTCAAGCCGCCAAAAAGATAGGAGGTGAAATTTTTGTTCTCCACTACCTGCTGTGAATGAATTCTATTGTCACTGTCAAAGTATTTGCTGTGAATGTTTCTTTTTACTGTCAAAGTATTTACCATAATTCTGTTAAATTTATGATGCACAACAAAATTTATGACTGCCTGATGTTGTTGCCTCCTTTTCATATTTCAGCTCACTTCTTGATAACAAATGTAATTCTTTCTTTTCAGCAAACTAAGGCAGTTCGAATAATGGAGCAAACAAGTGATGATGGGACCATTTTGAAGTCACCCTTTCCTGATCAAGTGATGAGATCGTCTTGAAGTCACCCTTTGCTGATCAAGTTGTTTATTTGTTATCAAAATAAGCTACTATGTGTGTTAGAAACAATCTGGTGTTGCGAACTTATTACTTTGTATTTGGGAAGAACTACGTGTGTCAAGGAATTTTACAGTTAATTGTTCAATCTTGTTTCATGAATGATATATAAATGCTTCATTATTTTTGATCATGTATTATATTGATTTAAATTATTGATGGTGATACAAATAATTGAGCGTGGCAATAGACATGTGGCAATACCTACAAAAGTTTGGAGGCAACACCTTTCCACATGTAACCCAATATTATGGTGGTAATAGAGGCATGAACTTTTGCCCACCAAAATGTTCACGAAGCAATAGAGATCACAACTAACAACCAATCAAGTTTGATGGCAATAGAGTGCTCCAACTATAGCCTCCAAATGATTTTGGTGGTAATAGAACTGTATACCTGTGGCAACCAAACAAACTTGGTGGCAATAGAGGTAATGACATATTGCACCCAAAACAACGTTAGTGGCAATAAAGGTGCTTGCCCTATAGCACCCCAAACACGTTAGTGGCAATACAATGGTTTGCAACGCAAGATTATACACATTGCAACGCATTGGGTAAGATGCAATTGAACCTTTTGCAACAGCAGATGCGTCGCAATAGGATAATTTGCAACCTACACGAGCGCACCCTAAGATGCTACTTGCAATGCCTAATTGTGTTGTAATAGAAAAAAAATTGCAACCAACAAAAGACATTCGTGGTTGAAGGCTAATACCACAAGACCTTTTGCATCACTTTTTTACAAAATTTTTTGGGTGCAATTGTGGCTATTGCACCGAGAAAGGGCATATTGCAACATATTTCCGGCGTTGCATTAGGGGTAAAATCTAGTAGTACAGAGCGGCGGGCGGCGCCGGCGGGGCAGCGTGGCGGCCGCTCGAGAGCGTCTGCCCGACGTGGAAGAGCGAGGGACGGCTAGCGAGGGCAACGCGGGCGGTGGGAGGAGGGACCGGGCGACGCGTGGAGCGAGACGCAGAGCTGCATGTGCTCGGGGGCAGCCGGCGACAGGAGTCACGCGCGCGCGCAGAGGAGCAGAGGAGATCGGGGGCTGGGGGAAGACGATGGGGGACCCGGTTGCAAAAAGCAGAAAACATAGGGCCTCACTGTAAAGCATGCTTTCACACCAATGCTCAAATGGAGATGGACCCAAAAGCAAAAATGCAGGGTTTTTCAAGAGCCACAACTTTGCTTAGGGTTCATCTGCAAAAGAGCAATAGTTTTAAAATTAGTATAAAACTTAGCATAATTTTCAAACTTTATGTAAATCCTATAGATAAAACTACTCTACACATACATCCAAAAGGTAGTTTCACCTACTTTTGCGATTTAAACACAAGTTTTGAACTTTTGCAAAATAACCCTCATACATTTGAATTCTACCCCTATATTCACCCACTTAGCACAAAAGGACCTTGATTTTAATATAATTATATAAACAATCACTTCTCCTTATCATTAAAATTTTTAAACATACTTTTGCTACACTTTGTACATAACAACACATTAAAGATCTAGGGTGTGACCATGCTATTTACTTGAGTGTCACAGGAATGACTGAGAAAACAAGAAATGATTGAGAAAAGAAGAAATGACTGAGAAAAGAAGGAATGACTGACATACTCAAATTTGAATTCAACTCCTATGCACTCAACCAAATAAAACTTATGCACCAGCATGAATGCACAAACATGTTGAGCTAAAATAAATTTTAATTCTTTGTGAATTAAATTATAAATAAATGCAAGCTAGGCAAAATAAATCCTTAGAAAATTACTGGAGCCAACTTAAATTCATTATAAGACTTGAAATTTTACATTTGGGTGTTACACGCAGCATCAAATTATGTCCCACAATCCAGCTTCATAACACCATCATATTGCATAACAGTTTTATCACCAGAATTCGGTGTCCAGTGAGCTGCAACCATGCAAACCACTAGTACAGAACGGGCCTTTAGTCTAGGTTCACAACTCATTTTAATCCCAGTTTCTGGATAGGAGTCGCCTTTAGTCCCAGATCCAATATAATCGGCATTAAAGGGTCTACAGGGCTAAAAAAATAATTGTCACAAACCAACCCAAACTTTGCAGGCCGCAGGACTCAAACCCGAGATCTCTCGCCTTGCGTATAGTTTCCTTGTCACCCCACCTACACAACACACGTGACTCTAGTTGGGATGTTTTCCTCCGTAGATGACTCTTTAGCATGTGTTTGGTTTGGGAACCAAGTGGGTTGGGTTGGGTCCATCCCAGTGTTTTGATTGAGTTCAACCCATTTCGTGTTTGGTTGAGGAGGATGGGTCCAACCCAGTTTTTTGTTTGGTTCAAGGGTTTGAGAGGGATAGGATGGATGACATTTCCACATTGTTAATAACATGTGTATGTCAAGCCCACCTGTCATCCATAGGTCCCACATGTTATCCTCCCCCAACCTCGAGCTCCATGCCCCCCCCCCCCGCCCCCTGCGAAGCTCACCAGCCAGCTGTGCCTACACTCACTCGCGCCGGATGGCCACGAGCTCCCGATAGCCTAGCTGCGGCCACAAGCCCCCGCCAAGCTCGGCCGCTGCTGCGACCTCCCGCGTGCTTGGCCGCCGCCGCGAGCTCCTTCGCGGCCGCAGCCGCGAGAGGGGCCACCGCCCGTTTGCCCTCTGTCGCCCCGCATCGACAACCTCCGACTGTGAACGTCAGCCGTCTGTCCGGCTGCTGTCACACCCGATTTATAAAGAACATAAATCGAGCAATCATATATGCGCCAGGATCAAGTCACGCATATATACAACAGAATCATCAAGATATCATAACACATATCACGGATAAATATAAATCATAAATAAATCATAAATGAATTATTTTATTACAACCGAATCAAGAATCGGTTCAAGAGTTGCGGAAGCGTAAAAGAGATACATGAAGAGTAGGGCGCCACAGGGACGTCGACTGGGAGACAAACGCCTAGAAGTCGTCGAAGCCGCTGACGTAATCCTCCACGTTGCCAGGCACTGAGCAGCAGTCGAAGGTATCCAAGAGGACAGAAAAGGAGAGATGCAAGTGTGAGTACAAACTCGTACTCAACAAGTATAACACAAACTATGAGGTTCTAAGGTTGGCTGACTCAACTGCATTAGCTTTTAGTCTTGGCAAAGTTTTATTAAAACTAATTACTACTAGTGGATGAATTACCATAACCCACATTACATAGAAATTAGTCAATATTAATTAAGTACTACTGAGAACCATCCAAACCAAACCACCCGGGGAATCTCCCTAATCAAAGATTGATAACCCCACTAATCAAAAGGAGGATCTGGGCCGCTCATGACTGTGAGCACAGCTGATATATCAGTTTTACACTCTCGAGAGGTTGCACAACTTTACCCACAAGTCGTGAGCTACGCTAGTTGTTCGTCACACTTCCTTAGGTGTGATGGCTAGCAAGCGCACTACGAGACCGTTACAAAGGACACGTTGGTAAGGTGTAACCGCTAAGGATTCTGGATCAGCGACGATGGGGCCCACCTCCGGGGGTACAAGCACACAGCACAGACCAAGCCGGAGGATCATGGACCATTGAAGCTTACCACCCCTCTTGCCCACGCAGGTAAGTTACTCCCGAACCAAAATGACCTAATTAATAAGTCAAGACTGTCCCATTCCAGTCTTGTGGTTGCGCGGTTGTCCCAGGTTGTCACTCTATGAACCGGTCCTTATGGAGAGTGGCCTACCAAGCACTAAGCACCGTGCTGGCCCCCTAAACCAAGTTTCTATCAAAAACATCTTTTAAAGAGATGTGAGCCACTCAAGCACACAGCACAGAGGGCCACTCTCAGGATTAAGTTACATATACCATTAATCAAATTTAATTAAAAAGGACCAAGTGTGTTATAGCGCAGCAACCTAGCACAACTAACCAAAATGCCACCCGAAGGATATATATACAGGATATAAAGTGGCTAGGAAAGTCCTTATAGGCATACAGTATTAAAATGCAGTATGAAATTGTATTTAAAAATGATAGGATGTTCATGTTATACTTGCCTTCCTCGAAACTCTCCTTCTGCTGTTCAAACTGCTCAGAAGATGGTGGCTCCTGGTACTGGTCCAAAGGCTCCGCGTCTACTCACGATCGCAACGCCAAAACATGTCCAGCACATACACATACATGCAAACAAGGACAAAATATAAGAAACAGTACAACGTTACATAGAAACAGAAAACAAAACTATGCTAGAACTATTCTACGTGTTACAACGATCACGTGGACATAAAGAACACCTAAAACGGAGCTAAGACGCGAAAACTATGCTTGAAACAAAGTCCAGGAACCTATCTGCGAGAAAAACTGAGCCACAGGGGGGGTTCTGGGCAAAAACAAGGGACCTAAACAAAATTAAAGCATAGACTCAGGGGCTAGCTCGTGAAAACCCGGGGCTTGGGCGGCGGGCACGAAAACAAGAAAGCTCAGGGGTCTAAACGAGTAAAACAGGACTTGACCGCAAATATCTTTGAACTACACAGGAGCGCGGGTTGATTCCCGGAAAACCCGAGGTCTCTTTAGCAAAAAGGCAAGGCCGAACAGGTATGCTCTGATTAGAGCCGTTGGATCGGAATCTGGCGGTCGAGATCTAATGCCGATCTGGATCTAATCCAGATCGTCGGTTCGAGATCGATCGGCTCGGGTTGAGTACCGATCTGGATCTAATCCAGACCGTTAGGTGTGGATCAGGCGGCTGAGGGACCTCCGGCTGGGCTCCGGCGGCGGCGGGCGTTGGGCGCGGCGGAGGGCGACGGAAGCTCGCTGAAGACCACGCGATTGAGTGCTCCCAGCCTCGATTCGGGGTACGGCTGGCACGAGGAGAGAGAGGGAAGCACGGGGAAACATTTTGGGGGAAAGAGAGGCGGCCAAATTGGCCGTGGCGGCCGGGCGGCAGCGACCCGTGGCTCGGGAGTTCTGGCGAGCTCGCGCGGCTGCGGGGAAACGAGACCGAGGGAGGAGGAAGGGGGATTAGCGTCCTTACCCCACCGGGTTAAGCCCACGGTGCTTAGGCGACGGCAGAGGGCGGTGAAAAGACGGCGTGGCGGCGGCCCGAGGCGCACGGCAGCGGCGAGCAGAGGCGGTTAGGGTTGGGCGCGAGCGGGGCATGGCGGTGACCTGGGAGAAGCCCTAGGGGAGGCGGGGCTTTATAGTGGCGGCTGCGGTGCCCTGGCGTGTGGGCCCGGGACAAAGACGGCGCGGCGGGGTCGGTCGAGCTCGGACTCGAGCTCGAGTCCGGCTCGGGTGCGGGGAAGGGACGACCCCGACAGGTGGGGTCCCCCTGTCAGCGACCGCGAGGGAGAGAGAGCGGGGAAGGAAAGGCAGCGCATGGGGCTGGGCCAAGGGAGACGCTGCGGCCCAGGAAGAAAAGAGAGAAGAGAGGCGCGGGGCTGAGGGGGAGCTAGACCGAGGCGCGGCCCACGCGGGAGGGAAAGGAAGGAGAGAGGGGAGTGAGCTCGGGCTGGGCCGCGGAAGAAAAGGAGAGAGGAGAGGAAGCCCGAGGGAGGAGGGAGAGTGGGCTGGCGTGGCCCATGCGGGAAGAGGGAGGGGAAAGGGAGAGCTGGGCCGGGCTAGGAGGGGGTTTGGGCTGCTTTCTCTTCTTCCTTCTCCTTTCCTTTTCCTTTTCTATACTCAACTATTCAAACAAAACTATTTGAATTCAAATAAATTTGAATTCAAACCTGTTGACCTTATAAACTCAACACAAAGAAAAACAATGCTTCAGCATGAATGCACAAACATGTTGACCTTATAATTGATTTTATTTTCTTGTATTATAAATTGCTTTAAATGCCACCAAAAAATTAAAGAACAGCCTGGAAATTTCATTTGAGCCAAAATAAATTCATTAAAATTAGGGAAAAATTACATTAGGGTGTTACAAACCTACCCCCCTTACAGGAATCTCGTCCCGAGATTCGGATAGGCTAACTAGCAAAGAGATCGGGGTATGTCTTCCTCAGCTCATCTTCTCGCTCCCAAGTAGCCTCATTCTCCGTGTGGTGACTCCACTGAACGCGGCACATCTTGATCCTCTTGTTTCTGGTAACTCTCTCAGATGTCTCTAGAATCTTCACCGGATGCTCGGTGTAAGTCAAATCCTCCTGCACATCCAACCCTTCTAACGGTGCTTGCTCTTCTGGCACCCTCAAGCACTTCTTCAGCTGAGACACGTGGAACACATCGTGCACTCCTGAGAGATTGAGAGGCAACTCCAAATGATATGCCACCTCACCTTTCCGTTCCAACACCTTGAACAGACCAATGTATCGAGGAGCTAGCTTTCCTCTTACATTAAACCTGCGGATCCCTCTCATCGGAGAGACCTTCAGGTACACATGATCACCCACTGCAAAGGTCAAATCTCGACGACGAACATCCGCGTAGCTCTTCTGACGAGTCTGTGCGACCCTCAGGTTCTCTCGCACCTGCTGTACCAGCTATTCTGCTTCCTCAACAATATCCGGACCAAACACCTGCCTCTCACCAATCTAATCCCAATACAGCGGAGTCCTGCACTTCCGACCATACAGGGCCTCAAAAGGAGACTTCTTCAGACTGGCCTGATAGCTGTTGTTGTATGAAAACTCTGCATACGGCAGGCATTTATCCCAGCCGGTACCATACTGAATAGCGCAGGCTCGAAGCATATCCTCCAACACTTGGTTGGTTCTCTCTATCTGCCCATCCATCTGAGGATGATAAGCCGTACTGAAGCGCAGCTTCGTATCCAACGAATCATACAACTGCTCCCAGAACCGTGAAGTGAACTGAGATCCTCGGTCAGATATGATCTTCTTAGGAACACCATCCAGACAGACAATCCTGGAAATATACAACTCTGCGAGTCTAGCGCCAGAGTAAGTAGTGTTCACCGGAATAAAGTGGGCAACCTTCGTCAACCGATCCACTACTACCCATATGGAGTTGTACCCTTTCTGAGTACGAGGCAACCCCACAATGAAGTCCATAGTGATCTCCTCCCATTTCCACTCTGGAATCTTCAACGGCTGCAATAGACCTGTGGGACTCTGATGCTCTGCCTTGACACGCTGACAAGTGTCACAAATAGCCACATACTCCGCAACTGAACGCTTCATTCCATACCACCAGAATCATTCCTTGAGGTCATAATACATCTTCGTGCTGCCCGGATGAATGGAATATGCCGTATCATGGGCCTCACTCAAGATCAGCTTCTTGAGATCTGCTACATCCGGCACACATATCCGGTCCTTGTACCACAAGGTACCCTGATCATCCTCTCTGAAATGAGGTGCTTTGCCAATCTTGATCAGTTCACGAATCTCCTGCAGCTTCTTATCTTCTTTCTGATGCTGCCTGATCTCTGCCTCTAGAGTGGGTTCTGCCTCGAATGCTGCACTCGAGGTGTGATGCAAGAAACCCAGACTCAGCCGCTCAAATTCCTCGCATAACTCCTGAGGCATCTGAAAAGCCACGGCCATGTTAACATAGCTCTTCCTACTCAGAGCATCTGCCACAACATCAGCCTTGCCCGGATGATAGTGAATCTGCAGGTCATAATCCTTGACTAGTTCTAGCCATCTTCTCTGCCGCATGTTCAACTCACTCTGAGTGAAAATATATTTGAGGCTCTTGTGATCAGTGTAAATGTCACACTGCTGCCCAAACAAGTAATGCCTCCATATCTTCAGAGCATGCACAACTGCGGCTAAATCCAGATCATGAGTGGGATAATTTAGTCGTGCCGGCGCAACTGCCGCGAGGCAAAAGCTATCACTCTGCCTTCCTGCATCAGGACACAACCTAGACCATCCCTCGAAGCATCACAATACACTGTGAACCTCTTGCTCTGGTCTGGCAGAGTAAGGACTGGCGCCGTAGTCAACCTCTTCTTCAGCTCCTTGAAGGCCTTCTGACGCTCATCGGTCCAAAAGAAATCCATACCCTTCTCCAGCAAAGAAGTCAAAGGCTTTGCAATCTTGGAGAAATTCTCAATGAACCTCCGATAATATCCTGCTAAGCCTAGAAAAGAGCGGACTTTCTTCACTGTCTGCGGTACCACCCAGTCAAGCACATCCTTCACCTTTTCGGGGTCCACAGCAATACCTCCCTTGGAGATCACATGACCGAGGAATGGAACCTCGTCAATCCAGAATCGCACTTGCTGAGCTTGGCATACAGCTTGTGCTCTCTGAGCCTCTGCAACACAAGCCTCAGATGCTTCTCATGCTCTGCTTCTGACTTGGAGTATATTAGGATATCATCAATGAATATCACCACAAAGGTGTCCAGATAATCCATGAAAACCTTGTTCATCAGATGCATGAAGAAAGCCAGAGCATTGGTCAAGCCGAAGGACATGACCGTATACTCGTATAGCCCATACTTGCAGGTGAATGCCGTCTTCGGGATATCCTCAGAACGAATCTTCAGCTGATGATAACCCGAACGCAGATCAATCTTCGAGAATACACAAGCACCCTGAAGCTGATCAAAAAGATCCTCAATACGGGGCAACGGATGCTTGTTCTTAATGGTGACTGCATTCAGATCCCGATAATCGACGCACATTCTCTTCGCACCATCCTTTTTCTCTACAAGTAATACCGGAAAAGCCCAAGGAGAGAAACTGCGACGGATATAGCCCTTGGCTAGCAACTCGTCGATGGTCTTCTTAACTTCCTCATGCTCAACGGGTGCCATATGATAGGACCGCTTAGCAATAGGAGCTGTGCCAGGCAAGAGATCAATAGAAAACTCAATGTCGCGATCAGGCGGCATACCTGGCAAATCATCCGGAAAGACATCCGGGAATTCGGACACCACGCGAATACCATCCGTGGGTCTAGCCTCCATCTGATGAAGAAATCCAGAAGGCTCTGTAGCTCCAACAGTGACCTCCTGACCATCCGGTGCTGACAGAAGAACAGTCCTCTGAGCACAATCTATCCGGACTCCCCACTTAGCAAGAGTCTCCATCCTGAGGATCACATCAATGCCCTTGGTGTCTAGCACCATCAGATTTGCGCTGAAATCTACCCCCCTTATGGCCACACTGACTCTGGGACAGAAGATATGAGACCTCAACTGCCCTCCCGGTGAAGATACTAACATGCACCTCTTTAATGTGCTAGTAGGAATACCATGGTGCTCGACAAAAGACTGAGTGATGAAATAATGCGTCGCACCAGTATCAAAAAGCACTGTAGCAGGGTGAGTGTTGACCATGAACGTACCAATCACCACGTTGGGAGCATCGGCCGCTGACTCGGCCGTCACGTGGTTCACCCTGCCCTGAGCTGGTGCCTTGGGCGGTGCTGCACGCCCCTGCTGTCCTGCCTGCGCCTTCCGAGGGCAGACGTTGGTGTAGTGCCCTGGCTCGCCGCAGTGGAAGCACACTCGAGGAAGTGCAGCGGCCTGCTGCTCAGGAGGAGGAGTGGGCGCTCCCTGCCTCAGAGCTGGTGGAGCCGGAGGCGCTGGAAGCCTCTGACCCTGTCTTGCCTGCTGCTGAGGACGAGGAGGAAACTGCAGCCGCTGCTGGTACTGCTGGGGCGGCCTCTGCTGCTGCTGCTGCTGTGGATGCTGATATCGGGGACGAGTGTTGCTACCCAATGAAGATGGAGCCATCTTCCTCTTCTTATCCTCAATCTCCCGGCGCTTACGCTCGGTGTTGAGGGCAGCATCAACCAGGTGGTTGAAGTTGTCGAAGTGGTGATTCAGCAGCGCGTACTGGTTGTGATCATCCAATCCCTCCTTGAAGTACTCTTGCTTGTCGCTATCACGGGCGATGTCAGCAGGGGCATAACGGGCCAGCTGAAGGAAACGGTCACGGTACTCCGTCACCGTCATCGATCCCTGAAATAATGAACCCAGATAACAAAGATAGAAATTGCTCAATGTGCAAGGCTTACGAAAAAGATCAAGGATAGATCGAAGTTCAAAAGAAGCTGCAGCGAATTCCATTCAAATTTACCTGTTTGAGGGCACGGAACTCCTTCTGCTTCATCTTCATAATCCCCTCAGGAATATGGTGGCTTCTGAAGCGCTCACAGAACTGGTTCCACGTGAGAGCATCACGGCCCCGAGCTGGGTAGGACTCCCACCAGTCGAGAGCGGAGCCTCGCAGCTGCCCTGCTGCGTACAGGACCCTCTCCCGGTCGTCGCACTGCGCAACAACCAACCGGCGCTCCACCGAACGAAGCCAGTCGTCCGCTTGGAGTGGATCCGTGGCGTGAGAGAAGGTCGGAGGATGACCTCTCAGGAAATCCGCACGCCTGTCACGGGGCTGAGGCGGCGGAGGAGGCGGTGGCTGAGCGTGGATCTGCTGCAGAGCCTGAACGGTGTTGTTCAGGGTAGCCATCATCTGCATCTGGAGCTGGAAGCACTGCTCCGGGGTCAGTGGTGGCGGCATCGGTAGCGGCTGACCAGTACTCTGGTTGTTCTGCTCCTGCTGGTCAGAACCGGAACTGGTGCATCGGGTGTTCACCATCTGATTGCAACAAACGAAATTTATGAGAACGAGAGATTGTGCAGCTGCGGAAATGAAACTTCGGAAGGATATGACAGAGAGAAAGAAATATAGGTTTTACCCCAACATTCTAACTCAATTTTATCATTTAGTTCAAGTTGTGTTAGGGTCGATTTGCATGCACAAGTTCAACTACTGGACTATGCAATCAACCAAAAATCCAAATCAAACACTTGCACAATAACAAGCATTCAATATTCACAACTTAGTCGAGTTTATCACACCACTCGACTAAAACACTCGTTCTAGCGTATTTTCATAGGGATAGCCTAAACTTATAGATTACAAGATTAGACGACTCAGGCCAACGTCTACGGAAAACTCAAGCTGTTTCTCAGAAAAGACAAGAGAGATAGCAAATCAAGGACTTAAGACTCAAGGAATAGAAGTAGGAAATGATGTGTGAAGATTTGCGGAGCAAGGCAAGAGAAAAGAAGTCCTAAACTCGTCCAATTCTATCTAGGCTTCGTCCTACAGTCGATATGGCTCTGATACCAATCCTGTCACACCCGATTTATAAAGAACATAAATCGAGCAATCATATATGCGCCAGGATCAAGTCACGCATATATACAACAGAATCATCAAGATATCATAACACATATCACGGATAAATATAAATCGTAAATAAATCGTAAATGAATTATTTTATTACAACCAAATCAAGAATCGGTTCAACAGTTGCGGAAGCGTAAAAGAGATACATGAAGAGTAGGGCGCCACAGGGACGTCGACTGGGAGACAAACGCCTAGAAGTCGTCGAAGCCGCTGACGTAATCCTCCACATTGCCGGGCACTGAGCAGAAGTCGAAGGTATCCAAGAGGACAGTAAAGGAGAGATGCAAGTGTCAGTACAAACTCGTACTCAACAAGTATAACACAAACTATGAGGTTCTAAGGTTGACTGACTCAACTGCATTAGCTTTTAGTCTTGGCAAAGTTTTATTAAAACTAATTACTACTAGTGGATGAATTACCATAACCCACATTACATAGAAATTAGTCAATATTAATTAAGTACTACTGAGAACCATCCAAACCAAACCGCCCAGGAAATCTCCCTAATCAAAGGTTGATAACCCCACTAATCAAAAGGAGGATCTGGACCGCTCATGACTGTGAGCACAGCTGATATATCAGTTTTACACTCTCGAGAGGTTGCACAACTTTACCCACAAGTCGTGAGCTACGCTAGTTGTTCGTCACACTTCCTTAGATATATGGCTAGCAAGCGCACTACGAGACCGTTACAAAGGACACGTTGGTAAGGTGTAACCGCTAAGGATTCTGGATCAGCGACGATGGGGCCCAACTCTGGGGGTACAAGCACACAGCACAGACCAAGCCGGAGGAGCAGGGACCATTGAAGCTTACCACCCCTCTTGCCCACGCAGGTAAGTTACTCCCGAACCAAAATGACCTAATTAATAAGTCAAGACCGTCCCATTCCAGTCTTGTGGTTGCGCGGTTGTCCCAGGTTGTCGCTCTATGAACCGATCCTTATGGAGAGTGGCCAACCAAGCACTAAGCACCATGCTGGCCCCCTAAACCAAGTTTCTATTAAAAACATCTTTTAAAGAGACGTGAGCCACTCAAGCACACAGCACAGAGGGCCACTCTCAGGATTAAGTTACATATACCATTAATCAAATTTAATTAAAAAGGACCAAGTATGTTATAGCGCAGCAACCTAGCACAACTAACCAAAATGCCACCCGAAGGATATATATACAGGATATAAAGTGGCTAGGAAAGTCCTTATAGGCATACAGTATTAAAATGCAGTATGAAATTGTATTTAAAAGTGATAGGATGTTCATGTTATACTTGCCTTCCTCGAAACTCTCCTGCTGCTGTTCAAACTGCTTAGAAGATGGCAGCTCCTGGTACTGGTCCAAAGGCTCCGCGTCTACTCACGATCGCAACGCCAAAACATGTCCAGCACATACACATACATGCAAACAAGGACAAAATATAAGAAACAGTACAACATTACATAGAAACAGCACACAAAACTATGCTAGAACTATTCTACGCGTTACAACGATCGTGTGGACATAAAGAACACCTAAAACGGAGCTAAGACGCAAAAACTACGCTTGAAAGAAGGTCCAGGGACCTATCTGCGAGAAAAACTGAGCCACAGGGGGGGTTCTGGGCAAAAACCAGGGACCTAAACGAAATTAAAGCATAGACTCAGGGGCTAGCTTGTGAAAACCCGGGGCTTGGGCGGCGGGCACGAAAACTGGAAAGCTCAGGGGTCTAAACGAGTAAAACAGGACTTGACCGCAAATATCTTTGAACTACACAGGAGCGCGGGTTGATTCCTGGAAAACCCGAGGTCTCTTTAGCAAAAAGGCAAGGCCGAACTGGTATGCTCTGATTAGAGCCGTTGGATCGGAATCTGGCGGTCGAGATCTAATGCCGATCTGGATCTAATCCAGATCGTCGGTTCGAGATCGATCGGCTCGGGTTGAGTACCGGTCTGGATCTAATCCAGACCGTTAGGTTTGGATCGGGCGGGTGAGGGACCTCCGGCCGGGCTCCGGCGGCGGCGGGCGTTGGGCGCGGCGGAGGGTGAAGGAAGCTCGCCGGAGACCAAGCGATTGAGCGCTCCCGGCCTCTATTCGGGGTACGGCTGGCACGGGGAGAGAGAGGGAAGCACGGGGAAACGTTTTGGGGGAAAGAGAGGCGGCCAAATTGGCCGTGGCGGCCGGGCGGCGGCGACCCGTGGCTCGAGAGTTCCGGCGAGCTCGCGCGGCTGCGGGGAAATGAGACCGAGGGAGGAGGAAGGGGGATTAGCGTCCTTACCCCACCGGGGTAAGCCCACGGTGCTTAGGCGACGGCAGAGGGCGGCGAAAAGACAGCGTGGCGGCGGCCCGAGGTGCACGGCAGCGGCGAGCAGAGGCGGTTAGGGTTGGGCGCGAGCGGGGCACGGCGGCGACCTGGGAGAAGCCCTAGGGGAGGCGGGGCTTTATAGTGGTGGCTGCGGCGCCCTGGCGTGCGGGCCCGGGACAAAGACGGCGCGGCGGGGTCGGTCGAGCTCAGACTCGAGCTCGAGTCTGGCTCGGGTGCGGGGAAGGGGACGACCCCGACAGGTGGGGTCCCCCTGTCAGCGACCGTGAGGGAGAGAGAGCGGGGAAGGAAAGGCAGCGCACGGGGCTGGGCCAAGGGAGACGCTGCGGCCCAGGAAGAAAAGAGAGAAGAGAGGCGCGGGGCTGTGGGGAAGCTGGACCGAGGCGCGGCCCACGCGGGAGGGAAAGGAAGGAGAGAGGGGAGTGAGCTCGGGCTGGGCTGCGGAAGAAAAGGAGAGAGGAGAGGAAGCCCGAGGGAGGAGGGAGAGTGGGCCGGCGTGGCCCATGCGGGAAGAGGGAGGGGAAAGGGAGAGCTGGGCCGGGCTAGGAGGGGGTTTGGACTGCTTTCTCTTCTTCCTTCTCCTTTCCTTT
Source organism: Panicum hallii (assembly GCF_002211085.1). NCBI lineage: Eukaryota > Viridiplantae > Streptophyta > Magnoliopsida > Poales > Poaceae > Panicum > Panicum hallii. The sequence goes on along the minus strand of NC_038044.1, from coordinate 50,742,880 downwards.
TCCTTTTCTATACTCAACTATTCAAACAAAACTATTTGAATTCAAATAAATTTGAATTCAAACCCTATAAACTCAACACAAAGAAAAACAATGCTTTAGCATGAATGCACAAACATGTTGACCTTATAATTGATTTTATTTTCTTGTGTTATAAATTGCTTTAAATGCCACCAAAAAATTAAAGAAAAGCCTGGAAATTTCATTTGAGCCAAAATAAATTCATTAAAATTAGGGAAAAATTACATTAGGGTGTTACAGCTGCCTCCGTCTGCAACAAATCGACTGCCTCCGCCCTGCGCCGCCGAAATCCGCGTCGGAGCTCGCCTCCGCCGGCCCTGCACCGTCCACCCGCTTCCAGTCCTGCTGCCCCCAAGCGACGGAGCGGCAACGTCTTCAAAGTGGGTTGGGATGGTCCGCTTGATTTGGAGGGACCATCTCGACCCACATCTAAGGGGAATTCCCATCAAGATGGATCCAACCCTTCTTCAATTGCATCCAAACGTGGGTCAAAGTAGGTCAAACAAGTCCTGACCCACTTCGACCCACCATCCAAACATATGCTTAGTCCTAGTTGGTGACATCAATGGAGACTAAACATCTGAACTTTTAGGCCCAGTTGAAGGCTCTTTAGCGTCGCTCAGCAGTAGCATGCATAAGAGCTTGAGGAGTTGCTTGTTGGCCTATTCCATGCCTCAGTCTTGCTGGAACGCGAGCGCCTTCAGGTGCTCTAGTTGTCCAGAGCCATGGCTAAGGAGCATGTCGTGCTCAAGGCGATGTGTGGCAAAGCTGGCACATCCGCTTGTCATCGTCCGGAGGCCCTGGCGTGGTTTGTCACCATGAGCCAAGCTCCGGCCGGCCACCAAGGTTGGCGTTTGTCATCGGTGGGTGAGCGGCGGAGTAGGGGAGTCGAATGTTCCAGGAGGTGCGCAGGCAAGTGGCAAAGGTTGAGGGCCAAGTCTGGTGGCAGGCGAGCTCTAAGCCCTACCCCATTGTGTACCCACAGCCGGCGATGGGGGTATTATACCTAGGTCGGGGGCCCGCAGTTAGTGACTGAGAGAGAGGGGGTTAGGAGAGAGCTGAGTTAGAAAAATTATTGGGTCCCGAAAAATTCAGAAATAGGTAAAAAATAGATTTAAATGCTTTTAATCTTGTTTAATTTCCTATAAATTATAGAAATATCCAAAAATAGTGAGACCAATTTTATTAGGTTTGTGTGATTGTTCTTTATACATTACAATATAAAAGCTATAAATTTTAACAATGATTAATATTTGTTTAATTTCCTTATTCGTAAGGGATTTAAATAAAAATACTCAATTCCTTATTCCATTAATGATAAAAATTTAGAAAATGCTTAACCAATTATTAATATTTATTAAGAATGATAATAAATAGTAAATTAGGATTTCTTAGTGTAGAATAATCCAATTAATTCTTAATAATGGTTAAAATCTGATTAAGGTTGAAATTAATTAGGGAAAATGTGTTAGGGCTTCTAGAAGGCTAGATTAGGGTTGGATTGCAACTTTCTCATGAATGAAAGTTATAATTTAGTTTCAAAAAGTTTTGCATTCTAATCATGCATTGCATCCCGACCAAGCTCCTGTGGTAGGACCCTGGGGAGAGGTGGAGGTCCAAAAACATCGTCGGTTCACCCATCCCGAAGGAGAGGAAGGTAAGTACCGGAGCATATACACCTACTAATTTCCAATAGCTTTGTTTCTTGTTCTGATGTTCATGCATATGACTAAATTACGTCTAGGAGTTGGATGAAATCCTAATTTCATGCTTGATTACCTTTCTTGATTTAAGGACATATTTGCCACCTGCCAAGAAAAGTTAGATGAATCATAGTTTATGCTTAGCTCTGCTACGAATCGCTTAACCAAGTAATCCCGTGGTTCATCATAAGATGTGATCAAGGATTAATTTGAATGGAAATTTGGTCATAGAGGTTCTAATTAGAAGCAGAGTTTTGAGTCGGTCCTCTCTTCTGTCAGACTCGGGGCCACGGGACTGTGCATATGGCATAGAATATTCTAGGATAAGGGATGGGCGAGGATGGTTATAGCATTCTTCGAGAAATCCATGACGGATCTTGTGATGACCATTGAGCCTCAAAAACACTAGTTGGGAAGGCATACAGAGCAGGTTTCTGTTGGCCTACAACAGTGGCAGATGCTGAAGATCTCATCCGCAGATGTCCGAATTGCTAGTTCTTCGGCAAGCAGTCACATGTCCTAGCTTATAATCTCATCACTATATCACCATCCTAGCCATTCGCATGCTGGAGACTTGATATGATCGGGCCTTTGACAACAGTGCTAGGAGGTTTTACTCATGTGTTGGTATAGCCATCGACAAGTTTATAAAGTGGATTGAGTACAAGCCGATCACCAAGCTCACACCTGATAGAGCAGTCAACTTCATCTGTGATGTCTTGCATCGATTTGGCTTCCCCAACATCATCATCACCGACCTTGGCTCCAATTTCACAGTGCATCAGTTCTGGGAGTTCTGGGAGAATGCAGCCATCAAAGTCAAGTATGTGTCAGTTGCGCATCCAAGAGCAAACGACCAAATTGAGAGGGCCAACGGCATGATTCTTGACGGGTTGAAGAAGAGACTCTACAACGAGAACAGTAAAAAAGGTGGCAAGTGGATTACTGAACTTCCACATATCTTCTAGGGGCTACGGACTCAACCTTCCAAAGCTACAGGGCATACACCTTTTTTTGTCATCTATGGATCAGAAGCAATCCTCCCTGCGGACATCATGTGGAAATCTCCAAGAGTAGAGATGTACGAAGAAGGCGAAGCTGACGAAGCAAGGCAGCTAGAACTGGACTCAGTTGGAGAAGCCAGATGCAATGCCCTTGTCCAGTCGGCTCGTTACCTACAAGGAGTCAGACGCTACCACAATCGTAATGTCCAAGAGAGGTCATTTAACATCGGTGACTTGGCCCTCCATCTCATCCATGACGAGATAGGGCTGCGTAATCTCAACTCACGATGGGAAGGGCCTTTCATCATTTCAAAGGTTACAAGGCTAGGGTCATATTGACTACCGTACCCTGAGGGCCAGTGTGGCAGAACCAACCTGAATTATACCGGCTCAAGAACCCGAGTCCACTCCCGAGGGCCCCAACGTGCTTCAAACGGTATAATCCCTTGGCCTGTCGGGTAACGTCCCGATAAACCACCGAAAGCAGGATCAAACAAGGTACCCCGCACGAAGGCGAGTCCAGAGATACAAAGGCCATCATATTTTACATCACAGGCAGTTATAATACATGAGTGTTTAAAAGTAACATAATCTTCCCAACCGGGGAATTATTACAAACCGACATAAGTCTTAGAACAAACAGCGATATTAAAGTACGGTATGATACACGTCACCAGTATAGATGTCATGTTTGCCCTTGCATGACATCACTCGGAGGGGTCCGGGTTGGTCGGGGACGGGTCCCACTCCACGGACCAACCATCAGGCAGAGGGTAGGGCCACAGTACAGGCAGAGCTGGGTCAGCAGAAGCATTACCTGAACAAAAGTTATAAAGCAAGGCTGAGTATTCTAATACTCAGCAAGGCTTACCCGGTGATGGTATACATAGCCATATAACTAGACTCATGAAATCTGGTAATGGTTTTGGGGTAAGTTTTCAGCGGAAAGGCCACTAAGAGTAGATCCTTATTTTCGTCTTTTAGCTTTTGAGGTTCTAGTTGAATATCCATTCTAGGTGAGCATCTAAATCTATACAAGCATGGTATAATCTTTAATCATTCATCATTGTAGATAGTATCAAAATAATTGCTCTTGTTACTCAATGTGACAAAGGGATTAAGCAGTCTCAACCATCGTGAGAAGCGGACGATTCTGAATCGAATTTAACCTTGCAAGGTAAACCTAACTCTCACACTTGGAATACCAAAGGGTCGTTCCGAAGCAACCGTTTACCTTTCATTCTGACTCGTGGATCAGAGCCACCACAAGCGACTGCAAGACCATACGCACTTCCAAAGTGCAGGACGTACGTCTGTAGCGCGACTACAAAACCCGTACTCCTGGTTGCCCTTGCAACACGTATTCCCACACGTCGAACATAAGTAACCAGAAGAAGCAAGACGAGTGGTGGGAGGTATGTCCACTACTCGGGCCGATTGGCTACTAGGCTTACCGCTTACCATATTTCGCGGCATGTGGTTAGTACTTTCAAACGCTTACCCCGATCACCACACGCTGCGACCTTATCAAATTGTATTATCACAGACGGGGTATCACCTCAACCATGATACCTCACAAAACTCCCGTCCGGTATCCTTATAGTGATAACAGGATGTAAGCATTGCAACTCCTATATCGCGCGAGTGACAGGAAATCACCCGACTTCTACCGGCCCTATTAGCATAGCAACTAGCCGGACTCAAGTGCTAGTATTCATTACATTGGTTCCTAGGAGAATGCAACTAGGGTTTCAAGCAACTCCTAAGAACTTAATGCAGAGATAGATATAATAATATAAATTGCAGAGCAAATAAAGTAGGGTTTATGTCCGGGGCTTGCCTTCTTGAGTAGGGTTGAGGGCAGTAGGATCAAGGTCTTCCGAACCTTGGTTCGGAGTTTCAGTTAGATTCTTGACGGTGTCTCCGGAATCTCCAGGAGTTTCTTCGGCTTGGTTCGCGATTAACTCGTAATCACCGTCGGTGAGGGTAAACGGTTCTACATGATATGCAAGACAAATAACATTAGGAAAAAAGTGCACTCTTTTATTTGAGTCACATCAAAAATTATGTTTTAAAAGATTAACACTTCAAGAAGTGCTGAAACAAAGAAGATTTTAGTCTAAACTTATGCTTGATGCTTAACTTATAACCACATCATTGAATTAATTCAAGATAAGTATTAAAACATATATTAGGGTTAAATTCAAATTTAAATTTGAATTTAAACTTTGAGTAAGAGTGTTATAGAATTTTGAATACTTAAAAATAGATCACTTAATAATTCATGAGCAAGAGATCTAATTAGTTAAATTTTAAAAGGTATGTTTAGCTAATTCTAGTTCAAAATAATGTGGAATGGTTAACCTAAAAGAATTTAAATTATAACATGAGTTTAGATTTAGAAATTTTACATCACTTTATATATCATCTATAGAAATTTGCATGCCAAAATCACAAACAACTAGGTCAACATGTAGGAATTAAGGACTTTATACTCCCTTGTTTCAAATTTGAAAAAGATTCAAAAATATTTGGTTTCATATCAAACTCTTTCAATAAAAGTTATAGAGTTCATAATCTAGTTTCTAACAAAACAAGTTTTGCTAATTTTGGAATTTCCTACGATTTGTTATGCATTTTACAAGACAGCATAAACATCACATGAAATAATAGGCACTTGGGGGGGGTCTTGGTTACTTTGCACTGGAACCCCTCGAACAAAAGAACTATTCGCAAAAAGGGCCTTGCCCGGCCCTGGCGACGGCCGGCACGTCGGGCACGACGGCGTTCCCGCCGGCGGCGAGGACTCCGGCCAAGAGGGCGGGTCTAACATCACCTACAGGACCTCGGAAGAGCACAGGACAAGGAAGCACTGGGCGGGTAGTAGAAGAACAGAGCGGCCGACGGACGGGGGCGGCGGCCGTGGCGGCGCATCGCCGTTCTCGGCGAAGGGACGGCGAACACGGGCCAAGAAGGGGCGCATGAGCATCAGTGGACCACCGGGGAGCTGTTTTGTCTACCTGGTGGAGCGGGAGACCGGGTGGAAGGAGCTGTCGACGAGAGGATCCAGTTCGGGCTGTTCCGGCGAGCGACGGCTCGGGGCAAGGGAGATTCCGGCGAAGGGGCGGCTGGAGCTGGACTGGCTCGAGCTGAGGAGCAAGGGAAGACCTTGAGGAGGCACTGGGCTGGCGGAATTTGAGCGGGGTGGTGCTGTTGGGACGGATTTCGGTGAGGAACGACGGCGGCAGCGGTTCTGTGCTGGATGTTCGCCGGGAAGAGAATGGAGCAATGCAGTGGGGAGAAAAGGAAAAGAAGCCAGGTTTGTAGCGGCACGGGTTCACAGAAGAGAGAGGAAATGAGAGAAGGAAGGGAGGGCCACGACCGGGCTCTTGATAGTGGCGGCGAGGTGGCGGTCGGCGAGCTCTCGGGGCAACCGTGGCACTCGCAGGAGGGGACACCGGGGAGGGGCTACAACGGCGGCCAGAGGTAGGACGACACGTGGGGAGGGGTAGCTAGGATTGAACGGCGGCGAGGCAGAGCAAGGACCAGGGGGGGTGCTCTGTCGCCGGCGCCAGAGGGGAAGCAGGGAAGAGCAGAGGGGGTGCAGAGGAAGAAGAAGGGGGAAAAAAGATCAGGGACCGATTTGCAAAATCTGAAAAGCTCAGGGGTCTGCTTGTAAACTAAAAAGTTCCCATTGATCTAAGGGTCAAATGAAAAAGGTCCCAAAATGAAAGTTGTAGAATTTTTCAAACTCTACAAGTTTGTTTTAGGACTCAAATTCAAAAACCCAAAGTTTGCAGCATTACTTGTTAAGTATTGACTTAAGTAAAATTCAAATTACTCCTGTCCTTACCAAACAAGATTTTGATTAAATTTTTGACATATTTGCAAACATTCATAGAATGTCATGATGATAATTAATTTTTACAAATAAGTCCTTAAGTAAGCATAAAAATTACTTTTACCCCTCACATTTTGCACAAAAGACCCTGTAATCTGTATTTTTACATATAGGCCCTTGTCTTTACTTAAGGGCTTATTTCACCTTATGACCATACCCCAAAACACACACTTTGCACATAAAGACTTGTATTGCATAAAAATTTTCAAATACACCCTTAACACCTATGTCTATTACATCCCAGGTTAACTTTTTATGAATCTTATTACCTGGATGTCACAGCCTTCCCCCTAAAAAGAATCTCGTCCCGAGATTCGGGAGCAGAAGATGATGGATCGGATCGATTAAATTTGGGAATTAGTTGAAAGGAAAGTTGGGAAATTCTGTTGAAGATAAGATTCCGTTTCCCAAGTTGCTTCCTTTTCAATGTGATGATCCCATACGATCTTATACATTTTAACTGTCTTTCTTCTGGTGACTCTTTCTTTGGTATCCAAGATTTTGATGGGTTGTTCAACATAAGATAGATCGGGTTCGATCTCAATGGTGGGGGTTTCAATGATTTCCGTAGGTACCTTAATACACTTTTTAAGCTGAGAAACATGGAAAATATCATGAATAGCACCCAATCGAGGTGGAAGGAGAAGTTTGTAGGCCACTGGGCCACAAATTTCAAGAATTTCGAAGGGTCCGATATATCGGGGTGCTAGTTTTCCTTTTATGCCAAAACGCTGAACGCCCTTGGTAGGAGATACTCGGAGATATACAAAATCTCCTATTTAGAATTGCAAGGGTTTCCTCCTTTGATCCGCATAACTTTTTTGTCTAGATTGGGCTGCTTTAAGATTGGTTTGAATAATTCTGACCCTATCCTCGGCTTCTACGACTCAAAGGAGTTCGACATCTGCGACCATATAATGCTTCAAAAGGTGACATTTGAAGACTAGATTGATAACTGTTATTGTAAGAGAATTCGGCCAAGGCAAGATATTTGTCCCAACTCGTCCCGTAGTGAATGATACAAGCTCGGAGCATATCTTCAAGAATTTGATTGACTCGTTCGGTTTGTCCGTCTGTTTGAGGATGATATGCAGAGCTTCGGATCAGTTTGGTGCCGAGAGTGGACTGTAATTGTTCCCAGAAGCGTGCAACGAATGGTGCTCCTCGATCGAAGATGATGGTCTTAGGAACATCGTGTAGCCGAACAATTTGATCAAGATAGACTTCCGCATATTTCTTAGCGGAGTAAGTAGTATGTACGGGAATAAAATGAGCCACTTTTGTGAGTCTATCGATAATCACCCATATGGAGTCATGTTTTTGAGATGTATTAGGAAGACCCACAATAAAATCCATACTAATGTCTTCCCATTTCCATGACGGGATGGGTAATGGTTGAAGCGTACCAGAGGCCTTAAGGTGACTAGCTTTGACCCTCTGACATGTATCACACTCAGATACATACTTAGCAATTTCTCTTTTCATCCTGGTCCACCAAAAATGTTGTCGTAAGTCTTGATACATTTTGGTGCTACCGGGATGAATAGAGAATTTAGATAGATGAGCTTCATCAAGAATTTGCTTTCGAAGTTGATGATCTTTTGGTACAACAAGACGTTTGTTGAACCACAAGACTCCTTGAGGATCAATATGGAAACACTTGTATTTAGCCTCTCCTTGAGATAATTTTGATTTGATGATTTTGATACCCTCATTATGTAATTGTGACATGATAATTTTATCTTGAAGGGTATTCTCAATGGATAAATTATTTAGACTGCCTTGAGGAATGATTTCTAGATTGAGTTTCCTCATCTGATTGCAGAGAGTGTCACTGATAGCAACTATAGATAAACAGTGACAATGTGTCTTGCGGCTAAGTGCATCCGCAACCACATTAGCTTTACCAGGATGGTAATATACCTCAAGGTCATAGTCTTTGATCAATTCTAGCCATCGCCTTTGCCTCATGTTCAAATCCGCTTGGGTAAAGATATATTTGAGGCTTTTATGGTCAGTGTAAATGTTACACTTAGCACCCATAAGGTGATGCCTCCAAATCTTAAGAGCGTGGATAACGGCTGCTAATTCCAGGTCATGAGTTGGATAATTTTGCTCATGATTCCGGAGTGCTCTGGATGCATAAGCAATGACTCGGTCGTTTTGCATTAGAACACAACCGAGACCAGTTCCAGAAGCATCACAATAGACATCAAAAGGTTGGGTATTATCTGGTTGAGCTAACACGGGAGCAGTTGTTAGAAGCTTCCTCAAGGTATGGAATGCTTCATCACATTTATCATCCCACTGATATTTAACTTCTTTCTTGAGTAGCTCAGTCATAGGTTTGGCTATCTTAGAGAAATCCGGGATGAATCGGCGATAATACCCTGCCAATCCAAGGAAACTTCGAATTTGATGGACTGAAGTTGGGGGTTTCCAATCCATAACTTCCTGAACTTTAGTTGGATCAACCGATATGCCTTTGCTAGAGATAGTGTGTCCCAGAAATTTCACACTATCCAGCCAAAACTCACATTTTGAGAATTTGGCATAAAGACGATGATCACGTAATCGTTGAAGAACGATATGTAAGTGATTGGCATGGTATTCCTTATTTTTGGAATATATTAGGATATCGTCGATGAAGACCACGACGAATTTATCAAGTTCCGGCATAAAAACGGAATTCATGAGATACATGAAATATGCCGGGGCATTAGTAAGCCCAAAGGACATAACCAGATATTCATATGACCCATATCTGGTTGAGAAAGCCATTTTTGGAATGTCACAAGGCTTTATTTTAATTTGATGATAGCCAGAGCGTAAGTCAATTTTTGAGAAGACCTTAGCTCCAGCTAATTGATCAAACAAGATATCAATGCGGGGAAGTGGGTACCTATTTTTGATAGTGACCGCATTGAGTGGACGATAGTCAACACATAGCCTTAGGCTATTGTCCTTCTTTTTGACGAAGAGAGCGGGACAGCCCCAAGGCGACGCACTTGGGCATATGAAACCTTTATCAAGAAGATCTTGAAGTTGGATTTTAAGCTCGGCCAATTCGTTTGGGGGCATACGATATGGCCTCTTTGAAATAGGAGCGGTGCCTGGTTGGAGTTCAATTATGAATTCAATATCTCTATCAGGTGGCATTCCAGGAAAATCATCGGGGAAGACATCAGGATATTCGCAGACTACCGGAATATCCTTAACTTTAAGGCCTGTGATAGCATAAGTGCAAGAATAGAGATATTCCTGCCTGGGCAGATAGAGGGTAATGGTTCTATAATATGGTGAATTAATTTCAATAACTCGGGAGGAAATATCCAACAACACTCTATGTTCAGTCATCCAGTTCGTCCCGAGTATAATGTCAATACCCTCCAGGTTTAGCAAGATCAAATCAGTTTTAATCACTTGGCTGCCTAGTTGAATTGGCGCACTTCTAACCATTTGATTAGAGGTAATCTTACCTCCAGGAGTGGAAATCATATATGACCCTTGGGTGGAACAAGGATCAAGTCTTATCCGGGTACTACAGTTGTTACTAATAAAACTATGAGTTGCTCCAGAATCAAATAAAGTAACAACTGGCTGATGATGGATGGAGAACGTACCCGACATAACAGGGGCTCCGTCCGGAAGTTCCGGAAGGGTGGTGAAATTAATTTGCCCCTGCCGGACTTGCATCAGGGGCCTTTTACCCTTGTTCTGATTACCTTGGTTAGAGCTTTGCCCTTGATTAGGCTTCTTAGGCCGTGGACAATCCCTGATGAAATGATCTGCACTTCCGCAATTAAAACAGCGATAGTTGCTGCCTTTCGGTGGAGCTTGTCGCACATTTGGCCTTGGGCCAAATTGCTGTTGCTGCAGTGGAAGTGCGGAAGGTCTATAACTTCCTTATTGTTGAGGCGGCCTAAAAACCAATCGACCAAATGGGGCATTCCTCTGTGGTGCTCTTATTTGGGTGTTAGGAACGACCCGATATCTTGGTGGTTGAGCACTTGAGGATCCCGTAGGGGTCTTTCTTTTCTTTTCCGCACGGTGTGCCATGATACAATCCTCCTGGGTTAAGGCCATATTTACCAGCTCACTGAAACTATTGGGTCTAACAAGATTCAGACGTTCCTTAAGCTTAGTATTAAGGCCACGACGGAAGCGGTCTTGCTTTTTGGCATCATTGTCTGCATGATGACCAGCATATTGGCACAGATGATTGAACGTTTGTGCATACTGCAATATCGTACTGGAGCCCTGAGTAAGTGCCAAGAACTCATTTAACTTCCGCTCCAATAATCCTTCAGGGATATAATGTGCCCTAAAGGCGGTTCGGAATTCTTCCCAGGAGATGACGTGTGGCAGAACCAACTTGAATTACACCGGCTCAAGTACGCGAGTCCATCTTAGCGGGCTCCGGCGTGCTTCAAACGGTATAATCCTCTGGCCTGTCGGGTAACGTCCCGATGAACCACCGAAAGCAGGATCATAACAAGGTACCCCGCACGGAGGCGAGTCCAGAGATACAAGGGCCATCACATTTTACATCACAGGCAGTTATGTTACATGAGTACTACAAATGTACAGGATCTTCCCCACCGGGAATTATTATAAAACGACATAAGTTTTAGAGTAAACTGTGATACCAAAGTACGATATACTACACGACGTCAGTAAGGATGTCATGTTCGCCCTTGTATGACATCACTTGGAGGGGTCCGCGTTGGCCGGGGACGGGTCCCACTCCACGGACCAACTATCAGGCAGAGGGTAAGACCACGGTATAGGCAGGGCTTGATCAGCAGAAGCGTTACCTGAACAAAAGTTATAAAGCAAGGCTGAGTATTCTACTACTCAGCAAGGCTTACCCGGAATTGGGTATACTTAGCCCATAACTAGACTTATGAAAGCTTATAATGGTTCCGGATTTAGTTTCAGCTGAAAAGCAACAAAGAGTAGATCCTTAATTTCAAGTTTTAGCTTTCAGATTCTAGACAATTTTCCATTCTATGTAAGCACCTATAACTAAGCAAGCATGGTATAATCTTTGGTCAAGCATCACCTTTGATAATCAAAAGATTGCTCTTATTACTCAATGTGACAAAGGAATTAAGCAGTCTCAATCATCGTGAGAAGCGGACGATTCGAATCGAATTTAACCTTGCAAGGTAAACCTAACACACACGCTTGGAACACCACAGGGTCGTCCCGAAGCAACCGTTTGCCTTTCATTCCGACTCATGGATCAGATCCACCACAAGCGACTGCAGGTCATACGCACTTCCAAAGTGCAGGACGTACGTCTGTAGCGCGACTACAAAACCCGTACTCCTGGTTGCCCAGCAACACGTATGCCTACACGTCGAACATAAGTAACCAAAAGAAGCAAGACGAGTGGTGGGAGGTATGTCCACTACTCGGGCCGATTGGCTACTAGGCTTACCGCTTACCATATTTCGCGGCATGTAGCTAGTACTTTCAAACGCTTAATCCCGATCACCACACGCTGCGACCTTATCAGTAGTTTCAACAACACAGACGGGGTATCACCTCAATCATGATACCTCACAAAACTCCCGTCCGTCATCCTTATAGTGATAACAGAAATGTAAGCATTACAACTCCTATGTCGCGCGAGTGACAGGAAATCACCCGACTTCTACCGGCCCTATTAGCAGAGCAGCTAGCCGGACTCAATACTAGTATTCATCACAGTGGATCCTAGGGGAATGCAACTAGGGTTTCAAGCAAATCCTGAGAACTTAATGCATAGAATATGTAAATAGATAGAAAGTGTAGTGTAAATAAAATAGTGGGTTATGTCCGGGGCTTGCCTTCTTGAGCAGGGTTGAGAGTAGAAGGATCGAGGTTCTCCGAACTTTGGTTCGGATCTTCAGTTAGATTCTCGACGGTGTCTCCGGGATTTTCAGGAATTTCCTCGACTTGATCCGCGATCAGCTCGTAGTCACCGTCAGCGAGGGTAATCGGTTCTACATGATATGCAAAACAATTATTATTAAGAAATGTGCATTCTTTTATTTGAGTCACATCAAAAATTATGCTTTCAAAGATTAACACTTCGAGAAAGGCCAAAACAAGGAAAATGTTAGCCTAAATTTATAATTGATGCTTAATTTAACCACATCATTGAATTAATTCAAGATAAGCATCAAAGCATATATTAAAATCAAATTTAAATTTGAATTTAAACTTTTTAAGTAAAGAAGGTTATAAAATTTGGAACACTTAAAAAGAAATAGATCACCTCCTAATTCATAACTAAAGGATCTAATTAGTTAAAGTTTGAAAAGATATGTTTAGCTAATATTAATTTAAAATAATTTAAAAGGATTCAAATTGTAGTATAACTTGGTTTTGAATGTTTTGCATCATTTTAGATATCATGTATAAGAATTACATATCATAATTACAAACAATCAACACAATATGTAAGAATTAAAGACATTACATTTCCTTGTTTCAAATTTAAATTAGATTCAAAAATATTTGGTTTCATATCAAATCCTTTTAATAAAAGTTATAGAGTTCATAATCTAGTTTCCAACAAAACAAGTTTTGCTAATTTTGGAATTTCCTGTGATTTGTTATGTATTTTACAAGACAGCATATGCATCTCACATGAAATAACAGATGTCTAAAGGGGGGTCTCGGTAATTTTGCACTGGAACCCCTGGAACCACAGAACTAATAGCAAAAAGGCCCTTGCCCATCCCTACGACGGTCGGCACGACGGCACGACGGCGTTCCCGCCGGCGGCGAGGATTCCGACCAAGGGGAGGGGGCCTAACACCATCTACAGAGCCTCGGGAAAGCACAAGACAAAGAAGCACAGGGTGGATAGCAGAGGAACAGAGCGACCGACGTATGGGGGCGGCGGCCGTGGCGGCGCTTCGCCGTTCCCGGCGATGGGACGGCGAACACGGGCCAATAAGGTGCGCATGAGCACCAGTGGATCACCGGGGAACTGTTTGTCTACCTGGACAGGTCAGAGGCCAAGCGAGAGAAGCTGTCGACGGGAGGACCGAGCTCAAGCGGCTCCGGCGGGCGGCGGCTCGGGGTGAGCGAAATTCCGGCCGAGGGGCGGTCGGGGTTGATGGGGCTCGAACTGAGGAGCAAGAGGAGAGGGTGAGGAGTCTACTGGTGCAAGGAATTGGGACGGGGCGGTGCGGTGAGGGGGAATTGCAACGGGGAGCGGCGGCGGTGGTTCGGGTTGTGTCGGGGAAGAACACAGAGCAGACCAAATGGGGAAGAAGAGGGTGTGGTTCGGTTGGTAGCATTGCTAGCTCACAAAAGAGAGGGAGACACTGGGAGAAAGAAAGGATCACGGCCAGGCTCTGGTTTGCGACGGCGAGGTAGCGGCCGGCATGCATCCGAGGACACCGTGGCGCCTGCGCAGGAGGACACCGGAGCAGGGACTGCTGCGGTGGGCAAGGAGGGGACTGACGCGTGGAGAGGGGCAGCATGAGGTGGACGGCGGCGACTGCAAGACGGTGGCCAGGGGAGGCGCACTGTCGCCGGCGTCTGTGCGGGAGCAGAGGAGCAGAAGGGGTGCAGAGGAAGAAGAAAGGGGAAAGAAAACCAGGGACTCGTTTGCAAATTGTAAAAGCTACAGGGACCCTGCAGAAAAGTACTTTTTCCCACTAATCTAGGGGTTTTCTGAGAAAAAGTCCAACATGAAAATTGTAGAGTTTTTCAAGCTCTACACTTTTGCTTTAAGACTCAAATTCAAAAACTCAAAGTTTGCCATATTACAAAACGAGTTTTGAATCAAGGTAAAATTAATTTACCCCAGTCTTTACCAAACCAAGTTTTAATCAAATTTTTGACGTATTTGCAATATTCTTAGAATGTCATGATGACAAATAATCTTTTTACACATAGGTCCTTAAGTAAGCATAAAATTACTTTTACCCCTTACCTTTTTGCACAAAAGACCCTGTAACCTGTATTTTTTACACATAAGCCCTTGCCTTTACTTAAGAGCTTATTTAGCCATATCAATGCACACACACTTTAAACACAAAAGACTTACAACACATGGAAAATTTTTAGATACACCCTTAACACTTATGTCTATTACATCCAGGGTTTAATTTTTATGAATCTTGTTACCTGGATGTCACAGCCTTCCCCCCTAAAAAGAATCTCGTCCCGAGATTCGGAAGCGGAAGATGATTGATCGATTAGATTTGGGAATTAGTTGAAAGGAAGGTCGGAAAATTTTGTTGAAGATAAGATTCCGTTTCCCAAGTTGCTTCCTCTTCAGTATGATGATCCCATAAGATCTTATACATTTTAACTATCTTCCTTCTAGTGACTCTTTCCTTGGTATCCAAGATTTTGATAGGTTGTTCAACATAAGATAGATCGGGTTCGACCTTGATGGCTGGGATTTCAATGACTTCCGAGGGTACCTTAATACACTTTTTAAGCTGAGAGACATGGAAGATATCGTGAATAGCACCCATTTGAGGTGGAAGGAGAAGTTTGTAAGCCACTGGGCCACAAATTTCAAGAATTTTGAAAGGTCCGATATAACGGGGTGCTAGTTTTCCTTTTATTCCAAAACGCTGAACGCCCTTGGTGGGGGATACTCGGAGATATACAAAATCTCCTATTTGGAACTGTAAGGGTTTCCTTCTCCGATCCGCATAACTCTTTTGTCTAGATTGAGCTGTTTTAAGATTAGCTTGAATAATTCTGACCCTGTCCTCGGCTTCCATAACCAAATCTGGTCCAAAAATCTTGCGCTCACCAGTCTCATACCAACTCAAAGGGGTTCGACATTTGCGACCGTATAAAGCTTCAAAAGGTGACATTTGGAGACTGGACTGGTAACTGTTGTTGTAAGAGAATTCAGCCAAGGCAAGATATTTGTCCCAACTTGTTCCATAATGAATGATACAAGCTCGAAGCATATCTTCGAGAATTTGATTGACTCGTTCAGTTTGTCTATCTGTTTGAGGATGATATGCAGAGCTTCGAATTAGTTTAGTGCCGAGAGCGGATTGTAATTGCTCCCAGAAGCGTGCAACAAATGGTGCCCCACGATCAGAGATGATGGTCTTAGGAATACCATGCAGTCGAACAATTTGATCAAGATAGACTTCAGCATACTTTTTAGCGGAATAAGTAGTATGCACGGGAATAAAGTGAGCCACTTTTGTGAGTCTATCAATAATTACCCATATGGAATCATGTTTTTGGGAAGTATTGGGAAGACCAACAATGAAATCCATACTAATGTCTTCCCATTTCCACGATGGAATGGGTAATGGTTGTAGTACACCCGAAGCTTTAAGGTGACTAGCCTTGACCCTTTGACATGTATCACACTCAGATACATATTTAGCAATTTCTCTTTTCATCCTAGTCCACCAAAAATGTTGTCGTAAGTCTTGATACATTTTGGTGCTACCGGGATGAATAGAGAATTTGGACAAATGAGCTTCATCAAGAATTTGCCTTCGGAGCTGATGATCTTTTGGCACAACAAGGCGATTGTTGAACCATAAGACTCCCTGAGGGTCATGATAGAAACACTTGTATTTAGCCTTTCCTTGGGATAGTTCTGATTTGATGATTTTGATACCCTTATTATGTAATTGTGACGTAATAATTTTATCCCGAAGGGTATTCTCCAAGGCTAACAGATTTAGACTACCTTGAGGAACGATCTCTAGATTGAGTTTCCTCATTTGATAGCAGAGAGTATCATTAATAGTAGTCATGGATGCGCAATGGCAATGTGTTTTGCGGCTAAGTGCATCCGCAACCACATTAGCTTTTCCAGGGTGGTAGTATACCTCAAGGTCATAGTCTTTAATCAATTCTAGCCATCGCCTTTGCCTCATATTCAAATCTGCTTGGGTAAAGATGTATTTGAGGCTCTTATGATCAGTGCAAATGTTACACTTAGCACCCATGAGATGGTGCCTCCAAATCTTAAGAGCATGGACAACGGCTGCTAATTCCAGGTCATGAGTTGGATAATTTTGCTCATGATTCCAAAGTGCTCGGGATGTATAAGCAATGACTCGGTTGTTTTGCATTAGAACACAACCGAGACCAGTCCCGGAAGCATCACAGTAAACGTCAAAAGGTTGGGTATTATCCGGCTGAGCTAATACCGGAGCAGTGGTTAAAAGTTTCCTTAAGGTATGGAATGCCTCATCACACTTATCATCCCACTGATATTTAACTCCTTTCTTAAGAAGCTCAGTCATAGGCTTGGCTATCTTAGAGAAATCTGGAATAAATCGGCGATAATACCCTGCCAAC
Organism: Panicum hallii; assembly: GCF_002211085.1. Classification (NCBI taxonomy): domain Eukaryota; kingdom Viridiplantae; phylum Streptophyta; class Magnoliopsida; order Poales; family Poaceae; genus Panicum; species Panicum hallii. The sequence continues at coordinate 50,725,949 of NC_038044.1, read as the reverse complement.
CCAAGGAAACTACGGATTTGATGGACTGAAGTTGGGGGCTTCCAGTCCATAACCTCTTGGACTTTTATTGGATCAACCGATATGCCTTCGCTGGAAATAGTGTGTCCCAAAAATTTCACACTATCTAGCCAAAATTCACATTTTGAGAATTTGGCATAAAGGCGATGATCACGTAATCGCTGAAGAACGATATGTAGATGATTGGCATGGTCTTCATTATTTTTGGAATAGATTAAGATATCATCAATGAAGACCACGACAAATTTATCAAGTTCCGGCATGAAGACTGAATTCATAAGATACATGAAATATGCCGGAGCGTTAGTAAGCCCAAAAGACATAACCAGATATTCATATAGCCCATATCTGGTTGAGAAAGCCGTTTTCGGAATGTCACAAGGCTTAATCTTAATCTGATGATAGCCAGAGCGTAAGTCAATTTTTGAGAAGACCTTAGCTCCAGCTAATTGATCAAACAAAATATCAATGCGGGGGAGTGGATACTTGTTTTTGATGGTGACCGCATTGAGTGGTCGATAGTCAACACATAGCCTTAGGCTATTGTCTTTCTTTTTAACAAAAAGAGCAGGACAACCCCAAGGCGACGCACTTGGGCGTATAAAACCTTTATCGAGAAGATCTTGAAGTTGAATTTTAAGTTCGGCCAATTCGTTTGGAGGCATACGATATGGCCTTTTAGAGATAGGGGCAGTGCCTGGTTGGAGTTCAATAATGAACTCAATTTCTCTGTCAGGTGGCATCCCAGGCAAATCATCAGGAAAGACATCCGGATACTCACAAACTACCGGAATGTCCTTAACTTTGAGGTCTGTGATAGCGTAAGTGCAAGAATAGAGATATTCCTGCCTGGGCAGATAGAGGGTAATGGCTCCACAATGGGGTGAATCGATTTCAATAACTCGGGAAGAAATGTCTAGGAGTACTTTATGCTCAGTCATCCAATTGGTCCTGAGTATAACGTCAATACCCTCAAGATTTAGCAACATCAAATCAGTTTTAATTACTTGGCTGCCGAATCGAATGGGTACACTTTTAACCATTTGATTAGAAATAATTTTGCCTCCTGGCGTGGAAATCATATATGATCCTTGGGTGGGACAAGGATCAAGTTTTATTCGGGTACTACAGTTGTTACTAATAAAACTATGACTTGCTCCAGAATCAAATAAAGTAACAACTGGTTGATGATGGATATAAAACGTACCCGACATGACAGGGGCTCCGTCCGGAAGTTCCGCAAGGGTGGTGAAGTTGATTTGCCCTTGCCGAACTTGCATCAACGGCCTTTTACCCTTGTTTTGATTGCCTTGATTAGAACTTTGCCCTGGATTAGGCTTCTTAGGCCGTGGACAATCTCTGATGAAATGATCTGCACTCCCACAATTAAAACAGCGATAGTTGCTGCCTTTTGGTGGAGCTTGCCGCGCATTTGGCCTTGGACCAAATTGCTGTTGCTGTTGCGGAGGTGCAGAGGGTCTATAGCTTCCTAGTTGTTGAGGCGGCCTAAAAACCAATCGACCAACCGGGGCATTCCTCTGGGGTGCTCTTATTTGGGTGTTAGGAACGACCCGATATCTTGGTGGTTGAGCACTCGAGGATCCCGTAGGGGTCTTTCTTTTCTTTTCCGCACGGTGTGCCATGATACAATCCTCCTGGGTTAAAGCCATATTTACCAGCTCATTGAAACTATTGGGTCTAACACGATTCAAGCGCTCTTTGAGCTTAGTATTAAGTCCGCGATGGAAGTGGTCTTGCTTTTTGGCATCATTATCTACATGATGACCAGCATATTGGCACAGATGATTGAACGTCTGTGCGTATTGCAAAACTGTATTGGAACCTTGAGTTAATGCCAAAAATTCATTTAACTTCCGCTCCAGTAATCCTTTAGGTATATAGTGTGCCCTAAAGGCAGTTCGGAATTCATCCCAAGAGATGACATGTCCCGCGGGCTGCATGGCATAAAAGTTATCCCACCAAATTCGAGCAGCACCGCGCAATTGTTGGGCAGCAAAAGAAGCTTTGTTTGAGTCCGCACACGGTATAGTCAAGAGAGTGAACTTGGACTCAATAATATGAAGCCAGGCATCAGCATCCAAAGGTTCTTCGGCTTTACTGAAGAACGGAGGTTGAGTGCTAAGGAAATCTTGATAGCTGGCCACTGGAGGAGGAATGTCATCACGACCTCCACGAAACGGTTGACGCTGCTGGTTTTGTTGTGCTTGCACCAGCATATTGTCACACCCGATCTAGGAAAGGTAACCGAGTGCATCCCATATGTGCGCCAGGATCAAGTTCCGCACATACAGTAGACGTCACAAGCGAATATCCGAACAATGCATTAACGAATAGGGGTACAATAGTACTTTATTACATGACCGACAGTCTTAACCTTAAGCAAATAAATAAACGTCGATAAATAGCAGCGGACTTCAACTTCACAGGCGGTTGACTGGGAGACACTCGCCTAGAATTCTCCAATATCCTCGGGAAACTCCGGAAAGTTGTCTTGTTCTGAGCAGCATTGGTTTTAATAAAGCAAGCGTGAGTACACTTATGGTTGGTACTCAGCAAGTGGAGTAAATTATATGACATGCAAGGCCAAATCAAGGATAAGCTGACATGGTTTGACTGCGATAAGCATTTTAGTTGGTCAAGTTTTATTTAGCTAGCATTAACTAGGTTTAAGTTTATACCAACCCTTATATAAAAACTGAGTAAATAAACAACATCAACCACAAAGAACAGCAGCTTAAATCATCTTCAGGTTCAATTATCATGTGAGGGTCCAAGCCGCTCTTAACCGTGAGCACGGCTGATATATCAGTTTTCACTCTGCAGAGGTTGTACACTTTACCCACAGCTCGTGTTTCCCTTGATGCCCGGGTTTGCAAGGCCCTTAAACACTTCCGAGGTGAGTGGCAGGGATTCACTACGAGGCCTTTACAAAGATTCCCTAACTTGTGACAATCCGCTAAGGTTTCAAGCCAAAGCGGTCATAACCCTCCCTATTGAGGAAAATACCTTAGCCAAGGTTCACATAGCTATGTGCCTCAAAGGACCGAGCTATACCCCGTCAATGCAACCCCTCTTGCCCTTTCGGTAAGATCATCACAAGCTAGGGTCTCTAATTAATTAGCCAAGACCAGAGCCATATAGTACTGTGGTTGTACTGTTTTCCTGGGTGGTTCTCCATGTTCCAATTCATTCGATAAGCTTGTTTGATTTCCATAACAATATTCCAAAGGACATGAGAGATATAGGAGGTAACATGGTCTCCAAACATCCAAAACTATTATTAAGCAACTAGCGTAACTATAACATAAATAAAACAACCCAGGTTTAAACAAGGAAGATAAATAAAATCTAGTCGTATCCTTAGTTGGGTTCCATCATGTTCTAGACACATGCATGCATGAAAGTAAAGGTGTGATTGTGATATTAATAGGACTGAAAACATGATCAAGGACCACTTGCCTTCGTTAGCAAACTGCTGCTGCTCAGAAAAATCTTCAAAGTCTTGTCCCTGCGGATCCTCGAACTGCGCACCTTCTAACGTCGCACACGAGCACATACAAGCAAACAAAAATAAAATAAGAACAGTACACCAATCATTGAAAACAGAACAAAATAATATGTTAAAACATTGTACAAGTCGTAAGAATCGCGTGAGCGCAAGAATCGATGAAATCGGAGCTAAAACGGAGAAGTTAGGGCTAAAACGGGGTTCCAGGGGCTTATCTGCGAAGATTTAGATCTAAAAGGACCTAAAACAGAGAAACCAGGGGCTAGATCGTGATTAAACCCTAGACAAAGGGGCTAGCTTGCAAAACCTCAGGCTAAGGACGGCGGGTTAAATTTTGAAAAACCTCAGGGGCCTAAACAGAGGAAAAAGGATGAATCTGCAATTATTTTTGAACGGGAGAGGACGGCGGGTTGATTTCGGGGAAACTTAAGGGCTCTTTTGCAAAACTGGCGCGGGTTGACCGGTAACTGACTGTCTGACCCGCGACTAGATCTGTTCTGGGCCGTTGGATTTGGATCCAACGGCCGGCCGTGTGACAGTTCGTGTATTTGTAATACTAGGCAAATATTTTGTTAGTGCGAAGTATGTGTTTGTTTGTATAAAGCTCGTGTGTGCTATGTGAAACTTTTGAAAACTTAAAAGTGCAAATAGAAAGGGTAATTTTTGTAATTACAGAAAAACCTAGGGTTGTTTTTGCAAAATGTATTTGGATTAGGGTAATTTCAAAATAAGTGAAATATGTTTTTCTTACCTTAAGTCTGGTAAAAATATATATTTATTCAAAAGTTTAATTTGAAATGTGTGTGGTGAAGTGTGTAAAAAGTTTGGGGTAAAATGGTAATAGTAAGGGTATTTATGTGATTTTATAAAAGTACAAGTCCTTTTATGCAAATGTTTGATTTACAAAAGTAACTTTAAAATTTACTTAGGGCTAAAGTGTAAAAGTGCAAGTCATCATGGCATGTCTATCCACTCATTATGACGAGTCTATCCCGTCATTATGACGTGTCATAAATGCTTGCATTTAAGTCCTGAATTTTATAAAATTACACTTTTAGAACAAAAGCAATTCAAATCTGACTTTTGTACAAGGATTCACGTGTAAAAATATAAGTTTTGAGTTTTTGAACTTGGGCCCTAAAGCAATGTTGTAGAGTTTGAAAAACTCTCCAACTTTCATTTTGGGCATTTCTTCATTTGGGCTTTGGATTGATGGAAAATTTTGTTTTACAAATAGGTCCCTACATTTCCTTGATTTTATGTATAAGCCCTTGGGGAAATCCAATCCCCCTTCTCCTCTGTGTCTTATCCTGACGTCTCCTTTTTATTTTCCACCGGCAGTACTTATCCCTGTCTCTCTCTCCTCCGTCTACCCTTTCCTCCACCAGCTCAGGCAGCCACGGCGTGCAGCAGGCGCACAGGGGCGGCGGCAGGCGAGCGGCGGCCCAAGCGTGGCGGCTGCGGGCGAGCCAGCGCGGAGCACACGCGGCGGCGGCAGCGCGTGCGCGGCCCCACGCGGGGCACTGCGCGGCCGGCGGCGCGGCTCGGCGCAGACGCGCGCGAGCGCGCGCGGCTCAGGCGGCCGGCCACGGGAGGAGCGGCGGCTCGGCTGGGCGCTGCGCGTGCGCGAGAGCCAGCGGCCGGGCGAGCTGATGCAGGCGCGCGGAGCGGCGGGGCCCGAGCGGCAGGTCGGGCGCATGCGGCTCGGCCAGGTCCAAGCGGCGGCAGGCGGAGTGCGCGCAGGGCGCAAGGGGGGTGAGCGGCGCGGTCTGACGGTGGCCCAAGCGAGCTGGTGGCGCAGTAGGAGCATGCGCAGCGCGGGGGGTGGCTCGGCTGGTGTGGGCCGAGCGCAGGCGACAGCACGCGGGCGCCAGCAGAGCCAAGCAACGGCGCATGGTGGCGTTGGAGCATGGAGACAGTACCAGGGGACGGTGCCGGGCTTGGACGGAGGAGAATGGCAAAGGACTGGCGGCACAGGGGCTCGCTGCGGTTGGCGTGAGCGCTGCGCGGGCGTGTGGGAGGCATGGAGCAAACGCGTGAGCGGCACGCGAACCAAGCGGCGCTGGGGCGAAGCTCGTGGCGTGGCGGCACGCGAGTAGAAGAGAACCGGTGTGGCAGCGTGCGGTTGCGGCACGGATATGCTGGATGCGAGCGGCCCCGAGCGAGCAATGGCGTGCAGGACGCGTGCGAGCGCAGCAAGTGCAAGACCCGGGCGGAGGCGAGCAGCCCGGAGTGAGCAGTGACGCGCGGAGTGGCCCAGGCGCGCGGATGAGGCAGCAGGCGTGCACGGCAGCGGCACAGGAGTGGTTCGTGGGCGGTGCCGAGCGAGTGGCGCAAGCATGCGCGTGGTGGCGCGCGGGAGTTGGCGGTGTGGGCAGGTGTTGAGCGGCCGGAGCAGAGCGAGCCCATAGGCACGAGCAGATAGTGTTGGAGTGCGACGTGCCGAGCAACGGCACACGCAGGATGAGTTGCGATGGAAGGTTTCTACGCAAGATGCGGGAACACGGTGACATCAGCCCTAACTACGCTACGGAGATCTCTGGTGACGCAAGAGTGGCGATATTGAGGACGCGAGCTCGCTCGCTCGTAAAATGCACGAGGGGCAACGAGCCGGAAGGAAAGATGGCGAAGCAAAGGCGACGGTTATAGCGTGGCGAATTCGAAAGGAGCAACTGCGCGGGTGTGCCGACCATATCTCAGCGGCACACGCGCATGGGCAGTGAAGGCTTAACCCATGAGCAAGAGGACCTAGAGGTTCGTGGAGGATTTAGCATAGCGAACCAATCCGGCTCTGTCGTCTCGTCCTAGGAGTCCACGACACCCAGCAACTCCTATCTCGCGTCGATCATCCGAGCAAGACCTTGACACCTCAAGAAAGCTCGTGAACCCTCTCATCGAGCTCTTCTCATCGCCAATCTTGTTCGCCACGGGAATTCACTTTCCGTCTGCTATTCTCCACAACCAAGGTTTACCCTAATTCACTGAATCTCCTTAATACCGGTGATTTCTTTGCCGGAATATCGTCGTTAATTTTCTGTTATCTGTTTTTCCGACCAGGGCCTTAATTGTTTTGTTTTAGAAAGTTCTAGGATGTTATTTGTAAAATTCCAAAGCTTTCTTTATTTCAAATCAGTGAACGTTTACAAGTTTATGATGTGATCTTGAATTGAAAATCTTGATTTGTGGTCTAGGCTAAGTATTAGGGAATGAGTGCTTTAGTATACCTTGTGTTGTATGTATGTGTTGTAACTGAATATAGATCATAGGATATATGTTTCAAGTGCAGATGTGTGATATCTAGTTAACCTTTTCATACGAGTGCTCTTATCCTTACCGTCAAGACGTTATCCTTGTCTTGATTACCGTTTCCATAAAATTCTCTTCGTATAAAGATCTTCGTTAGTTCATGTGCATCTGTTGCTTAGCTTATACATCTCTGCAGCTGCGTTTCAACATCAGCCTTTGATTTAGCCGCTAAGCATCCATTTTCCTTGAGTTTATGATGTTCCTGTATGACAGCTGTCAGTCGATACTCCTACCATCGGCTGGTTAGCTGATACGATTGTTACCTTTCTAGTATCGGCTACTGCCGATACAGTTCTTTTGTTCTGTCCTACATCGACTGCATATAGTCGATGTATCAAAGATGCACACACTCTTAGGATTCTTACTATCGGCCGACCCAAGCCGATTTTGGTTGCTTTTCCATATCGGTCAAACACAGTCGATCGATCCTTAGTTCTCTCATCCTTATCCACACCCTTCCATCAGTCGATTTATCGGCTGAGCAATCGACTATCTACCTATCGGTCACCTACCCTCAACCACACTCCCATCAGCTGTACGTCACTCAATTGTTGTGCTGACGTAACCGAGCCGACACAACCACAACTAGTTACCCGGGTTAACACTTAAGCACATCTCAGTTAAGACAACTGCTTGAGGAATCATCCTTCTGCCAAGGTAATTGATGCTTTCATCGATCATCTAGGAACCCGATGCACCTTTCCATCGGCTAAACCCTCGTTGTTTCCAATCGGCTCTGTTGCAATCTTCAACAAATAGCCGATCATAATTAGATGACCTCTTAAAGCTCTATCTAAGTTTAGTTTTAGATCTTTCGGTTGATATGTGAATAGTGTGTTATATGAATGCTAGGTTGCAATTGTATTGTGAAGTAAGGTAGTGTTATGTGCACGCTTTGAATGTAATGTCGCATTGCATGTAGATACGATTACTTCGGCAACGGTACCTACGAGATCTCCCCGGAGTCTACGGAGGATGTTCCTGAAGACCAAATGAACGTCACCAAAGGATTATCTGAAGCCCCGAACCAAAGTTCGGAAGATATTGACTTTACTGACATCAGACCCACCAGTAAAGGCAAGCCCCGGACATAACCTACTACTTTTATTACACTGCAATCTACATCTATTTACGTATTCTATGCATTAAGTTCTTAGGAATTGCTTGAAACCCTAGATACATTCTCCTAGGAACCAATGTGATGGATACTAGCTCTTGAGTCCGACTAGCTGCAATGCTAATAAGGCCGGTAGAAGTCGGGTGATTTCCTGTCACTCGCGCGATATAGGAGTTGTAATGTTTACATTTCTGTTATCACTATAAGGATACCGGACGGGAGTTCTGTGAGGTATCATGGTTGAGGTGATACCCCGTCTGTGTTGTTGAATCTGTTAAGGTCGCAGCGTGTGGAAGTGCGGGTTAAGTGTTTGAAAGTACTAACCACATGCCGCGAAATATGGTAAGCGGTAAGCCTAGTAACCAATCGGCCCGAGGAGTGGACATACCTCCCACCACTCGTTTTGCTTCTTCTGGTTACTTATGTTCGACTGAGGAAATACGTGTTGCAAGGGCAACCAGGAATACGGGTTTTGTAGTCGCGCTACAGACGTATGTCCTGCACGAGTGATGTGCGTATGTTCCTGCAGTCGCTTGTGGTGGCTCTGATCCACGAGTCGGAATGAAAGGTAAACGGTTGCTTCGGAATGATACTGTGGTGTTCCAAGCGTGTGAGTTAGGTATACCTTGCAAGGTTGAATCTCGATTCAGGAATCGTCCGCCTCTCACGATGAAATGAGACTGCTTATCCCCTTTTCCACATAGAGTAACAAGAGCAATATTATGGTTATCAAAGATGATGCTTGACCAAAGATTATACCATGCTTGCTTAGATATAGATGCTTACTTAGAATGGATAATTAACTAGAATCTGAAAGCTAAAACTTGAAATTAAGGATCTACTCTTTGTTGCTTTTCAGCTGAAACTAAACCCAGAACCATTATAAGCTCTCATAAGTCTAGTTATGGGCTAAGTATACCCAATCCCGGGTAAGCCTTGCTGAGTATTAGTATACTCAGCCTTGCTAGTTATATGTTTTTCAGGTAATGCCTTTGAAGACTCTACTCTTCCCCTGTCTTGGTCCTGTGCTCTTCCAGAAGGTTGGCCCGTGGAATGGGATCCGTCCCCGGTCAACACTGAGAACACCAAGTGATGTCGTGCCTGGGCTTAGCATGACATCCGTCTTGACGACATGCTGTAGGTCATCACGTATGATTTCCGCTGCTAAAAACCCTAACTTTATCAGTTTGTATTGTTTTCTCTAAATTTGAAACTTTGCTCTATTGTTGGAAACTCTTGTAAAGTGATTCCCTGTGATGTAAAATATAATGGTGATTGTATCTCTGGACTCACCTTCGTGTGAGGTAACCTTATTTGATCCTGTGTATCGGTGGTTTATCGGGACGTTACCCGACAGGCCAAGGGGTTATACCGTTTGAAGTACGTCGGAGCCCTCTGGAATGGACTCGCATACTTGAGCCGGTATAATTCAGGTTGGTTCTGCCACAGCTGGTATCAGAGCTATAAGGTTACTCTGGAGATACATTTTACCTTAAAAATGCTTTCAGTATAAAAATTTGACCAACAAAATGTTTGGCAAAACTACGTTGGATTCGTTAAGGATTGAGCTTAGTACGTAAAGCCCTAGGGTAATGCTTATAAGGGAATTAAAGGTGGCTATAGTATATGTATATATAACTCTAACTACCAGCATTACCTTTCTGTCAAAACTTAAATTTATGCACAACCCAACTCTACTTTTTGTAACAACATCTTCGATGGTGAGGTAAGGAGGTAAGGATCCTCAGCCAACTGAGGGAGCTTGGCCTTCCCGTCGGTGATGCGAACCGAACGCTGTTTCTCAAGCAGTGGCCTACTTGAGATGCTGCCAATGTACCAACTTCGGTTGACTACATTGGGAGTATATGGTTCGGCGCAGGGTATGGCGATCGCAGATCATACCCCCGCATTTTGCGGTACCCCGTGAATACGTTATCTCGATAACGTATGTTAACATTGTCTGTACGGCGGTAATTGTACAGATGTTGTTTCTATAGTGAACAGTAATGTTTGGGAACGCTTTCATGACATGCTGGCATGAAAGGTTCAGTATATACATATTGTGATTTTCTGCAGGTATGCTAACCTCGTTACGTAAGCTTGAACGTAAGAACGACTAGTATATATATAGGGAGAGACGTATTTATATGATGCCACCGTAACTAACCACGTAAGACCAAGATTACTTGGCAGTTATTTTTGTTTGTGAGGACGTGTAGAACGTGCATACATCATGATATCTTGGATTGACCTGATTGCTTTGTTTGATACGTTGATGTACTGAAATATGTTGCTTGTATTTGAATGCCTGTTTTGACTTTGTGTTGTAGGAGTTAATGTAATCTGCTAGGCTATCTTACAGTTAAGAAAGTCTTTTAGGAATCAAGTGGATTGGGTTATCTTTGAACCCTATCACCAATCTTGGCTGGACAGCCAAATTAAATCCTTGATTTTGCTTTAAATCTGTTTCGGCAAAATCATTGAACTTCTCCTTAGATGGTTAAACCTTGATGATTATCATCAAACTCTTCAATCCATCATCTAGTGATCTATCTATCCTCTCCTGATGTTGTACCTTATCTTGTTGTTTATTCTAGTTACAATATCTGAAAATTTGTACCCTCAATTTTTGCTCAGATGATTTTGGATAAATTAAAAAGATTTATGACAATAATTACTTTTTGAATACCATTCTCCCAGCAAAAGTCATGCATCATAACATATACCATCTTTGGTTAGTGCATGGTGTTGCATCATCATCGAAAACCCGTAGACTAACTAACGAGTGTGCACCCAGCACAACCTTGGGTTGTCTTTGGGTTCCTAAGTCTATCTTGTTGCTGTTGGCACTACAAGGTTGTTATTCCTCTTTTGTGGTGGTGTTTAATCACATGACCATGATGCCGTGTCGGAACCTAAGGCCTCATGTGCGCTGCAGCCATATGATTGAGCCATTAGGAGCGCACTGGTGACTAGGTATATGTGACGTAACCTCACTGCAAACTCTTCTTATGCAACCTTACTAGTGTCCTAACTTCTAATCTTTGTCTAAGGATATAGAACTACCTAGGTGTTCGTTATGAGAGAACAGTTGTAGAGTGCGAATCATATGCATTATCAACTCATGAAGGTATGCATCATACTTCATGCATTTCATACGTGCATACATTGCAAGTATCATCATCCTTGCATCATAGTGTATGCATCATTTGGTCAACATCATGGTAATTGCATTGTATCATATGCATCATCTCGGTCGTGCATGGGATCCCTCATTCTCATGTCGCACCATCATTGCAATCATACATTTCAACAATGCATCACATTCATGATTATAGCATTGCATTCTAAGCTGAAGCATTTTATTATTATTATTCCTTGATTGCATTGGTATAAATAGGCATGTTTTGCAATCAACATCCTCTCAATCATTTAGGTAATAAACTCTGAGCAAGAATGTTTCAAACATCACTTATCAATCTCTTGTGTTATCTTCACTTGCTATCCCTAAGTCTTGTGATGAATGTCGCCGACATTTATCGTCCTCCTGTTGTGATCGTAGCTCTATGAGAACTTGATCACCTTTCTTTTTCTTATCTCGTCATGCTTCAACGACTTTTATCGTCAACATCAACCTTCTCTGGTGTGATTGTTTACTGTTACTTTTAATAGGTGATGTGCTTCTCTTCCCTTAAGAGTCTTTCGTCCGAATCTCGGGACGAGATTCTTTTTAGGGGGGGAGGCTGTGACAGTTCGTGTATTTGTAATACTAGGCAAATATTTTGTTAGTGCGAAGTATGTGTTTGTTTGTATAAAGCTCGTGTGTGCTATGTGAAACTTTTGAAAACTTAAAAGTGCAAATAGAAAGGGTAATTTTTGTAATTACAGAAAAACCTAGGGTTGTTTTTGCAAAATGTATTTGGATTAGGGTAATTTCAAAATAAGTGAAATATGTTTTTCTTACCTTAAGTCTGGTAAAAATATATATTTATTCAAAAGTTTAATTTGAAATGTGTGTGGTGAAGTGTGTAAAAAGTTTGGGGTAAAATGGTAATAGTAAGGGTATTTATGTGATTTTATAAAAGTACAAGTCCTTTTATGCAAATGTTTGATTTACAAAAGTAACTTTAAAATTTACTTAGGGCTAAAGTGTAAAAGTGCAAGTCATCATGGCATGTCTATCCACTCATTATGACGAGTCTATCCCGTCATTATGACGTGTCATAAATGCTTGCATTTAAGTCCTGAATTTTATAAAATTACACTTTTAGAACAAAAGCAATTCAAATCTGACTTTTGTACAAGGATTCACGTGTAAAAATATAAGTTTTGAGTTTTTGAACTTGGGCCCTAAAGCAATGTTGTAGAGTTTGAAAAACTCTCCAACTTTCATTTTGGGCATTTCTTCATTTGGGCTTTGGATTGATGGAAAATTTTGTTTTACAAATAGGTCCCTACATTTCCTTGATTTTATGTATAAGCCCTTGGGGAAATCCAATCCCCCTTCTCCTCTGTGTCTTATCCTGACGTCTCCTTTTTATTTTCCACTGGCAGTACTTATCCCTGTCTCTCTCTCCTCCGTCTACCCTTTCCTCCACCAGCTCAGGCAGCCACGGCGTGCAGCAGGCGCACAGGGGCGGCGGCAGGCGAGCGGCGGCCCAAGCGCGGCGGCTGCGGGCGAGCCAGCGCGGAGCACACGCGGCGGCGGCAGCGCGTGCGCGGCCCCACGCGGGGCACTGCGCGGCCGGCGGCGCGGCTCGGCGCAGACGCGCGCGAGCGCGCGCGGCTCAGGCGGCCGGCCACGGGAGGAGCGGCGGCTCGGCTGGGCGCTGCGCGTGCGCGAGAGCCAGCGGCCGGGCGAGCTGATGCAGGCGCGCGGAGCGGCGGGGCCCGAGCGGCAGGTCGGGCGCATGCGGCTCGGCCAGGTCCAAGCGGCGGCAGGCGGAGTGCGCGCAGGGCGCAAGGGGGGTGAGCGGCGCGGTCTGACGGTGGCCCAAGCGAGCTGGTGGCGCAGTAGGAGCATGCGCAGCGCGGGGGGTGGCTCGGCTGGTGTGGGCCGAGCGCAGGCGACAGCACGCGGGCGCCAGCAGAGCCAAGCAACGGCGCATGGTGGCGTTGGAGCATGGAGACAGTACCAGGGGACGGTGCCGGGCTTGGACGGAGGAGAATGGCAAAGGACTGGCGGCACAGGGGCTCGCTGCGGTTGGCGTGAGCGCTGCGCGGGCGTGTGGGAGGCATGGAGCAAACGCGTGAGCGGCACGCGAACCAAGCGGCGCTGGGGCGAAGCTCGTGGCGTGGCGGCACGCGAGTAGAAGAGAACCGGTGTGGCAGCGTGCGGTTGCGGCACGGATATGCTGGATGCGAGCGGCCCCGAGCGAGCAATGGCGTGCAGGACGCGTGCGAGCGCAGCAAGTGCAAGACCCGGGCGGAGGCGAGCAGCCCGGAGTGAGCAGTGACGCGCGGAGTGGCCCAGGCGCGCGGATGAGGCAGCAGGCGTGCGCGGCAGCGGCACAGGAGTGGTTCGTGGGCGGTGCCGAGCGAGTGGCGCAAGCATGCGCGTGGTGGCGCGCGGGAGTTGGCGGTGTGGGCAGGTGTTGAGCGGCCGGAGCAGAGCGAGCCCATAGGCACGAGCAGATAGTGTTGGAGTGCGACGTGCCGAGCAACGGCACACGCAGGATGAGTTGCGATGGAAGGTTTCTACGCAAGATGCGGGAACACGGTGACATCAGCCCTAACTACGCTACGGAGATCTCTGGTGACGCAAGAGTGGCGATATTGAGGACGCGAGCTCGCTCGCTCGTAAAATGCACGAGGGGCAACGAGCCGGAAGGAAAGATGGCGAAGCAAAGGCGACGGTTATAGCGTGGCGAATTCGAAAGGAGCAACTGCGCGGGTGTGCCGACCATATCTCAGCGGCACACGCGCATGGGCAGTGAAGGCTTAACCCATGAGCAAGAGGACCTAGAGGTTCGTGGAGGATTTAGCATAGCGAACCAATCCGGCTCTGTCGTCTCGTCCTAGGAGTCCACGACACCCAGCAACTCCTATCTCGCGTCGATCATCCGAGCAAGACCTTGACACCTCAAGAAAGCTCGTGAACCCTCTCATCGAGCTCTTCTCATCGCCAATCTTGTTCGCCACGGGAATTCACTTTCCGTCTGCTATTCTCCACAACCAAGGTTTACCCTAATTCACTGAATCTCCTTAATACCGGTGATTTCTTTGCCGGAATATCGTCGTTAATTTTCTGTTATCTGTTTTTCCGACCAGGGCCTTAATTGTTTTGTTTTAGAAAGTTCTAGGATGTTATTTGTAAAATTCCAAAGCTTTCTTTATTTCAAATCAGTGAACGTTTACAAGTTTATGATGTGATCTTGAATTGAAAATCTTGATTTGTGGTCTAGGCTAAGTATTAGGGAATGAGTGCTTTAGTATACCTTGTGTTGTATGTATGTGTTGTAACTGAATATAGATCATAGGATATATGTTTCAAGTGCAGATGTGTGATATCTAGTTAACCTTTTCATACGAGTGCTCTTATCCTTACCGTCAAGACGTTATCCTTGTCTTGATTACCGTTTCCATAAAATTCTCTTCGTATAAAGATCTTCGTTAGTTCATGTGCATCTGTTGCTTAGCTTATACATCTCTGCAGCTGCGTTTCAACATCAGCCTTTGATTTAGCCGCTAAGCATCCATTTTCCTTGAGTTTATGATGTTCCTGTATGACAGCTGTCAGTCGATACTCCTACCATCGGCTGGTTAGCTGATACGATTGTTACCTTTCTAGTATCGGCTACTGCCGATACAGTTCTTTTGTTCTGTCCTACATCGACTGCATATAGTCGATGTATCAAAGATGCACACACTCTTAGGATTCTTACTATCGGCCGACCCAAGCCGATTTTGGTTGCTTTTCCATATCGGTCAAACACAGTCGATCGATCCTTAGTTCTCTCATCCTTATCCACACCCTTCCATCAGTCGATTTATCGGCTGAGCAATCGACTATCTACCTATCGGTCACCTACCCTCAACCACACTCCCATCAGCTGTACGTCACTCAATTGTTGTGCTGACGTAACCGAGCCGACACAACCACAACTAGTTACCCGGGTTAACACTTAAGCACATCTCAGTTAAGACAACTGCTTGAGGAATCATCCTTCTGCCAAGGTAATTGATGCTTTCATCGATCATCTAGGAACCCGATGCACCTTTCCATCGGCTAAACCCTCGTTGTTTCCAATCGGCTCTGTTGCAATCTTCAACAAATAGCCGATCATAATTAGATGACCTCTTAAAGCTCTATCTAAGTTTAGTTTCAGATCTTTCGGTTGATATGTGAATAGTGTGTTATATGAATGCTAGGTTGCAATTGTATTGTGAAGTAAGGTAGTGTTATGTGCACGCTTTGAATGTAATGTCGCATTGCATGTAGATACGATTACTTCGGCAACGGTACCTACGAGATCTCCCCGGAGTCTACGGAGGATGTTCCTGAAGACCAAATGAACGTCACCAAAGGATTATCTGAAGCCCCGAACCAAAGTTCGGAAGATATTGACTTTACTGACATCAGACCCACCAGTAAAGGCAAGCCCCGGACATAACCTACTACTTTTATTACACTGCAATCTACATCTATTTACGTATTCTATGCATTAAGTTCTTAGGAATTGCTTGAAACCCTAGATACATTCTCCTAGGAACCAATATGATGGATACTAGCTCTTGAGTCCGACTAGCTGCAATGCTAATAAGGCCGGTAGAAGTCGGGTGATTTCCTGTCACTCGCGCGATATAGGAGTTGTAATGTTTACATTTCTGTTATCACTATAAGGATACCGGACGGGAGTTCTGTGAGGTATCATGGTTGAGGTGATACCCCGTCTGTGTTGTTGAATCTGTTAAGGTCGCAGCGTGTGGAAGTGCGGGTTAAGTGTTTGAAAGTACTAACCACATGCCGCGAAATATGGTAAGCGGTAAGCCTAGTAACCAATCGGCCCGAGGAGTGGACATACCTCCCACCACTCGTTTTGCTTCTTCTGGTTACTTATGTTCGACTGAGGAAATACGTGTTGCAAGGGCAACCAGGAATACGGGTTTTGTAGTCGCGCTACAGACGTATGTCCTGCACGAGTGATGTGCGTATGTTCCTGCAGTCGCTTGTGGTGGCTCTGATCCACGAGTCGGAATGAAAGGTAAACGGTTGCTTCGGAACGACACTGTGGTGTTCCAAGCGTGTGAGTTAGGTATACCTTGCAAGGTTGAATCTCGATTCAGGAATCGTCCGCCTCTCACGATGAAATGAGACTACATATCCCCTTTTCCACATAGAGTAACAAGAGCAATATTATGGTTATCAAAGATGATGCTTGACCAAAGATTATACCATGCTTGCTTAGATATAGATGCTTACTTAGAATGGATAATTAACTAGAATCTGAAAGCTAAAACTTGAAATTAAGGATCTACTCTTTGTTGCTTTTCAGCTGAAACTAAACCCAGAACCATTATAAGCTCTCATAAGTCTAGTTATGGGCTAAGTATACCCAATCCCGGGTAAGCCTTGCTGAGTATTAGTATACTCAGCCTTGCTAGTTATATGTTTTTCAGGTAATGCCTTTGAAGACTCTACTCTTCCCCTGTCTTGGTCCTGTGCTCTTCCAGAAGGTTGGCCCGTGGAATGGGATCCGTCCCCGGTCAACACTGAGAACACCAAGTGATGTCGTGCCTGGGCTTAGCATGACATCCGTCTTGACGACATGCTGTAGGTCATCACGTATGATTTCCGCTGCTAAAAACCCTAACTTTATCAGTTTGTATTGTTTTCTCTAAATTTGAAACTTTGCTCTATTGTTGGAAACTCTTGTAAAGTGATTCCCTGTGATGTAAAATATAATGGTGATTGTATCTCTGGACTCACCTTCGTGTGAGGTAACCTTATTTGATCCTGTGTATCGGTGGTTTATCGGGACGTTACCCGACAGGCCAAGGGGTTATACCGTTTGAAGTACGTCGGAGCCCTCTGGAATGGACTCGCATACTTGAGCCGGTATAATTCAGGTTGGTTCTGCCACAGGCCGGCTCGGGGCGACGCGGGGTGGCGCGGGTGCGGCGGCGGGGCGCCGGCGGCGAGGCGAGGACGGCGGCGCATCGCCGGAAACACGCGAAAACGCGAATCCCGGCACGGTTCGGGTCCGGTTCTGGACGGGGAGCGAGAGCGCGACGCGGGGAACTCGATTAGGGTGAAGAGAGGGGGAGGCGGCGGCCGTAGACGGCGGCCGGCGGCGAGGAGCGGCGGCGGCGGCTCGGTGCGCGTCGAGCGACCACGGGAGAAGCGGGGGAGAGGGAAAAGGCGGGCGATCGTGCACCCTCACTACCTTGCGGTGCTCCGGGGGTGCTTGGTTGCCGGGAAGCGGCGGCGGACCGGCGAGGCGACGGCGGCCCGAGGCGAGAACGGCAGAGGCGGCGCGGGAGTTAGGGTTTGGGCGGGGCGGCGGCTGCGGCGTGGGGAGGAGGGCCTAGGGTTTTGGGCGGCCTTTATAGGGCGGCCGTGGAGCACCTGGGCGTGCGGGCCCGAGACGGACGCGGCGGCGGGGATCGCGCGGGGGTGAGCCGGACTCGAACTCGAGTCCGGTGCGGTGGGGGAGAAGGGCCTGACAGGCGGGCCCCGCCTGTCAGCGCCAGAGAGAGGGAGAGAAGGGAGAGAGCGGAGACGGGAGCGGGGCCGCGCGCGCGAGAGAAGGAGGGAGGAAGAGGCCGCGAACGGCTGGGCCTGCCAGGGAAAAGAAGGGAGAGGAGAAAGGCCGCGGCTGGGCCTGCCAGGGAAGTGGGCCACGTGCGCAGGGGAGAGAAAGGAAGATGAGGGAAGCTGCAGGCCGGCTGGGCTGGGCCCAAGGGAGAGAAAAGAGAGGGAAAAGAGAGAGGAGCAAAGCAAAAATTAAAAAGGGCTTTTGAATTTGAAACCAGAGATAGAATTCAAACTTAAATTCAAACGAAATACAACCAAGGAAACAATGCAAGGGGCATGATTGCGCATGACATATATTTTTCTTATATTTCTTTTATACTTTAAGAAAGTTGCTTATCAAAAATCATGTAACCACTTAACCTATCATGCCATTCAAACTATTTTTGTACTTTTGCAAAATTAGGGTGTTACAAACCTACCCCCCTTAAAAGGAATCTCGTCCTCGAGATTCGGCTGGGCTAGCAAAGAGTTGGGGAAAATCTGCCTGTAACTCATCCTCTCGTTCCCAGGTAGCCTCATCCTCTGAATGGTGACTCCACTGAACTCTGCACATTCGTATCCTCTTACTCCGGGTAATTCTCTCTGCCGTATCCAGTATTTTGATCGGGTGCTCCTCGTAAGTCAAGTCCTCCTGCACATCCAGTTCCTCCAGTGGCAACTGCTCCTCGGGTACCCTCAAGCACTTTTTCAACTGAGAGATATGAAACACATTGTGCACATCTGACAACCGTGCAGGTAACTCTAGTTGGTAAGCCACCTCGCCTTTCCGTTCTAGAATCTTGAACGGACCAATGTAACGAGGCGACAATTTCCCTTTGACCTTGAATCTGCGCAAACCTCTGATTGGTGACACCTTCAGATATACGTAGTCACCTTCCTCGAAGGTCAACTCCCGTCGTCGAGTATCTGCATAGCTTTTCTGCCTTGACTGAGCCACCTTCAAGTTTTCACGAACAACCTGTACCTGCCTTTCAGCCTCTTTAATGATCTCAGGCCCGAACAGCTGACTTTCACCTGTCTCACTCCAATACAACGGAGTCCTGCACTTCCTGCCATACAGTGCCTCGAACGGCGCCATCTTTAGACTGGCCTGATAACTGTTATTATAGGAGAACTCTGCGAACGGCAAACTCTTGTCCCAACTGCCTCCATGTTTCAGTGCACAGGCTCGGAGCATATCCTCTAACACCTGATTTGTCCTTTCGGTCTGCCCATCAGTCTGCGGATGATAAGCAGAGCTGAAGTTTAACTTCGTATCCATTGACTCATGCAGCTTTTGCCAGAATCGAGACGTAAACTGAGTACCCCTGTCTGACACTATCTTCTTAGGTACTCCATGCAAGCACACAATTCGCGAGATGTACAATTCTGCCAGTCGTGCTCCTGTATACGTAGTCTTCACCGGTATAAAGTGAGCTACCTTGGTCAGTCGATCCACTATGACCCATATCGAATCATAACCATCTCGTGTTCGTGGCAACCCCACAATGAAATCCATACCGATTTCTTCCCATTTCCATTCCGGCACCCTCAAAGGCTGTAACAATCCGGCTGGTCTCTGATGTTCTGCCTTGACTCTCTGACACACATCACACAATGCCACGTGAGCTGCAACGTCACGTTTCATGCCATACCACCAATATCTTTCCTTCAGATCCTGATACATCTTAGTACTGCCAGGATGGATAGAATAAGCTGAGTCATGAGCTTCCTGCAGAATTTTCTCTCGGAGGTGGTCCACATCTGGTACACATATCCTCTTTCTGAACCATACTGTCCCATGTTCATCTTCAGTAAAATCTGGTGCCTTGCCTGCTTCTATCATTCCTTTTATTTCCTGTATCTTAGAGTCCTCAAGCTGACCCTTCCGTATGTCTTGGCCGAGGGTCGGCTCAACCTCTATAGTGATTCCTTCCGTATGAGCGACGAACCCCAGGTTGAGTCGTTCAAATTCCTTGTACAACTCCCGAGGCATCTGGCTAATCATCGTCGCGTTTACATAGCTTTTGCGACTCAAGGCATCCGCAACCACATTTGCCTTCCCTGGGTGGTAGTGTATCTCCAGATCATAATCCTTGATAAGCTCTAACCATCTACGCTGCCTTAAATTGAGGTCATTCTGAGTAAAAATGTACTTCAAACTCTTATGATCTGTGTATATCTGGCATCGGTGACCCAACAAGTAGTGCCTCCAAATTTTCAGAGCATGTACCACTGCTGCCAACTCCAAATCGTGCGTGGGGTAGTTCTGTTCATGCTTTCTCAATTGACGGGATGCATATGCAATCACGTGTCCCTCTTGCATCAATACACAACCGAGACCCTGCTTGGATGCGTCACAGTAGATATCGAAGCTTTTGTAAATATCAGGCATAGCCAACACTGGTGCAGTTGTCAGCCTCTTTTTCAGCTCCTCAAAACTATCCTGACATGCCGCAGACCATATAAACTTCTTGTCCTTCTCTAGCAGTGACGTAAGGGGTTTCACTATCTTAGAGAAGCCTTCAATAAACCTCCTGTAATATCCCGCAAGTCCTAGGAAACTCCGGATTTCCGAAACGGTCGTGGGTGGCTCCCATTTCAACACATCTTTTACTTTCCCTGGATCCACTGCAATACCTCCGCCGGTAATGACATGACCCAGAAATGAGACCTCATTCAGCCAAAATTCACACTTGCTGAGCTTAGCATACAACTGATTATCCCGGAGCTTCTGCAAAACGAGTTTCAAGTGCTCCTCATGTTCCTCCTCATCCTTGGAGTATACCAGAATGTCGTCAATGAACACCACCACAAACTTGTCGAGATACTCCATGAACACTTTGTTCATCAGGTACATAAAGTAAGCTGGAGCATTAGTCAACCCGAACGACATCACCGTATACTCGTATAATCCATACCTGGTAGTGAATGCCGTCTTGGCAATATCTGAAGGTCGTATCCTCAGCTGATGATAGCCTGACCTCAGGTCAATCTTTGAGAATACCTTGGCTCCCCTTAACTGATCAAACAAGTCCTCTATACGCGGCAATGGATACTTGTTCTTGATAGTCACCTCATTCAAGGCCCTGTAGTCCACGCACATCCGCTGTGTACCATCTTTCTTTTCAACGAATATCACAGGTGCTCCCCAAGGTGACGAGCTAGGACGAATGTACCCCTTACCTAGCAATTCCTTCAGTTGTTTCTTAAGTTCCTCTAATTCACCAACTGACATTCTATATGGCCTCTTGGCAATGGGTGCAGTACCAGGTAAAAGATCTATAATAAATTCAATGTCACGTTCAGGTGGCATACCTGGCAAATCATCAGGGAAGACGTCCGGGTACTCGCTGACCACCCTGATAGCCTCCATCGAACTTGCCTTTAACTGATTTACTGCACAATCTGCCGCCGACGGAAGTGTTGCAACAAACTCAAATCTTTCACCTTCCTGGCTAGTGAGAACCACAGATCGCTTGGAACAATGAATCACTGCGTCGTATTTTGTCAACCATCCCATTCCGAGAATAATATCAATACCACTTGACGGTAACACTATCGGGTTTGCACAGAATTCCTTGCCCATGATTTGTATTTTTACCCCGAGACATCGGTACACAGCCCTCATATTTCCCCCAGGTGAGTTTACTAACATGGAGCTAGGCATAGTGCATAGGGGAATGGAGTACTTAGCTACATATTCAGCAGAGATGAATGTATGCGATGCTCCAGAATCGAATAAAACTGATGCAGGGGCGGAGTTGACAAGAAACATACCGAACACAACATCCTGAGCCTCCTGAGCGGTCTCCGCGGCCACATGATTCACTCGCCCGCGGACGTAGTTTTGCTGACCCTTGTTGCTCTGGGGCGTCTGCATGTTGTTTCGGGGCTGTTGCTGCTGCTGCGGTGTCTGCCTCTGTCCACTATTGTTAAACTGGCCTGGAGCGTGCTGAGTATTTTTCTTGGGGCATGCATTGGCATAGTGTCCCGCTTCACCACATCTGTAGCAGGTATTACCACCGGCGGAAGCGGTGGCATTGCTTCTCATCGGTGTGCCTGTAGGGGTGCTCTGACGATTCTGCTGAAAGTTGGAGCGCTGCACTGACTGACCGGCATGTTGAGCTTGCTGCTGCTGCTGCCCCTGTTGGTTGAAGCGCGGGTACTGGCTCTGCCCGAAGTTGACATTCTGTCCCCCTGAGCGGAAAGGTGTCCCCTGCGGGGTGTTGAAGCGAGGACGTGCATTACTGCTGAACTGCGTCGATGACTCGTACTTCCTTTTCTGCTCACCCATCTCCTTGCGAGCATGCTCCACCATGATGGCTTTATCCACCATTTTCTGGAAACTGTCGAAAGTATGCACAATTAGTTGATATTTGATAGGACCAATCAGACCTTCCCTGAAGTGGTCCTGCTTCTCCTCATCATCTGCGACATCTGCAGGGGCGTAACGAGACAGTTGGATGAACTTGTCCCGATACTCACTCACGGACATTGCCCCTTGCTTCAAAGCAAGGAACTCCTGCTTCTTGAGCTTCATCAGGCCCTTGGGTATGTGCTGCTCCCGGAATTTGCTCCTGAACTCCTACCAGCCGATAGCGTCGGGGTTGTCATGAGCTGCTGTGTAAGCATCCCACCAATCCGCTGCGGTCCCTTCCAGTCTGCCTGAAGCATAAAGAACCTTCTCCCTGTCGGTACACTGGGCGAGGTTGAGCATCTTCTCCACAGTCTTGATCCAGTCATCAGCCTGAAGTGGATCCAGTGAATGAGAGAATGTGGGAGGCTTGTGACTCATGAACTCCCTGTGCCTGTCCCTTGCTGGTGGTGGTGGAGGCGGTGGCGCTTGGTTCATCTGAGCTTGCATGTTGGCGATGGTGTTCGCCATGTTGGTCAGCAGCTCAGTCTGGGCGGCGAGAAACTGCTCCATTCCTGCAGGTGGCATCTGATTCGGTTGACTTGGTGGCGGGTTAGGGTTGGTGTTGTTGCGCACCCTCCGTCGCGGCGCTGCAGGTTGATCAACTCCTGATCCGGACCTGGTGTTCACCATCTGATTGGGTTAGAGAAAAGAGACTCATGAACTCAATCATGGAAAATGGATAGGAACAAGGGCAAGATGAAGATAGCAACGGAAGAAAAACAACCCCAAAATTTTACTAACTATATATTTGTATTAATAACTTGATATGGTTGTGGTAATCACTCCACAACCTATCGCAATCATTACAAAGATCCAACTCAAACATTGTCACAAAACCAAGCACACTTTCACATTAATATAATTTAACACACTATTAAGATCGTTCGTACTAACGATTACAAAAGACTCTTGAAAAAATCTCCTATCTAGAAGGAAAATTTACTCCTATCTTAACTCCTAAAACTATCCTCTAACGGTAGGTGGTGCGATAGCCGGGCTCTCCATAATGAATGCGCTTGCGAGGGGGTGACTCCGGCAAGTACTCCTTTGGTTCAATGGTGTCGCACTCCGGAGGTAACACTGAATCTCCTCTCAGCCGAGCCTCCAGAATTGCCTTCTCCCGGATGGTCTTCATCAGCTTCTTCTTGACCTCCTGGATCTCTGCTCCGGCTGCATCTAAATCCGTGCTGAGAGCGGCGACCAGCTCCTGTGTGGTGTCCATGAGCAGGCTTCCTTCCCCCGGGGGTGGAGCAGGAATCTGCGCACATGTAGCTCCCCTCTTGCGTTGTGGAAACTGCTGGAACTCAGTGCCCTGGAGCTCTTCCTTGTAAGCGTAGCAAAGAAAGTAGAGTGCCCTCCTGGCAGCTTCACTTGTCCCTGCCTCCAAAGTCCTCCTGGGCACCTCATCAATGTGCTTAGAGTATTCCACCCAGCATCCAGGTCTCTCATCCGGAACGCAAATCAACACAGACACCAACCATTCTTCTTCCTGCTGTGCATTCTTGAACAAGTGAGCCTCAAAATGTGGCTTCCGCGGAAAGCCAATCCTCTGCATGGCCCTCCAGAGAAGCGCGGGGAATGGACCCTCGGCAGATTCTAAGTGAAGTATCTGCTTCTCGTAGCGAGGCTCAGGTGGTGGTGGGTTTGTGGCGACGGCTGGCTCCGGACCATCATCTGGATCGTCATCGTCATCTCCTGGCGCATCGAAGTCCTCAGCATCACTCTTATCCTTGTCTCCTTCTGCGGAACCTGAATCACCACCATCCCCTCCTGCAGGGCCCTCATTGCTGCCACTTGAGACCTCCGGATGGTCGTCTGGCAACTCCATGGGCTCCTCCTCAGTGTCGGTGTCCACCCATCCTCCGTTGGAATGGTCATAGTGATGGTCATCCAGTGGGTCGGACACTTCCTGCGGGTGATGAATCGGATGCGGTGGTCCACGGGTGCTCTTACGGGCAGTCTGCCTGATTCTGACCATCTGCAACAGAAGCGAGAGCAACGCAAGATAGAGAACATTTAGAGGAAGATGCTATGAGTGACCTTAAAGCAAGATGGCATTTTTGCAACATCAACACACTTGAGAGACAAGCATGTTTTCAAAGGGAAAAAGGTAGAAGAATAACGATATAATCAAGAAAATAAGCAGTTTTCAAAAGCAAGAAGGCAGAAGCTTGGCTACTAAGCAAGATAAGACTTAAAATTCGACCATTACTAGCTAGGCTAATGTCCTACAGTCAACCTGGCTCTGATACCACTTCTGTCACACCCGGTCTAGGAAAGGTAACCGAGTGCATCCCATATGTGCGCCAGGATCAAGTTCCGCACATACAGTAGACGTCACAAGCGAATATCCGAACAATGCATTAACGAATAGGGGTACAATAGTACTTTATTACATGACCGACAGTCTTAACCTTAAGCAAATAAATAAACGTCGATAAATAGCAGCGGACTTCAACTTCACAGGCGGTTGACTGGGAGACACTCGCCTAGAATTCTCCAATATCCTCGGGAAACTCCGGAAAGTTGTCTTGTTCTGAGCAGCATTGGTTTTAATAAAGCAAGCGTGAGTACACTTATGGTTGGTACTCAGCAAGTGGAGTAAATTATATGACATGCAAGGCCAAATCAAGGATAAGCTGACATGGTTTGACTGCGATAAGCATTTTAGTTGGTCAAGTTTTATTTAGCTAGCATTAACTAGGTTTAAGTTTATACCAACCCTTATATAAAAACTGAGTAAATAAACAACATCAACCACAAAGAACAGCAGCTTAAATCATCTTCAGGTTCAATTATCATGTGAGGGTCCAAGCCGCTCTTAACCGTGAGCACGGCTGATATATCAGTTTTCACTCTGCAGAGGTTGTACACTTTACCCACAGCTCGTGTTTCCCTTGATGCCCGGGTTTGCAAGGCCCTTAAACACTTCCGAGGTGAGTGGTAGGGATTCACTACGAGGCCTTTACAAAGATTCCCTAACTTGTGACAATCCGCTAAGGTTTCAAGCCAAAGCGGTCATAACCCTCCCTATTGAGGAAAATACCTTAGCCAAGGTTCACATAGCTATGTGCCTCAAAGGACCGAGCTATACCCCGTCAATGCAACCCCTCTTGCCCTTTCGGTAAGATCATCACAAGCTAGGGTCTCTAATTAATTAGCCAAGACCAGAGCCATATAGTACTGTGGTTGTACTGTTTTCCTGGGTGGTTCTCCATGTTCCAATTCATTCGATAAGCTTGTTTGATTTCCATAACAATATTCCAAAGGACATGAGAGATATAGGAGGTAACATGGTCTCCAAACATCCAAAACTATTATTAAGCAACTAGCGTAACTATAACATAAATAAAACAACCCAGGTTTAAACAAGGAAGATAAATAAAATCTAGTCGTATCCTTAGTTGGGTTCCATCATGTTCTAGACACATGCATGCATGAAAGTAAAGGTGTGATTGTGATATTAATAGGACTGAAAACATGATCAAGGACCACTTGCCTTCGTTAGCAAACTGCTGCTGCTCAGAAAAATCTTCAAAGTCTTGTCCCTGCGGATCCTCGAACTGCGCACCTTCTAACGTCGCACACGAGCACATACAAGCAAACAAAAATAAAATAAGAACAGTACACCAATCATTGAAAACAGAACAAAATAATATGTTAAAACATTGTACAAGTCGTAAGAATCGCGTGAGCGCAAGAATCGATGAAATCGGAGCTAAAACGGAGAAGTTAGGGCTAAAACGGGGTTCCAGGGGCTTATCTGCGAAGATTTAGATCTAAAAGGACCTAAAACAGAGAAACCAGGGGCTAGATCATGATTAAACCCTAGACAAAGGGGCTAGCTTGCAAAACCTCAGGCTAAGGACGGCGGGTTAAATTTTGAAAAACCTCAGGGGCCTAAACAGAGGAAAAAGGGTGAATCTGCAATTATTTTTGAACGGGAGAGGACGGCGGGTTGATTTCGGGGAAACTTAAGGGCTCTTTTGCAAAACTGGCGCGGGTTGACCGGTAACTGACTGTCTGACCCGCGACTAGATCTGTTCTGGGCCGTTGGATTTGGATCCAACGGCCGGCCGGCTTGGGGCGACGCGGGGTGGCGCGGGTGCGGCGGCGGGGCGCCGGCGGCGAGGCGAGGACGGCGGCGCATCGCCGGAAACACGCGAAAATGCGAATCCCGGCACGGTTCGGGTCCGGTTCTGGACGGGGAGCGAGAGCGCGACGCGGGGAACTCGATTAGGGTGAAGAGAGGGGGAGGCGGCGGCCGTAGACGGCGGCCGGCGGCGAGGAGCGGCGGCGGCGGCTCGGTGCGCGTCGAGCGACCACGGGAGAAGCGGGGGAGAGGGAAAAGGCGGGCGATCGTGCACCCTCACTACCTTGCGGTGCTCCGGGGGTGCTTGGTTGCCGGGAAGCGGCGGCGGACCGGCGAGGCGACGGCGGCCCGAGGCGAGAACGGCAGAGGCGGCGCGGGAGTTAGGGTTTGGGCGGGGCGGCGGCTGCGGCGTGGGGAGGAGGGCCTAGGGTTTTGGGCGGCCTTTATAGGGCGGCCGTGGAGCACCTGGGCGTGCGGGCCCGAGACTGACGCGGCGGCGGGGATCGCGCGGGGGTGAGCCGGACTCGAACTCGAGTCCGGTGCGGTGGGGGAGAAGGGCCTGACAGGCGGGCCCCGCCTGTCAGCGCCAGAGAGAGGGAGAGAAGGGAGAGAGCGGAGACGGGAGCGGGGCCGCGCGCGAGAGAGAAGGAGGAAGGAAGAGGCCGCGAACGGCTGGGCCTGCCAGGGAAAAGAAGGGAGAGGAGAAAGGCCGCGGCTGGGCCTGCCAGGGAAGTGGGCCACGTGCGCAGGGGAGAGAAAGGAAGATGAGGGAAGCTGCAGGCCGGCTGGGCTGGGCCCAAGGGAGAGAAAAGAGAGGGAAAAGAGAGAGGAGCAAAGCAAAAATTAAAAAGGGCTTTTGAATTTGAAACCAGAGATAGAATTCAAACTTAAATTCAAACGAAATACAACCAAGGAAACAATGCAAGGGGCATGATTGCGCATGACATATATTTTTCTTATATTTCTTTTATACTTTAAGAAAGTTGCTTATCAAAAATCATGTAACCACTTAACCTATCATGCCATTCAAACTATTTTTGTACTTTTGCAAAATTAGGGTGTTACACATATTAAGAAGCTCCGTCTGCCGTGCCATCAGCTCAGCTAGGTTGGGAGGTGGTGGAGGCGTCTGTTGGGAACCACTGGCCTGATCTGCCCGGAAACCTTCCGGGGTTCCACGTGTGGCTCCAACCATCTGAAACAAGAATTTAGATGATAAAATTTATTTACCCTGCTAAAGACTTACAAGGTAAATAGGACGAGATAACTGATTTTGATATAGCAAGAGCTGGAAAGCAGAAAGATACTTAAGAGGCTTAACTAACACTACCACAAGAATCCCGTTATTCGCACCAAGGATCAACATTCTACCACACATCCTTAAAAGAACCAAAACACACATTGCGTTCATGTATTTGATGATGAGTTATGCATGCACGTTCTACTCGCCCTCACAAACCAAAAACAACTGCCGAATACTTTCGGACTTACGTAGTTAGATTCGGTGGCATAATATATATACGTCTCTCCCTAATAACTAGTCGATAAACCCTATCCGTCCTAACCTCGTTATCGTGGTTAGTGTACCTGCAGAAAAACCACAATACATATATATTTCCAATGAACCTTTCATGCCAGCATGTCATGAAAGCGTCCCCAATCATTACTGTTCACTATAGAAACAGCATCTGTACAATTACCGCCGTACAGACAACGTTAGCATACGTCATCGAAACAACGTATTCACGGGGGGTACCGCAAAATGCGGGGGTATGAACAGCGATCGCCATACCCTGCGCCGAACCTTATACTCCCAATGTAGTCAACCAAGGTTGGTACATTGGCAGCATCTCAAGTAGGCCACTGCTTGAGAAACAGCGTTCGGTTC
Organism: Panicum hallii; assembly: GCF_002211085.1. Classification (NCBI taxonomy): domain Eukaryota; kingdom Viridiplantae; phylum Streptophyta; class Magnoliopsida; order Poales; family Poaceae; genus Panicum; species Panicum hallii. The sequence goes on along the minus strand of NC_038044.1, from coordinate 50,697,842 downwards.
GCATCACCGACAGGAAGGCCAAGCTCCCTCAGTTGGCTGAGGATCCTTACCTTCTTACCTCACGATCGAAGATGTCGTTACAGAAAGTAAGGTTGGGTTGTGCATGAATTTAAGTTTTGACTGAAAATAATGCTGGTAGTGAGATTCATATACATATATAATACAGCCACCTCTACTTTCCCTTATAAACATTACCCTAGGGCTTTACGTACTAAGCTCAACCTTAACGAATCCAACGTTCTTTTTGCAAAATACCTTGTTGAGCAAATTTTATACTAAAAGTGTTTTTAAGGCACCTTACATCTCCAGTGTACACTTGTTAGCTCTGATACCAGCTGTGGCAGAACCAACTTGAATTACACCAGCTCAAGTACGCGAGTCCATCTTAGCGGGCTCCGGCGTGCTTCAAACGGTATAATCCTCTGGCCTGTCGGGTAACGTCCCGATGAACCACCGAAAGCAGGATCATAACAAGGTACCCCGCACGGAGGCGAGTCCAGAGATACAAGGGCCATCACATTTTACATCACAGGCAGTTATGTTACATGAGTACTACAAATGTACAGGATCTTCCCCACCGGGAATTATTATAAAACGACATAAGTTTTAGAGTAAACTGTGATACCAAAGTACGATATACTACACGACGTCAGTAAGGATGTCATGTTCGCCCTTGTATGACATCACTCGGAGGGGTCCGGGTTGGCCGGGGACGGGTCCCACTCCACGGACCAACTATCAGGCAGAGGGTAAGACCACGGTATAGGCAGGGCTTGATCAGCAGAAGCGTTACCTGAACAAAAGTTATAAAGCAAGGCTGAGTATTCTACTACTCAGCAAGGCTTACCCGGAATTGGGTATACTTAGCCCATAACTAGACTTATGAAAGCTTATAATGGTTCCGGGTTTAGTTTCAGCTGAAAAGCAACAAAGAGTAGATCCTTAATTTCAAGTTTTAGCTTTCAGATTCTAGACAATTTTCCATTCTATGTAAGCACCTATAACTAAGCAAGCATGGTATAATCTTTGGTCAAGCATCACCTTTGATAATCAAAAGATTGCTCTTATTACTCAATGTGACAAAGGAATTAAGCAGTCTCAATCATCGTGAGAAGCGGACGATTCGAATCGAATTTAACCTTGCAAGGTAAACCTAACACACACGCTTGGAACACCACAGGGTCATCCCGAAGCAACCGTTTGCCTTTCATTCCGACTCATGGATCAGATCCACCACAAGCGACTGCAGGTCATACGCACTTCCAAAGTGCAGGACGTACGTCTGTAGCGCGACTACAAAACCCGTACTCCTGGTTGCCCAGCAACACGTATGCCTACACGTCGAACATAAGTAACCAAAAGAAGCAAGACGAGTGGTGGGAGGTATGTCCACTACTCGGGCCGATTGGCTACTAGGCTTACCGCTTACCATATTTCGCGGCATGTAGCTAGTACTTTCAAACGCTTAATCCCGATCACCACACGCTGCGACCTTATCAGTAGTTTCAACAACACAGACGGGGTATCACCTCAATCATGATACCTCACAAAACTCCCGTCCGTCATCCTTATAGTGATAACAGAAATGTAAGCATTACAACTCCTATGTCGCGCGAGTGACAGGAAATCACCCGACTTCTACCGGCCCTATTAGCAGAGCAGCTAGCCGGACTCAATACTAGTATTCATCACAGTGGATCCTAGGGGAATGCAACTAGGGTTTCAAGCAAATCCTGAGAACTTAATGCATAGAATATGTAAATAGATAGAAAGTGTAGTGTAAATAAAATAGTGGGTTATGTCCGGGGCTTGCCTTCTTGAGCAGGGTTGAGAGTAGAAGGATCGAGGTTCTCCGAACTTTGGTTCGGATCTTCAGTTAGATTCTCGACGGTGTCTCCGGGATTTTCAGGAATTTCCTCGACTTGATCCGCGATCAGCTCGTAGTCACCGTCAGCGAGGGTAATCGGTTCTACATGATATGCAAAACAATTATTATTAAGAAATGTGCATTCTTTTATTTGAGTCACATCAAAAATTATGCTTTCAAAGATTAACACTTCGAGAAAGGCCAAAACAAGGAAAATGTTAGCCTAAATTTATAATTGATGCTTAATTTAACCACATCATTGAATTAATTCAAGATAAGCATCAAAGCATATATTAAAATCAAATTTAAATTTGAATTTAAACTTTTTAAGTAAAGAAGGTTATAAAATTTGGAACACTTAAAAAGAAATAGATCACCTCCTAATTCATAACTAAAGGATCTAATTAGTTAAAGTTTGAAAAGATATGTTTAGCTAATATTAATTTAAAATAATTTAAAAGGATTCAAATTGTAGTATAACTTGGTTTTGAATGTTTTGCATCATTTTAGATATCATGTATAAGAATTACATATCATAATTACAAACAATCAACACAATATGTAAGAATTAAAGACATTACATTTCCTTGTTTCAAATTTAAATTAGATTCAAAAATATTTGGTTTCATATCAAATCCTTTTAATAAAAGTTATAGAGTTCATAATCTAGTTTCCAACAAAACAAGTTTTGCTAATTTTGGAATTTCCTGTGATTTGTTATGTATTTTACAAGACAGCATATGCATCTCACATGAAATAACAGATGTCTCTAGGGGGTCTCGGTAATTTTGCACTGGAACCCCTGGAACCACAGAACTAATAGCAAAAAGGCCCTTGCCCATCCCTACGACGGCCGGCACGTCGGCACGACGGCGTTCCCGCCGGCGGCGAGGATTCCGGCCAAGGGGAGGGGGCCTAACACCATCTACAGAGCCTCGGGAAAGCACAAGACAAAGAAGCACAGGGTGGATAGCAGAGGAACAGAGCGACCGACGTATGGGGGCGGCGGCCGTGGCGGCGCTTCGCCGTTCCCGGCGATGGGACGGCGAACACGGGCCAATAAGGGGCGCATGAGCACCAGTGGATCACCGGGGAACTGTTTGTCTACCTGGACGGGTCAGAGGCCAAGCGAGAGAAGCTGTCGACGGGAGGACCGAGCTCAAGCGGCTCCGGCGGGCGGCGGCTCGGGGTGAGCGAAATTCCGGCCGAGGGGCGGTCGGGGTTGATGGGGCTCGAGCTGAGGAGCAAGAGGAGAGGATGGGGAGTCTACTGGTGCAAGGAATTGGGACGGGGCGGTGCGGTGAGGGGGAATTGCAACGGGGAGCGGCGGCGGTGGTTCGGGTTGTGTCGGGGAAGAACACAGAGCAGACCAAATGGGGAAGAAGAGGGTGTGGTTCGGTTGGTAGCATTGCTAGCTCACAAAAGAGAGGGAGACACTGGGAGAAAGAAAGGATCACGGCCGGGCTCTGGTTTGCGACGGCGAGGTAGCGGCCGGCATGCATCCGAGGACACCGTGGCGCCTGCGCAGGAGGACACCGGAGCAGGGACTGCTGCGGTGGGAAAGGAGGGGACTGACGCGTGGAGAGGGGCAGCATGAGGTGGACGGCGGCGACTGCAAGACGGCGGCCAGGGGAGGCGCACTGTCGCCGGCGTCTGTGCGGGAGCAGAGGAGCAGAAGGGGTGCAGAGGAAGAAGAAAGGGGAAAGAAAACCAGGGACTCGTTTGCAAATTGTAAAAGCTACAGGGACCCTGCAGAAAAGTACTTTTTCCCACTAATCTAGGGGTTTTCTGAGAAAAAGTCCAACATGAAAATTGTAGAGTTTTTCAAGCTCTACACTTTTGCTTTAAGACTCAAATTCAAAAACTCAAAGTTTGCCATATTACAAAACGAGTTTTGAATCAAGGTAAAATTAATTTACCCCAGTCTTTACCAAACCAAGTTTTAATCAAATTTTTGACGTATTTGCAATATTCTTAGAATGTCATGATGACAAATAATCTTTTTACACATAGGTCCTTAAGTAAGCATAAAATTACTTTTACCCCTTACCTTTTTGCACAAAAGACCCTGTAACCTGTATTTTTTACACATAAGCCCTTGCCTTTACTTAAGAGCTTATTTAGCCATATCAATGCACACACACTTTAAACACAAAAGACTTACAACACATGGAAAATTTTTAGATACACCCTTAACACTTATGTCTATTACATCCAGGGTTTAATTTTTATGAATCTTGTTACCTGGATGTCACATGACGTGTCCCGCGGGCTGCATGGTACAAAAATTATCCCACCATATGCGAGCAGCACCGCGCAGCTGCTGAGCAGCAAAAGAAGCTTTGCTTGAGTCCGCACAAGGTATAGTCAAGAGGGCGAACTTGGACTCAATGATATGAAGCCAGGCATCAGCGTCCAGAGGTTCTTCAGCTTTACTGAAGAACGGGGGTTGAGTGCTAAGGAAATCCTGATAGCTGGCCACTGGAGGGGGAAGGTCGTCACGACCTCCACGGAACTGTTGACGCTGCTGGTTTTGTTGTGCTTGTACCAGCAGATTAAGAAGCTCCGTCTGCCGTGCCATCACCTCAGCTAGGTTGGGAGGTGGTGGGGGTGGCTGTTGAGAACCACTAGCTTGCTCTGCTCGGAAACCTTCCGGGGTTCCACGTGTGGCTCCCACCATCTGAAATAAAGGAGACGTCCGTTAACATTCACATAATCTTACTCCTAGTTTCAGAAAATGCATCATCCATATATACCATGCACACATTCCATTCAATCTTCTCATATCAATATATTAAGATAAAGATTAGAGAGATAAAAACATGAAACTTATATTACAACATGGATACAAGGGTTTTTCTCATTACATAGCTTATAGAATCCACCTACCGGCCATCTATATTACATCAAATGGCACTAGATCTAAACAAGCTACACCTTAACTAGAGCACCTCACTCTTCGCAGAGTACAACTAAAAAAAAATAGTCGATGATTCGACAACTAGAAATCGTCGAAGTTGCCTATGGAAGACTGACTACCAGAAGAAGAATGGTGAGGACTAAGAACAGGATCACCATGCTCGGAATCAAGTTCTGAGACTCCTTCAATCTCCTCTGGATCTTCTTCTTCAGCCTCAGGTACTGCAGGTGCAACGGGAGGGATCGGTGGTTGCTGCAGTTCTTCGATTTGAGCTTGAGCATCATCAACCGCAAGTATCAGATCATGGATTTGTGCCTGTAGGAATTCAATAACGGTATCACGCTGAGTGATTATGTGATCACTCTCATTGATCTGATCCTCCCGGTGATGGATAGTTTCGTCCCGTGCTGCAATAATCTCGTCCTTTTGAGTCACTAGAGTTTGAAGCTGATCCACTTGAGTATTTTGTCTATCAGCTTCTCTATAGTGACCTCGGGCAATATAAATCGCTCGGCCCAACTCACGATGCAGAAGTAGATGATAATGGTACTGTACATTCATAAACCGCATCATTCCCTGGAGTGCTTCTTCCGAGGGACCATCCAATCTATGACTCTCAGGGACGATTCTGAGGTTCCACTCTGGCTCATCTGGATCTGTCGTTGAGAACAGTCCGATGGGCTTTCCTGCAACTTCTTTCGGATGCTGAATGTAGAAACGATAGATCGCTTCTAATGCCGCTGCTTCAATAGTATCCATGATACGATAACCCATCACGTTAACTTCGATGGGCGACCATTGGGAGCGAAATGGATGCTGTGGAATGGTCATTCTGACATGAGCTCTATGAATTCCATCCTCCACAAACTCGACAGCATCATACTGAGGAGGCTCCGTATAATGAAAAGATTGTAAGGATTCCCAGAGTAAGCGAGGGAAACCTTCCCAATGGAGGGCATTGGTATGGAGATGCCCTTCCGGATCCCAGAAAACATTAGGTGGAGCTGCCATCTGCAATCAAGAATGCAAATGGTGAGATGTGTTTACCTCGTTAGAAGGTCACAAGGTAAATAGAAGAACGATTGGGACTAACAACCGTAGGATCTCTAACCGGTATATAAACTTAAAGTTTTTAACTAATACCACCACATGAACCCCATTACTACGCCAAAGATCAACATCCTACCACACATCCTTAGAAGAACCAAAACACACATTGTAGGATGTATTTAATGATGAGTTATGCATGCACGTTCTACTCGTCCTCTCAACCAAAAACAACTGCCGAATACCTTCGGACTTACGCGGTTAAATTCGGTGGCATAACACATACGTCTCTCCCTAATAACTAGTCGATAAGCCCTATCCGTCCTAATTTCGTTATCGTGGTTAGTGTACCTGCAGAAAATCACAATACATATATATATCCAATGAACCTTTCATGCCAGCATGTCATCAAAGCGTTCCCATTCATTACTATTCACTATAGAAACAGCATCTGTACAATTACCGCCGTACAGACAACGTTAACATACGTCGTCGAAACAACGTATTCACGGGGGTACCGCAAAATGCGGGGGTATGAACAGCGATCGCCATACCCTGCGCCGAACCTTATACTCCCAATGTAGTCAACCGAAGTTGGTACATTGGCAGCATCTCAAGTAGGCCACTGCTTGAGAAACAGTGTTCGGTTCGCATCACCGACGGAAAGGCCAAGCTCCCTCAGTTGGCTGAGGATCTTTACCTTCTTACCTCACCATCGAAGATGTCGTTACAAAATATAAGGTTGAGTTGTGCATGAATTTAAGTTTTGACAGAAAGTAATGCTGGAAGTTAGATTTATATATATATAGTACAGCCACCTCTATTTTCCCTTTAATATCACCCTAGGGCTTTACGTATTAAGCACAACCTTAGCGAATCCAACGTACCTTTTGCAAAATACTTTGTTGGTCAAATTTTATACCGAAAGTATTTTTAAGGCACTTCACATCTCCAGTGTACACTTGTTAGCTCTGATACCAGCTGTGGCAGAACCAACCTGAATTATACTGGCTCAAGTACGCGAGTCCACTCCCGAGGGCCCCAACGTGCTTCAAACGGTATAATCCCTTGGCCTGTCGGGTAACGTCCCGATAAACCACCGAAAGCAGGATCAAACAAGGTACCCCGCACGAAGGCGAGTCCAGAGATACAAAGGCCATCATATTTTACATCACAGGCAGTTATAATACATGAATGTTTAAAAGTAACATAATCTTCCCAACCGGGGAATTATTACAAACCGACATAAGTCTTAGAACAAACAGCGATATTAAAGTACTATGATACACGTCGCCAGTATAGATGTCATGTTTGCCCTTGCATGACATCACTCGGAGGGGTCCGGGTTGGCCGGGGACGGGTCCCACTCCACGGACCAACCATCAGGCAGAGGGTAGGGCCACAGTACAGGCAGAGCTGGGTCAGCAGAAGCATTACCTGAACAAAAGTTATAAAGCAAGGCTGAGTATTCTAATACTCAGCAAGGCTTACCCGGTGATGGTATACATAGCCATATAACTAGACTCATGAAATCTGGTAATGGTTTTGGGGTAAGTTTTCAGTGGAAAAGCAACTAAGAGTAGATCCTTATTTTCGTCTTTTAGCTTTTGAGGTTCTAGTTGAATATCCATTCTAGGTGAGCATCTAAATCTATACAAGCATGGTATAATCTTTAATCATTCATCATTGTAGATAGTATCAAAATAATTGCTCTTGTTACTCAATGTGACAAAGGGATTAAGCAGTCTCAACCATCGTGAGAAGCGAACGATTCTGAATCGAATTTAAACTTGCAAGGTAAACCTAACTCACACGCTTGGAATACCAAAGGGTCGTTCCGAAGCAACCGTTTACCTTTCATTCCGACTCGTGGATCAGAGCCACCACAAGCGACTGCAAGACCATACGCACTTCCAAAGTGCAGGACGTACGTCTGTAGCGCGACTACAAAACCCGTACTCCTGGTTGCCCTTGCAACACGTATTCCCACACGTCGAACATAAGTAACCAGAAGAAGCAAGACGAGTGGTGGGAGGTATGTCCACTACTCGGGCCGATTGGCTACTAGGCTTACCGCTTACCATATTTCGCGGCATGTGGTTAGTACTTTCAAACGCTTAACCCCGATCACCACGCGCTGCGACCTTATCAAATTGTATTATCACAGACGGGGTATCACCTCAACCATGATACCTCACAAAACTCCCGTCCGGTATCCTTATAGTGATAACAGAATGTAAGCATTGCAACTCCTATATCGCGCGAGTGACAGGAAATCACCCGACTTCTACCGGCCCTATTAGCATAGCAACTAGCCGGACTCAAGTGCTAGTATTCATTACATTGGTTCCTAGGAGAATGCAACTAGGGTTTCAAGCAACTCCTAAGAACTTAATGCAGAGATAGATATAATAATATAAATTGCAGAGCAAATAAAGTAGGGTTTATGTCCGGGGCTTGCCTTCTTGAGTAGGGTTGAGGGCAGTAGGATCAAGGTCTTCCGAACCTTGGTTCGGAGTTTCAGTTAGATTCTTGACGGTGTCTCCGGAATCTCCAGGAGTTTCTTCGGCTTGGTTCGCGATTAACTCATAATCACCGTCGGTGAGGGTAAACGGTTCTACATGATATGCAAGACAAATAACATTAGGAAAAAAGTGCACTCTTTTATTTGAGTCACATCAAAAATTATGTTTTAAAAGATTAACACTTCAAGAAGTGCTGAAACAAAGAAGATTTTAGTCTAAACTTATGCTTGATGCTTAACTTATAACCACATCATTGAATTAATTCAAGATAAGTATTAAAACATATATTAGGGTTAAATTCAAATTTAAATTTGAATTTAAACTTTGAGTAAGAGTGTTATAGAATTTTGAATACTTAAAAATAGATCACTTAATAATTCATGAGCAAGAGATCTAATTGGCTAAATTTTAAAAGGTATGTTTAGCTAATTCTAGTTCAAAATAATGTGGAATGGTTAACCTAAAAGAATTTAAATTATAACATGAGTGTTAAATTTTAAAGGTATGTTTAGCTAATTCTAGTTCAAAATAATGTGGAATGGTTAACCTAAAAGAATTTAAATTATAACATGAGTTTAGATTTAGAAATTTTACATCACTTTATATATCATCTATAGAAATTTGCATGCCAAAATCACAAACAACTAGGTCAACATGTAGGAATTAAGGACTTTATACTCCCTTGTTTCAAATTTGAAAAAGATTCAAAAATATTTGGTTTCATATCAAACTCTTTCAATAAAAGTTATAGAGTTCATAATCTAGTTTCTAACAAAACAAGTTTTGCTAATTTTGGAATTTCCTACGATTTGTTATGCATTTTACAAGACAGCATAAACATCACATGAAATAATAGGCACTTGGCGGGGGGGGGGGGGGGGTCTTGGTAACTTTGCACTGGAACCCCTGTAACAAAAGAACTATTCGCAAAAAGGGCCTTGCCCGGCCCTGGCGACGGCCGGCACGTCGGGCACGACGGCGTTCCCGCTGGCGGCGAGGACTCCGGCCAAGAGGGCGGGTCTAACATCACCTACAGGACCTCGGAAGAGCACAGGACAAGGAAGCACTGGGCGGGTAGTAGAAGAACAGAGCGGCCGACGGACGGGGGCGGCGGCCGTGGCGGCGCATCGCCGTTCCCGGCGAAGGGACGGCGAACACGGGCCAAGAAGGGGCGCATGAGCATCAGTGGACCACCGGGGAGCTGTTTGTCTACCTGGTGGAGCGGGAGACCGGGTGGAAGGAGCTGTCGACGAGAGGATCCAGTTCGGGCTGTTCCGGCGAGCGACGGCTCGGGGCAAGGGAGATTCCGGCGAAGGGGCGGCTGGAGCTGGACTGGCTCGAGCTGAGGAGCAAGGGAAGAGGGTGAGGAGGCACTGGGCTGGCGGAATTTGAGCGGGGTGGTGCTGTTGGGACGAATTTTGGTGAGGAACGACGGCGGCAGCGGTTCTGTGCTGGATGTTCGCCGGGAAGAGAATGGAGCAATACAGTGGGGAGAAAAGGAAAAGAAGCCAGGTTTGTAGCGGCACGGGTTCACAGAAGAGAGAGGAAACGAGAGAAGGAAGGGAGGGCCACGACCGGGCTCTGGATAGCGGCGGCGACGTGGCGGTCGGCGAGCTCTCGGGGCAGCCGTGGCACTCGCAGGAGGGGACACCGGGGAGGGCTACAACGGCGGCCAGAGGTAGGACGACACGTGGGGAGGGGTAGCTAGGATTGAACGGCGGCGAGGAAGAGCAAGGACCAGGGGGGGTGCTCTGTCGCCGGCGCCAGAGGGGAAGCAGGGAAGAGCAGAGGGGTGCAGAGGAAGAAGAAGGGGGAAAAAAGATCAGGGACCGATTTGCAAAATCTGAAAAGCTCAGGGGTCTGCTTGTAAACTTAAAAGTTCCCATTGATCTAAGGGTCAAATGAAAAAGGTCCCAAAATGAAAGTTGTAGAATTTTTCAAACTCTACAAGTTTGTTTTAGGACTCAAATTCAAAAACCCAAAGTTTGCAGCATTACTTGTTAAGTTTTGACTTAAGTAAAATTAAATTACTCCTGTCCTTACCAAACAAGATTTTGATTAAATTTTTGACATATTTGCAAACATTCATAGAATGTCATGATGACAATTAATTTTTACAAATAAGTCCTTAAGTAAGCATATAAATTACTTTTACCCCTCATATTTTGCACAAAAGACCCTGTAATCTGTATTTTTACATATAGGCCCTTGTCTTTACTTAATGGCTTATTTCACCTTATGACCATACCCCAAAACACACACTTTGCACATAAAGACTTGTATTGCATAAAAATTTCAAATACACCCTTAACACCTATGTCTATTACATTCCAGGTTAACTTTTTATGAATCTTATTACCTGGATGTCACAGCCAGGAGGCCCCAAACTCCTAGAATATAGAGCATCTATGAAAGTTCTATCCTTAGTGTAATTTGTACACAATCTTTCAACTACACGACAACATATTATTAATAAAGAGTCGTCATTCCCAAAATTACTACTTTCTCTTTAAGCTAAACTATAAGACTCGGAGGCTGTAGCCACGAGTACAAACAATAAGCTACATTGAGTATAAAAGGTTCACTTGGAGGTTATACCACGCGTCCATCCTTATACAATGGATAAATAGTCCATGAGGCTAAAGCACGAGTAGTACTTGTGCAAAAAACCTATTCCAGTAGTAACAGCTACAACTACTTGTCTCATGTAGACAGCAGCTACGAAAGCGACTTTTGAAGCGGTTACCAAGCCCATACTACTAGTTAGGCCTCGAATACTTGCCATGAGCAGTAAGTGCCGAATTATTGAAGGGGTCATCGAGCCTATACATTCCAAACAAGTCAGGAGTATCGCATGATCGGACGTTATCTGATTAGTTTGAAGAATTCCTCTAAGGAATAAATACTCGAACGACAAGTCATCAACTACATCCGAAGGTGTTATACTTGGAGTAGCGTGACCCAAGCGTATCGATTTTGCCTAAGACCTGCGATCGTTGATACTACTCTACACGAGAGTATTTTGAATAGATCAAAGGGCAACAAGTAAACAGAAATATTACAGAAATAAATCAGGCATTTTTTTCATAACATATTCAATGTTCCTAATCTTGCTCTAGGGTTTCAACAATCTTGTGGGCCACTGGCTTGACCTCTTTCATGTAATCTACAAACTTCTCTTCAGAGCAGTCCGCAGCTATGCCATCAGCCAGCGGCTCTGCATTGGCCTTTGGCCAGAAGGACTTGACGAGCCCAAGCATGTGCGCTACGTAGGTCCTGTTTGTCTCAGAGATGTAGCTGGCAATCTTCTGTGGGGCTTCACGAAGTCGCTCCAACAGAGTCCTATTGTTGACTACTCCTTCTCCTAGAGGGTCCACCATGTCGATGACTACTTGTGCAGCTTCCTGGAGGTCTTCAAGTTGCTTCTGCATCAGCTCTTTTTCTTCGGCCATGGATTTCATCTGTTGCATACATTGCACAAGCTGCTTGTCAGCATCCTCGAGCTGCTTCATCAGGAGCTCCACATCATCGGAATGATGGTACACAAGATTCTTCAAGTCAGTCAGCAGTTCTTCTTTACATTTTAATATATTTTTGAGCACTGCGGGCAAAAGATAAGAAGAAGTACTCGCACAACTTCAGAGACTACTACTCGACTACATCAAAATGGGCAAAGTACTCGAGAGAATGTTACCTCGATGGGCCTTTGCTTGGGACTTGGTCTTCTCTTCAATATTTTCAATCTCTTTCTTGAGGAGCTAGGTTTCTCGTGTGCGCTCTAGCTTAATGGCATCTAGTTGACGCTGCACTTCAATTCTCCTACGGATCTGCTCCTCAATTTGCCTATCCTTGGCTTGCAACTGGCGCGGGCCATCTTCAACCAACTCTTAGCTTGTCAGATTTTTGTATGGATCAATTGGTCAATGTCTACACAACAAGAAAAATGGTTAGTTAAGTAAGCCAACAATTCAACTAAGTATGTTCTAGTAGGGCAATAAACAATACCATGGAGAACTTGTATAATTCCTTGAAAGTATCTAGGAAATTCTTTAAGACTTCTGAGGTCAGCATTGGATCATCTACAAGTTCCGTCGGGTCGACGTGCTGCCACCTTGATGGTGAAACCAGAAGGTTACCCGAGGAGGTACCTGCAGCATCCTAATTCTCACGAGTTGGCTGCTGCTGTCGAGTACCTGCCACCTCGCACGCAAAAATCAGCTCACTTGATGGAATCTCGGGGGCTGGTTCAACCACTCTAGGACCTTCTGCTGCATCTCACTCTGCACATGCCACATCATCTTCGACTTCAGCGGCAGCGAGTGCAGGGCACTCCGCATGTGGTGGTGGCAGATCAACCCGAGCGGCGATAGTCACCGTCGTCACCAACGCTGCAGCTTCTGACACTTTTTCTGGCTCGGGGGCTGGGGTAGCCGCGGCATCACCAAGCTCGTCCATGCCCAGAGTAGAGGATTTCCTACATTCAGCAAAAGCAGTGGTCAGAACAATTATAAACTATGAATCTACAAACTGCAATTGAAAAAGTACATGAGTACTTACAGTGAAGACATCTTTACATTCAATTTTTGCCTTGAGCACTTTGGGAGCTGTAACAGCACTCAAAGTACTCAAAGACACCGGCCTGCTAGCCGAGGGCCATGTCTGCCCCAGTACGGCACCAAACGTGGCTGCATCCACTTGAAGGTTAGCTGTGGGTGGTGTTTGCTCCGGCGCAGCCCCGGTACTACATGGCAACGGGTCTGCTACAACAGAGGACACATCTCGCTTTGTTGTAGCATCATCCCCGATATTTTCCTCTTCAACCCTTTGCCTTGGGCGCTTGGGGTTGGAGGTGGCAGCACTAAAGCAGAAGATAAAGGGAAATTTGGTGAAATTAGCACAAGAAAAAGGCAAGAAAAATACTCACAAATTATGGAGGTACTCTTACCTTGGCTGGTCACCATCACTGCTGCTTGCAATTGCAGAGGATTTCCACTTGCGAGCGGTAGCCCAAGACTTCCTTGGAGGACTAGGGAAGAGTTCACTACCAGTAAAGCTTGGGCTTTCCTGGGAGGTACTTGTTCCTTTTTTCCTCTGCAGCTCCCCCAAGGTGCGACCATCATCAGTTTCTTCATCTTCTTCTTCACTCACTGGATCGTGAGTGGGGCGGGATATCACCGGCGGCTGATGCGCTCTTGGCTTCAGATTGCTAGGGCGTTCAATATCTGGCATAGGAGGCATGCTCCTATACACATTTTTATCATCCTGCTAGCAAAACAAGGATGACAAGATAAGCAGGAGACACCAACAAAAGTACTCGAAAGACTCATTACGCAGGGCTTACTTATACTTGTTTGGGCGCGTTTTTTGCGCTGAACAGCGGCGGTACATATGGGACAGCGTCTACGTCCATGAGCACGCGTGCTACTCAATGGTTCCCCAGCTGGTAGCTCCTTTGCAAACATGCGGGATGGATCTTTAGTCTAAAGGTAGTTGAAACCGAAGCGGCACCTCTTCTGTAGGGGCTGAATCCGACGCTCGAAGAATGAGTACATCACAGATGCACCAGTGACTCCCATCAACGTTAGTGCTTGGATCATTTCAAGCAGCTCATTAACTTGATCCATCTCAGACTAAGGAGGATCTTGGTTCCACTCTGGTTGTGGTTTGGATACTCCTTTAGTTCTCTCTAGCAAGGATGGCTTATGGTTTCCAATATAGAACCACCTTTCCTTCCAACTTGACAGACTACTTGGAAATTTATACTTGATGTACTTGTCTATTTTCTGCTTCAGCTAAAATCCGGTCCCTCCGACTACATTTTGGTTCTCAAGACTTGGTTGAGGCTTGAGACGGAAGCGATAACGGAAGAGGGCAAAATGGGGCTCGATGCCCAGAAACGCTTTGTAGAGATGGACAAATATCACAATATGTGCGATAGAATTAGGGTTAAGATGGTGGAGTTGAAGACCGTAAATGTAAAGAACGCGACAAAAGAAATCAGAGGTGGGGAGGGCCAATCCCCTTTCAACAAAATGTTGGAATAAAACAATTTTATTGTTTGTGGAGGGTACTGTTATCACTATAATTTAGACGGGCCAGAAAGGTGGGCCGAAGAGCAAGGTGGGCTCGAAGGATAGCCATAATAGGCTCGCGAATCGGACCTTAGGCAGGTGTTTGAGGCCAAGGTTGGCCGTGTATCTAGATAGGCATGTGTGTTTAAACAGTTTAGATAGAGATAGTTAAGATTTGTGTCGTGTTTAGTTAGGATTGGTTAGGGAAGGTAAGTCTACGGACTATAAATATGTACCTTGGGTGAACAATTAAAAGGATTCAATCATTCATCAACAACTCTCGGCGCATCGCCACCCCTGTTCTAGGGGATTTTTCGGGTAAGTGCCTCGCGTGATCGGGGCAGCATTGTCCTCGCTTGTTTACCTTTCGTGTTTCTCATTCTGAAGTGTTATTGATGACGAGTAGCACTAGTTATCTTGACGTTTATAGAGTAGCATCAGCTCTTTCGTGCTTTAATTGTGCTTTGCTTGTCATCTATGAATGTCCAGCCATCCTTGTATTCGATCTCGGGTATAGGGATGGCGCTTTGCTCTGTTCTCATTTAGTAGATCTAATCTGTTACGGTTAATCTTTGTCAACCGAAGATTCAGTTTAATATCTGTTTGATTAGGCCCTTCAAACAGGTTGAATGTTCCGGCAGCATGCTTGGTACTTTATAATAGCTTAAAGAGGGATTGTTCCAGTAATCGGCTTTTGGTTGGTTTTTAGGCCTCTGTTTAGGTTGTTGTTTCGTTACCTTTCATATTTGTTAGGCTCAATTACGTGCAGGATGTTCCGATTACGCAGTGAAAGCTTTAATTGTCATAGATTGGAATATCTTAATGTTTACAGGGCAAGATTTATATTACCATTGGGCATATTTGCTTCATTTATAGATCCGATCCGGTATTGAACACAATCGGCTCTTTACAGCCGATATCAGGAAATATCCGATGAGCTGATCACGGTTTGGATTAATGTTTATACGTGTCTGTGCATGCAGGAAACTAACACATAACACCTTCCTGATCAGCTACAAGGTCAGGTGGCACGCCTAGCGATCCAGAAGCCAGGACGTGTGCTGGATCTCGGGCCATTGACAGAGGGACCGGGGCCCACCAGTAGTCCCGGGAGCCTCCCGGCTCCTCGTGTTGCCTGTCGCTGCTCGCCGGTGGGTTTTGACCGACAACACATTCTGGCACGCCCGGTGGGATGATCTTCGCCATCTTCATCATTTTCATCGACTTCATCATCTTCTTCGACTCCATCGACTGCCATTGACAGGATGGCGAGGGATGAACCGATCACCTACGAGGAGCTGCCTGCTGAACATAAGCATAGATATGACGAGACTAAGGCTCTCCTCGAAGCCGATCTCATCGGCTCTTTCGAGAGGACCCGCCACCACGGCGTCAGGTGGAAGGGGTTTTCACCCGAAGGCGCCCTTGATGGAGTGGATCTGTCCACCCTATCGGAGGACCGTACCAGAGCTCTACGGTAGGAAGTAAACTACGTGGTGGCTCACTCGCTATACCGACATTCTAAGAGCTTGGTTAATGCTTTCGAGCGTGTTGCATTGCGCATGGTCCAGGAAATTATGAAGCATCAATACTCTCCAATGGGACCTACCTTGGGGAGTTACAATGGAGAATTGCCGTTTCAGGCTAGGCCACCATTGCCTTACGCGCTTGTAGCTGCAGAATCACATGGCTCTCCAGCCTATATTGTTTACAAAGTGGGAGGTGATCCTGTAGATCACCAATTCTTCAGCTAGCCGCCCAAGGAGATCCCGCATGGATATATGTGTGCTTATATACCGGATAGTAATAATCCGGTACGTTCAGTACAGAGGGCGGCTGGAGGAGTTTCTGGAGCGGATGCAAACAAACAAGCATGGCTAGCCGCCTATGCTACCGGGCCGAGTCACGATAGTGCGCACTCGGCCCTAGGAGCGCAAATAGTAGATCAGATCAGTGCCATCTGAAGAGATCAATTTGGCATTTTACCAAAGAGGAGGGTGATCGGCTATACCAAGCCGTATCCTAGTGATAATGATTTAATTCCCTTGCCGCCTATGTATTGGCTTCCTGAGTTTACCAAGTTCAGTGGAGCAGAAGGATCTAGCTCTATTGAGCACGTGAGCCGATACTTAGCGCAATTAGGGATGATCTCGGTATCGGATCCCTTGCGAGTAAGGTTTTTCTCGCAATCTCTCACAGGGCCAGCCTTTGGGTGGTATATATCATTAGGCCCTGATTCAATCCGCACCTAGAAGCAGCTGGAGGAGCAATTTCATATTCAGTATCACTCGGAAGCTGCAGAAGCAGGAATTGCTGACTTGGCGCAAGTGCAGCAGAAGCGTGGGGAGACTATAGCAGAATACATCCAACGCTTCAGAGAGGTGAAAAACCGGTGTTACTTGACCCGGATTTCGGAGAAGGAAGCGGTCGAGCTAGCATCTTTAGGATTACTAAAGCCAATCAGGGATTTGGCTTTTCAATTGGAGTTTAATTTTGGCGCATTTGATACAGAAGTTAACAACATATGAGCAGCGCCACCCTGAGCTATACCATGATAAGTTCAAGCGTCAAGCGACGATGATCGACATAGAAGAAGCTGAAGATTCTGGGGATAATCAGGAGGTGGCAGTCGCAGAATGGACTCGGGGGCAAACCCTATGTCCTGTAAATGGGTGAAACAAACAGGGCCTGCGAAAGGGTTCGACTTCAACGTGAGCAAAGTTGAACAGATATTCGATCTGTTATTAAAAGAAAAACAGTTGAAGTTTCCTGAAGGTTATAAGCCTCCTACAGCGCAGGAACTGAAGGGGAGATCATATTGCAAGTGGTATGACTCTTTCACCCATAGCACAAGCGACTGCAAGGAACTCCTTCGGCAGATCTAATTGGCTATCAAGCAAGGCCGATTGATCTTGGGCCAAACCACCATGAAGGTCGATACCCAGCCTTTCCCGAGTGTGAACATGGTAGAAGGTTACAACCGGTCTGCGAGGCGGCAATTGGATTTCGCACTCGGCATCAATATGGCAAGGTTGGCATCACACCGCCAAACCAAGAATAAAGAGGCTGATCCTAGCGATCGGCCCCAAAAAGAAGAAAAGGGATATGTCACAGAGGCACAAGTGAGGCATGTTAGGAATCAGCGGCCAATTTCTTCTGATCTCCTTAGAAAGTACGAGTACCAGTACCAACAACGTCTTCGGCGTGAGTCACAAGAGGAGGAGTATGAGCACCATACTGGAAAGCGTTTGAAGAAATAGGAAGACGCGCGTGATCATTGGCGTTGCCCGTTCTTCAGGTACTGTTGGGATTCCGGCATGATTCGATTGCCTACTACAAAGGACTGCCCAGAGTGTGGACCTGGGAGGCAAGATGCAAAGGGGGGCTCGGTCTTCCGGCGTTTGGGACCTGTGCCGTCTCAGCAAGAGCAGATTCAACCACCACAAAGGAGGGTGGATTTTGGAGAAGAAGTGGCGATTGAAGTCGATAAGAGCCGATGAGAGGACATCGGCTGATACATATATGGTGTTTGTGCTCCTTGCAGAATTCAACGCTCGAGCCCATGAGGAGTCATTAGTAGCCCAGCTTGACTTGGGGCCCCGGCCGGTAATATTTGAGAAGCCACAAGCAAAGAATTACAAGCATTTGAAGGCTTTATATCTCAAGGGTTACATAAATGGCCAGCCCGTTAACAAGATGTTGGTGGACACAAGAGCGATAGTTAACATAATGACGTATTCAGTTCTGCGCCGCTTGGGGCGGTCCACCAGAGATCTGATCAAGACTAACATCACGCTAAGTGACTTCAACAGGCAGATTTCAGAAGCTCAAGGCGTCCTCAGTGTGGATTTGACCATCGAAAACAAGACCGTCCTGACCTCTTTCTTCATCGTCAATAGCAAGAGCACATACAACATACTACTTGGCAGGGATTGGATTCATACCAACTGCTGTATCCCTTCCATAATGCATCAATGTCTAATCCAGTGGGATGGAGATGAGGTAGAGGTGGTTCATGCAGATGATTTGATCGAGATCTCACATGCTACAATGAGCATTTGGGATGCGGAGGACCAAGAGTCGATCTCAGGGATAAGTTTGGAAGGCTGCAATCGCATTGAAGCTATAAAAAATGGGGTGAGGCTGGTCTTATCCACTGGCCTTACAGATTAGAGGAGTCGCGAAGAACAAGCCGCTCCGGCGCATTTGTTGAGGCCGATCCCCGCGATCAGCCCCAAAAAATAAAGTACAAACCTTTGATGTTAAGTGTTTTACATAATCATAGCTGTTACAGAAAGGCCTGCTTGGACAATCGGCCTTACTCTTTTTGTAAAGTTTCAAAAAGCAATGAAAGACATGGAGCGGCCGATCTCAACGATCGGCCAAAATTCTTTTTATTATCTTCTTTGTCCATCTGCAGTGTTGACTTAACAGATGATGGGAAACTAGGATATGGGTTCACATCGGCTGACGAGCTCGAAGAAGTAGATATTAGTCCTGGGGATAAGCCACGACCAACATTTGTCAGTAAAAAGTTACGCCCATGTTTACTAGAGCCAATGATAGCTTTGCTAAAAGAATATGCAGACTCCTTCGCCTGGGATTACACGGAGATGCCTGGGTTGGACAGACGCATAGTCGAGCATCGGCTCCCTCTCAAGAATGGATTTCGGCCATTTTAGCAGCGAGCACGACAGATGAAGACTGAGGTCTTGGTTGAAGTCAAAAAGGAAGTAGAGAAAATGCTAGAAGAAGGGTTTATCAGGCCTTGCAGGTATGCCGAGTGGATTTCAAGTGTTGTGCCTATGCAGAAGAAGGACGGCCGATGGCGAGTCTGAATGGACTTCAGAGACCTCAACAGGGCTACTCCAAAGGATGAGTATCCAATGCCTATTGCAGAGACGTTGATCAACGCGGCTGCTGGTCATAAGATCTTGAGTTTCATGGATGGCAATGCTGGTTATAACCAGATCTTTATGGCTCCTGAGGATATACACAAGACTGAATTCAGAACACCTGGGGCAGTGGGTCTGTTCGAGTATGTGGTTATGACCTTTGGTTTGAAGAATGCTGGCACTACGTATCAGCGTGCCATGAACTACATTTTCCACGACTTGATCGGCAAGCTAGTGGAAATTTATATTGATGATGTCGTAGTGAAGTCTGTGTCGGTTGAAGGGCACCTGGAGGACTTACGATGAGTTCTGGAACGAAACAGAAGGTTCGGGCTTAGAATGAATCCAAAGAAGTGCGCTTTTGGCATCTCGGCCGGTCAGTTTTTGGATTTTTTGGTTCATGAAAGGGGAATCGAAATCAGTCTGAAAAGTCAAGAAGCTGTGCGCACCATGGTGCCACCTACTACGAAGAGGGGGCTCCAGCAGCTCATTGGCAAGATCAACTTTGTTAGAAGGTTTATTTCCAATCTCTCTGGACAAATTGAGCGCTTTATGGAGTTGGAGAAAATTAAAGCCAATGAAGAGTTTCGCTGGGGGCAGAACAGCAACAGGCATTTGAAGAGATTAAGGAGTATCTGTCAAAACCACCTGTGCTTATTCCACCCCAACAAGATAGGCCATTTTACGTGTATTTATCAGTTGGTGACACTTGCATCGCGTCGGTAGTGATACAAGTGCATGACAACAAAGAGAGGGTTGTATTCTACCTCAGCAGAAGGATGCTAGACGCGGAGACAAGGTATCCTAATATCAAAAAGTTATGCCTTTGTCTATTCTTTACATGCACCAAGCTTCGTCATATCCTACTATCAGCCGAGATAATTATCATCTGCAAATCGGATGTCATAAAGCACATGCTATCGGCTATTGTGTTGAAAGGCCGATTGGGAAAATGGATGTTTGCATTGTCAGAGTTCGACATCCAATATCAACCCGCAAAGGCGGTCAAAGGGCAAGCGTTAGCAGATCTTATTGCAGAAAGGGTCAGTACTAACATAGCAGCACTTTCCATACGTGCATGGGCCTTGTACTTTAACAGGTCAGTTTGCGGGGATGGATGTGGCATAGGTATCCTGCTGGTATCACCTCGGGGGGCAACGTATTCTTTTTCAATCAGATTGCCTACCGCTTGCACCAATAACCTTGCAGAATATGAGGCGGTGCATAAAGGTATGGAGTTGCTTCTTGAGGCCGGAGCTGAAGCAGTAGAAATTTTCGGGGATTCAAAATTGGTAATCTCTCAGCTCACAGAAGAATACAGGTGTGAGAGGAAATCACTCTTCCCGTTGTGGGTGCAATGTCAAGAGCTGATGGCCCAATTCAGGTACATAAATTTCTATTGGATACCTATGGCTCGGAATTCGGAGGCCAATGATTTGGCACAGATGGCTTCAGGGTACAGGGCTATAGCAGACGGAACCGATCATCAGGTGCACCTACTGGACCAGGGAGATTGGAGAGCCGATATCTTCAATTACTTGAAGGATTCGGCTCGGGGGCACCCAAGAGGATACGCTACAAAGCCATGAGATATGTCCTGATAGGAGATGACATGTTCTACAGGACTTTAGAAGGACTGCTGCTCAAATGCTTGGGGCCGGTTGAGTCCAATCGGCTCTTACATGAAGTCCACGAAGGAACCTGTGGGACTCACCAATCAAATCACAAGATGAAGTGGCTAATTAGGCGATCAGGGTACTACTGGCCCACCATGCTTGAAGATTGTTTCAAGTATTATAAAGGATGTCAAGCGTATCAGCGGTTCGGGAAGATTCAGATGGTACCAGCGTCGGTGATGAACCCCATTATTAAACCATGACCGTTCAGAGGCTGGGGCATGGACATGATCGGCAAAATTAATCCTCCATCCAGCAAAGGGCACCAGTTCATTTTAGCCATCACAGACTACTTTACCAAGTGGGTAGAGGCGATCCCTATGAAGTCGGTAGCATCCAGAGATGTTATTAAGTTCGTCAAGGAACATGTCATTCATAGGTTCGGGATCCCCCAGACCATTACAACAGATGGAGGTTCGATCTTTATTTCATAGGAATTCAAGAAATTCGCCACGGACATGGGCATCAAGCTGATCAGGTCATCTCCACATTATGCCCAAGCAAACGGGCAAGCTGAAGCATCCAATCAGAGCCTTATCAAGTTGATCAAGAGGAAGATTGATGAATATCCTAGGCATTGGCACGAGGTCTTATCAGAGGCATTATGGGCATACCATATCTCTTGCCATGGAGCAACGAAAACTTCCCCTTATCACCTAGTGTACGGGCAAGAGGCTGTTTTACCGTGGGAAATTACGGCCGGCTCGAGGTGTGTAGAGTTTCAGAATGACTTAACAACTGAAGAGTATGCTACTCTAATGAATGATAATGTTGAGGACCTCACGGAGCTTAGGCTTCAGTCACTTGAAAAGATCAAAGAAAATAAGGCCAAAGTAGCTCGTGCGTACAACAAGAAGGTCAAGCCGAAGGAATTCCAAGTTGGAGATCTAGTTTGGGAAGCAGTGCTACCATTGGGAACTAAAGATGCAGCTTATGGCAAGTGGTCCCCAAACTGGCACGGGCCGTATAGGGTTGACCAAGTCCTATCTGGGAATGCGTATATGCTTGAAGAGTTGGATGGCGTCAAGTTTCCAGTGACGGTCAACGGTCAACATCTCAAGAAGTACTTCCCGAGCATGTGGGATGGTGAACAGTAAAGCCGATACTACACATCAGGCTGTAAATGAACCGACGGGCCCGAACAAGAGAAAGTCGATGCTTTGCGGAAGGATATGAGCCGACAGAACCCGATGGCGATATATCCCAGGACACATACAAGGAAAGAAGGCCGATGCGTACAGTCGGCCCATGTATATAAAAGAAAAGAAGAGTACTTCGCACCCAACACATTGAGATGATCAAATAGCTGATGTGTGACCATCAACTTTAGATTTTTAAAGGTATACATACAGGTTTATCTATTAGAAGTAAACCTACTGAAGAAACGTGTCGATGGCAGCAATGGCCTCAAGGCGGAAACGATCGAGTTCAGCAATCACTGCTTCGTCTTCCCCGTTGACTCCGGACACCACTTGCTTGCTCAAAGTGCTCAGCTCCGCAAGATCTACCTTCAGTTGAGCGGTCAAGGCTTCTACTTCCCGTTTGGAGTTGGCAATAAGGTCTTTCTCTTCTTGGATGCGCTGCTCGGTGGCCCGGACCCTAGCTTTGAGGTCTTCTAACTCCTTCTCTAGAAGATGAAGCCGTTGAGAATGCACAGATGTATCAGCCTTGGCATCTAGAACTGCCTTCTTCTCGTTAAGAGACCGGCACCGCTCGGCAATATTGGCCTTCAAGGGAGCTTGAGAGCGACGGATCTCAATCTTGTGACGAGCCTATTCTATTCTGGCCCGAAAGCAAGGGAGGTGCCAGGTCGGCCAGAGCTTGATCTAAATAGCTACAGGAAGTTGAGAATTGATTTCCTCGAGAATATGCCTTACTGCACTGGAGTCTTGGACCAAGGTGTCGATCGGAGCCGATAGAAGGTCCTTCACACGAATAAGTTGATTGACGACACTGGTCAAGTCCGATTGAGGATCGTCAACTTCTAGTATGGCCGAGCCAACAGATGCAGGATCAAATGCAAGTAGCTCAGAGAGGTTCAGGCCCTGAAAGAAGGCATGTGAGTAGGGCAGCATAAGCAAGGATGTAAACAATCTGGTGATAAAACATACCTGTTCTGGAGGAGTAACGACAGCCGATGAAATAGTGATCGGCTCCTGAGGATACGTTCTTTCTGAAGGAGGAGCGATGATAGTGGATGAAGCGATGATCGGCTCTTGGGGACCTACCCTTTCAAAAGGAGTGACGGCCAACGAAGTAGTGGTTGGCTCTTGCAGGCGCGCCCCTGTCAGAGGAAGGTTGACAGCCGATGAAACAGTGGTCGGCTCCTGCAGACCTTGGATCAGAGCATCAACCGGCGTTGCAAGGCCTTCTAGAGCTTTCGGGATGGGATCCTGAAGGGTGACCAGGGCGCTGACTGGTGCCAGAAAATCTTCCGGAGCTTCTGCAGCTGAGCCTTTTTTGCACGTGGGTTCCTCCCCACTAGAAATTTCCACAACGATGGATTGCAAGAAAGGGGAGCGTAGTCAAAGTAAAATGTATATGCGCAGAGGATCGATTATGAGAAAAGGTGATCCAAACCTGGCTAGCAATCGGAGCTTCTTGAATGGTAGAAGATGGCCTAGTTTCCTTCCAAATTTTCCTGCCAAACATTTTCCTCACCTTAGTGTGAGCTCGAGGGGCAACAGCGTCAGAAGACTGTTTCCGCTTGGGGGTCAACTTCGTGGTGCTGGGCTGGGTCTGCATGATGCCTTTTGAAGGGGGAGGTGCGTTTTTGCCGAAGAGTACTAGAGGAGCAACTAGCAGGAATCGGAAGTTAGGTCCATCATCGTTCTTGGGCTCCAGACCATCCTCCTGCTGCAAAAGAGCGAGTGGGATCATAAAAGGAATTCAGCAAAATCAGGAGAAAGAGCGATGGGCTGACTGTGATACCTCTTCTTTAGGGACTTCATACTCAGCATGAATTTTCTGCAGCATCGGCCCTAGGGCTTTCTGGAAGATATGGGTCGTCCACATCAACCACCAGATCTCGAAGTCAATGGCCGAAGAAGTGAATATGAGGTCAGCAGGGATTGGGATAAGAAGGTCTGAAAATAGGCTGTAGCATCTTTGGGTGGTGACGGCGTCAGGCAGGTCGACCCTATTGATTGTTAAACAATGAAGGAGGAAGTGGGGAGGAACTTGCCCAAGGACGAACTGCCGGGCTGCTATGACCGGCTGATAGAACTCATATCCGGGTTTGATGATACGGTTGGAAGTATTCATGCCGACTGGGAGGAGACAAGGATGAATCATGATAGAATACAGATGCCGGGTGTCGATATCATCGGTGAAGTCAGCCAATCTGAAGGTGGCTGGGCTCTCAAAAATTTCAGACTCAGTGTAAGGGAGGAAGATCGGGTTGTCCAGGCCCCTGTAGAAAATCCTAAACCACTGCGAAGCATCTGAAGGATTTAATTTGCCACTAGGGAGGCTGTACAAGGCCTGACCGAAGCTGGTGCATCGAATCTGCCTCCTGCTTTGGTCCGGGAAAGAATTATTGGCCAAGGAGGGGAAATTTGGGATGAAATCCTGGAAGTAAAGGTGAGCCCACAATTGGATGAACCACCAGGGACCACCAGTCCTGAGTTTTTTTCTGGGAAAGGAGGCTCAAAGACATTAGATGAAGGTATCTGTAAATTTCTCCAAGAAATAATTTGCCAAGGCCAATGGTATGATCTTTGGCCAGCTCATATGCTAGAGGGAGGTAATTCGTGGTTGGAGCAAGGGAAGGACCACAGAATAGGAAGTGCTCTAACCAAAGATTCAAGAAAGCTATGTGTTCCTTCTCTGTCACAGGGTCTTTGGTTTTTTGGTGTTGATTCAGGTATGCACTCCAGTTCGTGCACCCTGCTTTAGAAGATAACTTGAAAGGAACTCCAGATAATTTGTAAGCAGAGGGACAGGTTGATGAAATATCCAAGCCAGTGATCATCATCACGTCCAGAAGAGTTGGAGTCATTGGTCCATGACCAAAGAGAAAACAGTTTAAGGCATCGGACCAAAAGTAGCCGATGGTCTTCAGAAGGTTCTCATCTTTTTCAAGAGGGGATAGAGACAGGGACAGAGCGTCGGCTATCCCTATGGACTCCCATGTGGGCTGGTAGGTGTTCACCACTCTGTTATACCAAGTTACCCAGCCCTCAGGAGAGTTCAGCCAGGCACGAAGGCTATCGGACCAGGAGTCTAGATCTATGTTTTGGCTCACAAATGGAATTCGATTGGCTTCGCAAGAAATCAGATCTATGGGTTTTTCGTAAGAACGAGGCCCGAGATAGAAAGAATTGGGGGAAGAAGGATGCGGCAAGAGGATATCGGAAACCTAAAGAAATCCACAAAAAGCCAAATAATCGCAGAGACATCATTTAATGGCGCAGGAAATCTCGTAATTGCTGCATTAAATTAGCAAGGGTCAAAGTCTTACCTTCAGACCAAAGACGTTTGCATCGGTGTTTGAAGACTCCGCCATCGGAAACCCTGATGAAGATCGAGGGTTCATGAAATAGATCTAGGGTTGGCAGCGCAAGCTCGAGTTTGTGTTCTAAGGCTCAGGCGCGAGTTTTGTGGCTAGGGTTTATGAGCAAAGGGTTTTCTGGAGGATAACTTGGATTCGGGGAATCTTCAGAGATCTATTTGGGGAAAGATCTGGATTTAAGCAAAAAATAAAATGAATTGAAGAGTTGGTTTGAATCCGGATCGGCTTGTTTTGAGAAAAGGGACCGATGCGTTGCCATCGGCTCTTAATGGATCGGCTTTAAAACGTTTCGCGGTAAGAAAAGAAGATCTTATTTACAATAAGGAGTAAGTACAAAAGGGAAGCCGATGGCTCCTAGGGCCAATCTATCAGCTTAATGCTACAGTTTACTACCAGAAGATGCCGGAGGTCTTGCGGCGCTTGGTTGGTGGAGTCATGCTGACTTCGCATTCACCGCCGCTACCATCGTTTCGCTACCATTGTCTCCACTGCTGCTGCTGGTGAAGCCGTCGTTGCCTTCGGTTTCTTCATCGTCGTCATCATCATCATCCTCCGATGACCCACCAAGGAGGAAGTTTCCTGCTACTGAATCCTCCTCGGTTGGGGAGGAATCGGCTTCTGCTTCCGAAGAAGAGGAGAAGTCTTCTTCCCAGGATGTGTCATCTTTGTCATCCTCCTCTAGTTCATTGCCAAAGAGTAGGAGGAGGTCTTCGCCGTCGGTCGGGGACTCATCATCCTCTGACCAAAATTGGAAGTCCCATTCCTCTGCATCCCAATGCAGGGGTGCAAGGATTTCGTAGATGGCTATGGGGTCATGTTCTGGAGTAGGCTCTCGAGTGGAGTCAGATTCGAAGGAGATGGCGGAAGAAGCAGAGGAAGAGGAGGAAGCCATTACTTGGGGAATGAAATTGAGTTAGGTGTGGTTGCTAATGGCTGAGGAAAGAAGACGATTAAAAGAAAGTTACTAGGGATAGGTTTATAAAGACAAAGTGGAAGGTGAATCGGCACCATAACGGTTTCCAAGGGGCCTGATGCAGAGTGGTCATATCCCCTGGAAGTTGAAGAGGCACGCCTGTACGGATTTGAAAAGTCGAAGAGGCGAGGCGATTAAAAGGAAAATGGTTTCGGAATAATTATTGCCGAAACCAGGGGTGCATGTGTTATCACTTTAATTTAGACGGGCCAGAAAGGTGGGCCGAAGAGCAAGGTGGGCTCGAAGAATAGCCATAATGGGGTTGCAAATCGTACCTTAGGCAGGTGTTTGAGGCCAAGGTTGGCCATGTATCTAGATAGGCATGTGTGTTTAAACAGTTTAGATAGAGATAGTTAAGATTTGTGTCGTGTTTAGTTAGGATTGGTTAGGAAAGGTAAGTCTACGGACTATAAATATGTACCCTGGGTGAACAATTAAAAGGAATCAATCATTCATCAACAACTCTCGGCGCATCGCCACCCCCGTTCTAGGGTTTTTTTGGGTAAGTGCCGTGCGGCCCCGATCATGCCTCGCATGATCAGGGCAGCATTGTCCTTGCTTGTTGACCTTTCGTGTTTCTCGTTCTGAAGTGTTATTGACGATGAGTAGCACTAGTTATCTTGACATTTATAGAGTAGCATCAGCTCTTCCGTGCTTTAATCGTGCTTTGCTTGTCGTCTGTGAACGTCCAGCCGTCCTTGTATTCGATCTCGGGTATAGGGATGGCGCTTTGCTCTGTTCTCATTTAGTAGATCTAATCTGTTATGGTTAATCTTTATCAACCGAAGATTCAGTTTAATATCTATTTGATTAGGCCCTTCAAACGGGTTGAATATTCCGGCAGCATGCTTGGTACTTTATAACAGCTTAAAGAGGGATTATTCTGGGAATCGGCTTTTGGTTGGTTTTTAGGCCTCTGTTTAGGTTATTGTTTCGTTACCTTTTGTATTTGTTAGGCTCAATTACATACAGGATGTTCCGATTACGCAGTGAAAGCTTTAATTGTCGTAGATTGGATTAGCTTAATATTTACAGAGCAAGATTTATATTACCATTGGGCATATTTGCCTCATTTATAGATCCGATCCGGTATTGAACACAATCGGCTCTTTACAGCCGATGCCGGGAAATATCTGATGAGCCAATCACAGCTCGGACTAATGTTTATACGTGTCTATACATAACACCTTCCTGATCAGGTACAAGGTCAGGTGGCACGCCTAGCAATCTAGAAGCTAGGGCGTGTACTGGATCTCGGGCTGTTGACCGAGGGATTGGGACCCACCAGCAGTCCCGGGAGCCTCTCGGCTCCTCGTGTTGCCTATCGCTGCTCGCCGGTGGGTTTTGACCGACAACAGGTACCCTTCGGAATGAAGGAATGAAGAAGCACCACAACAGACTACAGAATGAACTCAGACAGCATGAATGAAGAAGAGAGAAACCTTCAGAATGGGACAGTGATTCTCTATTTAACCGTGAGCCATCCCATCAATCACAGTTATAGAGGTATTTACTAGGGACGTTACACCTAACCCTCACCGTTATCACACCTTTTTACCCCCTCAACCACTGGATTCCTCAAATAT
The DNA here is from genome assembly GCF_002211085.1 of Panicum hallii. Taxonomy (NCBI): domain Eukaryota; kingdom Viridiplantae; phylum Streptophyta; class Magnoliopsida; order Poales; family Poaceae; genus Panicum; species Panicum hallii. The sequence continues at coordinate 50,669,769 of NC_038044.1, read as the reverse complement.
TCCAGGGACATATAGTAATTTCCTATCTAAACACCCTTTACAGCTCATCATGCCCTTTGAATTCACTTAGACACTGCAGGCTTTCTCGTCTTCGCCCTACTGTTCACCTCACCTTCGACCGCTTGATTGGGTGATCTCGTTAAGTCACATTCATCCTGCCCATCCTTCAGGGCAGCTTCGTCTTCGTGAAGCTTCAATAGACTAAAGCTTTTGCCCCACTTTCCGGAACCATCTGGGAGGCCGGTCATATCCTTTGATCCAAGACCCTTTGGCGCGATCCGAAGGTGGCACCCCCCAATAGTACCCCTCGAGGGCGAGGGCCTTCCTTGGAAGTCCCGAGGCCTCGATCATTCTATTGCGTGCAACACGGCTCAAAGCGCCACCCCTCAGATCATTGATGCCTTGTGGAGAGATCTATTGTGATCCTACAAAAATGACAAAGACTGAGAAAAATAGAAAAACGGTGGCCGGAGAAGAAAAACTGGATAATAATGCCTAAAATTATGGCGAAACGGGCACATGAAAAAAAGACCACCCAGCCCCTCCTATGGCTATCGAGATTCATTGTTAACGGTTGAATGTGAAAAGGGCAAGGATGTCTTTTTCTCTCTTTTCCGCCCGGCTATAGTCGGTCAAAACCCACCGGCGAGCAGCGACAGGCAACACGAGGAGCCGGGAGGCTTTCGAGACGGCTGGTGGGTCCCGGTCCCTCGGTCAACAACCCAGAAGTCCGGCACACGCCCTGGCTTGGTGAAGTGCTAGGCGTGCCACCTGACCTATACCTAATCAGGAAGGTGTAGAAGTCATTATCAGTTATTTTCCTACATGCACAGCCACGTCAAACATTAGTCCGAGCCGCGACTGGCTCTTAAAATGACTCCCAAGATCGGCTAGAAGAGCCGATGGAGCCTCTGCACTGAGTCGGACCTGTCTTTGTATCAGGTTGGACCTTCGGGTAACCCTCAGAATCGGCTAAAAGAAGCCGATTGCACCCGTTTAACAGATCGGATCTATTAATATTCGAATGTCTTGTACGAATCCGATAGAAGAGATAAAAGCATGCTCTATAATTACCAAGCTAATCCAATCTACGACAGTAAAAGTCTTCACCGTAGGACCGGAACATCCTACACATGATTAAGCCTAACGAACATGAAAGGTAACAAGACGCCAACCTAGAAAGAGGCCTAAAAATCAACTAATAAGCCGATTCCCAGAACAATCTCTCCTTAGATTACCATAAAGCACCAGACATGCAGCCGAAACATTCAACCCGTTTGAAGGGCCTAATCATACGGATATTAAACCAAATCCTTGTACTACAAAGAACTACCATAACAGATTAGATCTACTAAGAAAGAATAGAGCAACGTGCTGCCCTTGCACCTGGGATCACGTACAAGGGCAGCTAAATGATTACGAACAGCAAGCAGGGCATAGATATACTATTAAGAACTAATGCAGTATCATAATCGTTCAAGATAACTAGTGTTACTCGTCATCAACAACGCTTCAGCACGAGAAAGACAAAGATAAGCAGATAAATGCGATGCTGCCCCGACCGTGCGGAGCATGATCGGAGCAGCATGTCAGTTACCTAGAGAAACCCTTGGGAAGAGGGATGGTGATGCGCCGAGAGTTTGTTGTGAATGTTGGATTCTTTCTATTGAATCTCATGATACATATTTATAGTCCGGAGACTTGATCTCTTTAACTAACCCTAGCTGATTACGATACAATCTCTAACTTACTATATTTAAACTATCCTTACTAGATACATGGCCATCCTGGCCCTTAATACGCTCACACAGAAGCCGATTCACAAACCGCCACGATGATCTCCTTCAGCCCACGTTGCTCTCGGCCCATCCTCTGGCCCAATCAAATTATAGCGATAGCACATGCCCCCCTGGTTTTGACAATGATAATTCCAAAACCATCGCCTCTTTGACTTCTAAGACTTGTACACCCACATGCCACTTCCAATGCCGGCGGACGCGACCCCTCGACTTCCAGGGCCTATATGCGCACGCTGCCTCCTAATGCCATCGGACGCGACTCTTCGACTTCTCCATCAAAAATCATCATAGCGCTGCTTCGCGTTCCATCTCTGCCCTTCTAAACTGGCATCGGCGGATCTACTTCTATTCATCTCCTTCCTCAGTGCATTAAACGCACCAACATATTCTGCATCCCCCGGCGATGGCTTCCTTTTCCTCTGCCTCCTCCAATTCCTCTTCCTCTTCTTCCATAATCTCCATCACCTCTCCTGACTCTGAAACCTCCAAGGAGGCAATGCCGGAGTTTAATTTAGTAGCTTCATATGAGGCTCTCGCTCCTCTGCATTGGGATGCAGAGGAGTGGGACTTCAGCATTTGGTCAGTGGATGATGAGTCCCTGACCGATGATGAGGACCTCCAGATTCTCCTTCATGGGGATCTGGATGAAGGCAACGAAGATTCCTGGGATGACGACTTCTCCTTTTCCTCAGAAGAAGATACCAAAGACACTTCAACCGACGACGACTCGGCAGCAGGAGGGTTCCTGCGCTGCGGATCGTCGACTTCAGAAGACGACAGGGATGCCAGCGACAATCCCGGTCATAGCAGCGATGACGGCGGCAACAGTAGCAGCAACGGCGGCGGCGGCGATGGCAGCAGCGATGATGACACCAACGCGTCTCCCTCATACAAGCGCCGCAAGTCCTTAGGGACTCACTGGTGGTAGTTCGTAGGGTCTTCCGCCATTATGCACAGAGCCGGTAGATCGGCTTCTTTTGTAATAATTTTTCGTAGATGAACCCTTTCATTTCAGTAATCCAAGGTCTGAAAATCCAATCTTCTAAAGTCCGATGGCATCGCATCGGCCTTTCTCCTTGAATTGTCTGATCCAATCCCAAGCTTTTCCTTTATTCCGGATCAGATATCTCAGAGATCTTCGAGAATTCGAGTACCCTGACTCTTCCTTGAAACCGGCTTTCAGACGTGCTCCTGTTGTTATTGCTTCCCCCTGAGCCTAAATCAAGTTGAAAAATATGATTACCAAGAAAACCCGCAAAGAAGTCGAACCTTTTCTTTCCAGATCAAGAGACCCTTGTAGTTTGCCTGATTTGAGTCACGCTACAGAATTCATTATACCGACCTTGATAAGACACCTGCAATCGACTTCTTTGCTTGTTATCGAAGCCCGGGACTTGCAGGTTCCGATTATTACTTCTAAAGTCGATGGCTTAACATCGGCTATTCAATCTTTAGCTCCGGGCGCGGACCTGCACTGTTCTTTCTTTACAGATCTGACTTGTTCATCTCGTTCCACCTTACAGCCTGATGCACTGCACCGGCTTTTAAAGTACCCAATAGATACTGACCTGCAGCCTGATATACCACAAAGTACCCGATCATATCGACTTGCAGCCTGATGTACCACAAAGTACTCAATTATGTCAACTTGCAGCCTGATGTATCACATCGGCTTTCCTCACAAATACCCTGATTGTGTTGGTCCATAGCCTGATGCATTACATCGGCTTCATCACTCGTCTTCCCACATGCTCAGGAAATATTTCTTGAGGTGTTGGCCATTGACAGCTACCGGAAATTTAACTCCATCCAATTCTTCAAGCATGTATGCATTCCCTGGTAGAACTTGATCAACTCTATAAGGCCCATGCCAATTTGGAGACCATTTACCATATGTCGCATCCTTAGTCCCCAATGGTAGCACCGCTTCCCATACTAAATCTCCAACTTGGAATTCCTTCGGTTTAACCTTCTTATTGTATGCGCGGGCTACCTTGTCCTTATTTTTCTTGATCTTTTCCAGCGACCAAAGCCTGAGTTCCATAATGTCTTCCACATTGTCGCTCATTAGAGCGGCATATTCTTCAGTGGTCAAATCATTCTGAAACTCTATCCGTCTCGAACCGGCCGTAATTTCCCATGGTAATACGGCCTCCTGCCCATACACCAAATGATATGGTGAAGTTCTTGTTGCCCCGTGGCATGAAACACGATAAGCCCATAACGCTTCTGATAATACTTCATGCCAACGCCGTGGGTATTCATCAATCTTCCTTTTGATCAGCTTGATCAAGCTCTGATTGGACGCTTCGGCTTGTCCGTTCGCTTGAGCATAGTACGGAGATGATCTGATCAATTTAATCCCCATGTCGGCTACGAACCTTTTGAATTCATCAGATATAAACACTGACCCTCCATCTGCTGTAATGGTCTGAGGAATCCTAAACCTATGAATAATGTGTTCTTTGACAAAATTGGTGACGTCCCTCGATGTTACTGACTTCATAGGAACAGCCTCTACCCACTTGGTGAAATAATCTGTGACGGCCAAAATAAACTGATGGCCTTTACTCGATGGAGGATTAATCTTACCAATCATGTCCATGCCCCAGCCTCTGAACGGCCAAGGTTTGATGATATGATTCATTGCTGATGCTGGACTATTTGTATTTTCCCAAAGTTTTGACAGGCCTGGCATCCTTTATAATACTTGAAGCAATCTTCCAGCATATCAGGCCAATAATATCCCGAGCGTCTAATCAACCACTTCATCTTGTGGGCTGATTGGTGAGTACCACACGTACCTTCATGGACTTCATGTAAGAGCCGATTGGATTCAAGCGGACCCAAGCACTTAAGCAGTAGCCCTTCCAGAGTCCTGTAGAACAAGTCGTCCCCTATCAAGACGTACTTCATGGCTTTGTAACGTGTCTTCTTAGGTGCCCCCCGAGCTGGATCCTTCAAGTAATTGAAGATATCAGCTCTCCAATCCCCCTGATCCAGCAGGTTTATTGGGAAATCAGCTTTATCCGCCATATCCTTATAACCTGAAGCCATCTAGGCTAGATCATTAGCCTCCGAATTTTGTACTCTTGGTATCCAATAGAAATTTATACATCTAAACCAGGCCATTAGCTCCTGGCATTATCTCCACAAGGGAAACAACAACTCACTCTCACATCGGTACATTTCCGTGAGCTGAGAGATGACCAGTTTTGAATCCCCAAAAACTTCTACTACTTCTGCTCCGGCCTTAAGAAGTAATTCCATATGTTTGTGCACCGCTTCATACTTGGCTAGATTATTGGTGCAAGGTGTTGGCAATCTGATTGAAAAGGAATATGTTGCCCCCGAGGCGAAACGAGCAGGATACCTATGCCAGAACCATCTCCACAGACCGACCCATCAAAATACATTGCCCATGTGCGGATGGAAAGCGCTGTTATATCTGAGCTGGTCCTTTCTGCAACAAGGTCGGCCAGTGCCTGCCCTTTGACTGCATTCGCAGGCTGGTACCGGATATCAAACTCTGACAAAGCAAACATCCACTTACCGAGTCGGCCTTTCAACACCGGGGCCGACAACATGTGCTTGATAACATCTGATTTGCAGATGACAATCGTCTCGGCGGAAAGCAGGATGTGGTGGAGTTTCGTACAGGTAAAGAATAGACAAAGGCATAACTTCTCAATTTTGGGGTACTGTTGTCGGTCAAAACCCACCAGCGGGCAGCGACAGGCAACACAAGGAGCCGGGAGGCTTCCGGGACGGCTGGTGGGCCCCGGTCCCTCGGTCAACGGCCCAGTGATCTGGCGCGCGCCCTGGCTGAGAGTCGCTAGGCGTGCCACCTGATCCTGCACCCGATCAGGAGGGTGTGACGTGTCGTACTCCTGTGTGCACAGACATGTGTAAAGATTAGTCCGAGCCGTGATCGGCTCATCATCTCCTCCCCGGCATCGGCTATGACGAGCCGATTGCATCAATGCCGGATTTGATCTTTAAAACGGGCAACATAGACACATATACACGTATACATTCAAATAAAACTTGCTTCATAAATAACAATCTAATCCAATCTACGACGACCAAGCTCTCACTGCACGATCGGAACATCCTACGTGTAATTGAGCCTAACAAATACACGAAAGCATCGACAAAACGATCTAAACAGAGAGCAAGGAAACAACTGAAAGCCGATCCCTGACACAACCTCCATTCAAGCGATAAGCCGATACAGAGCATACTATCGGATCATTCAACTCGTTTGCAAGGCCTAATCATGCACATATCGAACCAAGCTTCTAAATAAATAGAAACCAGCCATAACAGATTGGATCTACTGATAACTACGAAACAAGACAAAACCATCATATCCATGAACGGACACGATGATCAAACATGCGAGAGCAACATATAAAGCACGATTAAAGCACAAAAGGAAAAGATTACTCAACGCATGCCAGGATAAACAACGCTACTCGCCATCTACAAGGCTTCAGCACGAGCAACGTATGAACGAACGAGCAAGGGCGACGCTACCCCGATCACGCAGAGCGTGATCGAGGTCGCATGGCACTTACCCGATGAAAACCCTAGAATAGGGGAGGCGATACGTCGAGAGTTGATGATGAATGATTCTCTTTTCTTTGTTTATTCATAGTACATATTTATAGTCCGTAGACTTGTTCTCTTTAACTAACCCTAACCTAACACGACACGAACCTTAACTGCTTATTCCTAACTTGCGCGGCCTTACTGGCCTCCATTATCCGCACAAGGCCCAATTCGCAAGCTTGTGACGACTGCCTTCTAAGCCCATCTTGCTCCATGGCCCACTTCTGGCCCGGTCAAAATACGGCGATAACACATGCCCCCCTGGTTTCGGTAATGGTAATTCCAAAATCATCATCGCCTTGACCCTTCGTCTTCCGATCCGTACAGCCGTGCCCTTTCGACTTCCGACGGATGTGACTACTCTGCGCCGGCTTCCTAGGGAATCGTTATAGTGCCGATTCATTTCACCCACTCGTTGGCTTTTATAAACTTGTTTCCAGCACCTTCCCTAACCACTTCCCCTCACGACCATTGTCAACTCCTTCTTCCTCCTTTTACCATGGCCTCTTCCTCTTCTGCCTCCTCCATCATCTCTTACGAATCCGAAACAACACGAGAACCAACTCCAGAATATGACCCAACCGCCGCTTACGAGGTCCGTGCCTTTCTGCATTGGGATGCAGAGGAATGGGACTTCCATTACCAGTCTGAGGACGACGAATCTTTGACTGATGGCGAGGATCTCGCACTCCTCCTCGGATCCGAGCTGGAGGAAGAGGAAGACGATACCCTTTGGGGAGAAGACCTTTCTCTCTTAGAGGAAGAATCCGATTCCATCTCCTCCGAGGAAGACTCGATGGCAGGTACCTTTCTTTTTGACAGGTCATCGGACGATACTTCCGACAGCCGTGAAGAAACCGACGATGATGACAGCTTCACCAACAGCAGTGGCGAGGACGACGACGATGACCACAATGGTAGCAGCAGTAGTGGCACTAGCGTTGCTCCACCATCCAAACGCCGCAAGACCTCTAATGTGTACTGGTGGTAGACCGTGGTGTCCCTGCTAGTTCATCTTCAGGAGTAGTTAGCCCCTCTTTTGTTTTTTCCGCCTTGCTGTGAATGGAATCCGTCTTCGTATTAACTCCTCTTTTTTGTGCACAATAATTTGTTCAAGAGCCGATGGCAACGCATCGGCTTTAGGGTATACCAATACGGATCTGAAATTGCTCTTCAATTTACTTTACCTTCTGCCGGCCTTCCAAACCAGCGCAACTCTCTGAAGGTTAACTCCTATCTCCTTTTCGCTCACAAACCCTAGCCGCAAGATCCTCCTTAATCCTTGAGACACCCAACCGATCCTGCGCCGCCAAGCCTAGATCCACTCTCCAGGGACTCGATTCAAGATTCCCGATGGCGGAATCCTCACGTACCCCCGCCGCCGCCTTTGGTCTGAAGGTAAACTCCGACCCACATTAATTTAATGCAGCATCCGCAAATCTTCACTGCGCAGTTAAATGACTTTTTTCTTCGGCAATCTTGATTTCTTCGGGTTTTTTCAGGCTTCCGATATCTTCTTGCCACATCCTTCTTCCCCCAATTCCTTCTGCCTTGGCCCTCGTTCCTACGAGAAACCCGTAGATCTGATCTCGTGTGAGGCCAACCGGATCCCTTTTGTGAGCCAAGACGTAGACCTAGAATCTTGGTCGGATAGCCTCCGCGCCTGGCCAAACCCCCCTGAAGGCTGGACGGTTTGGTACAACAGGGTGGCGAACACCTACCAGCCCTTATGGGAATCAATCGGGATAGCCGATGCTCTGTCTTTGGCCTCTCCCCCCTTGAAAAAGACGAGAACCTTCTAAAGACCATCGGCTATTTCTGGTCTGACGCCTTGAATTGCTTCCTCTTTGGGCATGGCCCATTGGCACCAACATTGTTAGATGTTGTGATGATCACCGGCCTAAACATATCTTCATCTTGCTCTTCTGCTTATAGCCTCCATGTGGTCCCTTACAAACTGTCTTCAAAGACTGAATGCACCAACTGGAGCACATACCTGAGCCAACACCAGAAAAGCAAGGCCCTGTATCGGAAAAGGAGCACACAGCCTTTCTGAACCTTTGGCTTGAACACTTCCTCTTCTGTGGCCCTTCTCTTGCCCCGACCAAGAACTACCTCTCTTTGGCTTATGAACTGGCCAAGGGTCAACCTGTTGGCCTCGGCAAACTATTTCTGGGGGAACTTTACAGATATCTCCATCTGATGACTTCCAGCCTTCTTACTCAGAAGAAAGTCAGAACTGGTGGCCCATGGTGGTTCATCCAGTTGTGGGCTCGTCTTTATTTCCACAATTCTGACCCTGATTTCCCTTCCTTAGTCGGCAATTCCTTCCCTGATCTGAGTGGGAGACAGATTAGGTGCACTAGTTTCGGGCAGGCCTTATACAGTCTCCCTGGTGGGAAATTGAATCCTCCAGATGCTTCTCGTTGGTTCAAGATTTTCTATAAAGGCCTTGGCAACCCAGATTTTCTTCCTTATGCCGATTCTGAACTCTTTGAGAATCCGGCTACCTTCCGTTTGACTGATATTGCCGATGATGCTGACACTAGGCACCTTTATTCCATTATGGTTCAGCCCTGCCTTCTCCCAGTCGGCATGAGCACCTCTAACCGGAATCTTAAACCCGGTTATGAATTTTACCAGCCGGTCGTAGCAGCCCGGCAATTTGGCCTTGCACAAGTGCCTCCCCACTTCCTTCTCCACCTGCTGACATCCAACAGGGTGGATCTTCCTGACGCTCTGACCGCCCAAAGATGCTATAGCCTGTTTGCGGACCTTTCCTTATCCGTGCCTGCCAATTTTACCTTTACCTCTTCGGCTGTCGACTTTGAGGGATGGTGGTCGATGTGGCAAACTCACGTTTTCCGAAGAGCTCTTGGTCCGATGCTCCAACAGATTCACCCCGAATATGACATCCCCGATGGAGAGGTACCAACTTTTGAATTAACGTTTCTTCTTTAAAATTTGCTGGATCCCTCCTGAATTCACCTTATTCCTGCAGCAAGAAGATGGCCCAGAGCCAATGAATGAAGATGGATCGCCTTTTTGTTTCCGGGGGGTCGCTCCTGTGGTCCTTTTTGGCAGGAACGCACCCCCTCCATCAAAGAGTGTGATGCAGATTCAGCCGAGTACCGCCAAGTTGACCCCCAAGCGAAAACGGCTTTCTGAGGCTGCTGCCCCCCGGGCCCACACTAAGACGAAGAAGACTCTCATCAGAAAGGTCCGGAAGGAAACTGCGCCGTCTTCCCCTAATCCACCTTCTCCAGTTATCAACCAGGTTTGGCCCCTCTTCCTGCTTTGCAATCAGGTTTTTGTTCATATCCCCTTTTAATGACACTCTCTTTTCTTGTAGCCTGCCGTTGTAGAAGTCTCTAGCGGGGAAGAACCCTCGTGCCAGAAAGGTTCGTCTTCGGAGGTGCCAGAGGACGTGGATGTACCCATCAGGGCCCTGATCACCCTCCGTGATCCTGGTGCAACAAACTTGGAAGGCCCTTCTGCATCGGCTGCTGCCCCAGCTGCTTCGCCGGGTCTACAGGTCGTCGGCTCCTGTCTGGAAGGACCCTCTCCTGCCCCAGCTATTGCTGATTCCCCTGCGCGAGAGGTACGCTCAGCGGAGCCGATCGCCATTTCATCGGCTGTTGCTTCCGCAGAGCCGACTGCTGCACCGTCGGCTGTCGCTTCTCCCTCTAGAGGTGCAACCCATATGGCCTCTGCCGCCACCATTCGTCCCTCGGAAGGAACGCACTCCCAAGAGCCGATCGCCCCTTCGTTGGCCATCACCACTTCCTTCTCAAGACAGGTACATCTCTTCTTTGCAGCCATTTTGGTCTTTTCCTGTAATGCCTGTCTCACCCTCTTTTCCTTTAGAATCTGGATCTTTCGGAGCTCCTTGCGTTCGACCCTGCCTCGATCGGGTCAACCATATTGGAGGCCGATGACTCTTCCTCAGGCCTAACCAACGCTGCCGATCAACTTCTCCGCGTGAAGGATTTTCTGTCGGGTTCCATTTCCGCCTTGATTCAGGATTCTAGCGCAATCAAGCAGATCCTCGACGAGATTAACTCCCAGCTCCCTGTAAGCCTCCAGGTCAAGCTCCTGCCAGCAGGGTACCTTTCTTCCTTTTAAGCGAAAGTGGCGGAAGCTCGCCGCAGGATCGAGACTCGGCATTCCCAATTGCTCTTAAGGACCATTATCGCTGAGATGTGTCAGTCGATCAACAAGAAAAAGGCCGCACTCGACGCTAAGATCGACACATCTGCTTCTGCCCATCGGCTTCACCTCTTGGAGAAAGAACTGGAAGACCTTGAAGCTAAGGTCCAGGCCACCAAGCAGCGCATCCAGGAGGAGAAGAATCTCATCGCGGGTTCCAAGTAGGAGGCAGAAGTCTTGACCACCGAGCTGAAGACGGACTTGGCCGAGCTGAACAGCTTAAACAAACAGGTGGTGCCGGGGGCAAACGAAGAGGACGAAGCAGTGCTTGCAGAGGTTGACCGCATCCGTCTTGATGCTATCGCTGCTATCGACGCCTTCCTTCTGCAGTCCTGTCCGAGATAACCTTTGCGTTTGTGTGGTGAACCTGTGGTGCTTTTGTGTAGCGAACCAAGAGTCGATGGTGGCACATCGGCTGTTTGATAATTTGTTATGCTTGATTGCCATAAGCACGCTTCTAAAGTCGATGGCACCGCATCGGCTGTTCCAATTTGATCGAGCCGATCAATACTTACGCCGGTCGTTATTGACTCAGCCTTTGCCCCCCTACTTAGCTTGTTGGTTGCATCGGCTTGTGGCCTGATGGGTATCATCGACTTTATTGTTCATTAGCCCACATACTTGGGAAGTATTTCTTAAGGTGTTGGCCATTGACTGCTACTGGGAACTTAACGCCGTCCAATTCTTCAAGCCCGTACGTGTTCCCAGGTAGGACCTGGTCAACCCTGTACGGCCCGTGCCAATTTGGGGACCACTTGCCATATGCCGCGTCTTTAGTTCCCAATGGTAACACTGCTTCCCAAACCAAGTCTCCTACTTGGAACTCCTTTGGTTTAACCCTTTTATTATATGCACAGGCCACTTTAGCCTTATTCTCCTTAATCTTCTCTAGTGACCATAGCCTGAGTTCCGTGAGATCTTCCACATTATCGCTCATCAGAGTAACATATTCTTCAGCAGATAAGTCATTCTGGAATTCCACGTGCCTTGACCCGGCCGTAACCTCCCATGGTAACACGGCTTCCTGCCCGTAGACCAAGTGGTAAGGAGAAGTTTTTGTCGCCCCGTGACATGATATGCGGTATGCCCAAAGTGCTTCTGACAAGACCTCGTGCCAACGTCTAGGGTACTCATCGATCTTCCTTTTAATCAACTTGATAAGACTCTAGTTGGATGCTTCGGCCTGTCCATTTGCCTGAGCATAATATGGGGATGATCTAATCAGCTTGATTCCCATATCAGCAGCAAACTTTTTGAATTCTTCCGAAATAAAAACTGAGCCACCATCTGTTGTAATAGTCTGTGGAATCCCGAATCTGTGAATGACGTGCTCCTTGATGAACTGAATAACATCCCTGGATGCCACCGACTTCATCGGGACCGCTTCCACCCATTTGGTAAAATAATCTGTCATAGCTAGAATGAACTGATGACCCTTGCTGGATGGAGGATTGATTTTGCCGATCATGTCCATACCCCAGCCTCTGAACGGCCATGGTTTAATGATGGGGTTCATAACGGACGCTGGCACCATCTGGATCTTTCCGAACCTCTGACATGCTTGACACCCTTTGTAATACTTAAAACAATCTTCAAGCATGGTAGGCCAGTAGTATCCTGATCGCCTAATTAGCCATTTCATCTTGTGGGCCGACTGATGAGTCCCACACGTTCCTTCATGAACCTCATGCAGGAGCCGATTGGATTCAACTAGCCCCAAACACTTAAGCAGCAACCCCTCCAAGGTCCTGTAAAACATATCGTCCCCTATGAGGACATATTTCATAGCTTTGTATCGTATCCTCTTGGGTGCCCCCGAGCCGAATCCTTCAAGTAATTGAAGATATCGGCTCTCCAGTCTCCCTGGTCCAGGAAATATGCCTGATGAACTGACCCATCGGCTTTGTACCCTGAAGCCAGCTGTGCTAGATCATTGGCTTCGGCATTCCGAGCTCTAGGTATCCAATAAAAATTGATGTACCTGAACTGAGCTATTAGCTCCTGGCATTGGACCCACATTGGGAACAACAGCTCGCTTTCGCACCTGTACTCTTCTGTAAGCTGGGAAATCACCAATTTTGAAACCCCAAAAACTTCCACTGCTTCGGCCCCGGCCTCTAGAAGCAATTCCATACCTTTTCGTACCGCCTCATATTCTGCAAGATTGTTGGTACAGGCGACGGGTAATCTGATTGAGAAAGAATACGTTGCCCCCCGAGGCGATACCAGTAAGACGCCGATGCCGCATCCATCTCCACAGACTGATCCGTCGAAGTACATAGCCCAGGCTCGTATAGAAAGTGCTGCAATACTGGTGTTAACCCTCTCAGCAATGAGATCCGCTAACGCCTGCCCTTTAACCGCTTTTGCAGGTTGATATCGGATATCAAATTCTGATAACGCGAACATCCACTTCCCCAATCGGCCTTTCAAAATAGGAGCCGATAGCATGTGTTTTATGACATTCGATTTGCAGATGACGACTACTTCAGCCGATAGCAGGATATGGCGAAGCTTGGTGCATGTAAAAAATAAACATAAACAAAGTTTTTCCATGTCGGGGTACCTTGTTTCTGCATCCAACAACCTTCTGCTGAGATAAAAGACCACCTTCTCTTTGCCATCATATAATTGTACCACTACTGAAGCAATAGAAGTATTGCCCATTGTTAAATATATATAGAATGGTCTATCCTGTTGTGGTGGCACCAGCACAGGCGGTTTCGACAAATATTCTTTGATTTCTTCAAATGCCCGTTGCTGCTCTGCCCCCCAGCGGAACTCGTCAGTGGTTCTAGTCTTGACTAACTCCATAAAAGGCTCAATTCGTCCAGACAAATTAGAGATAAACCTCCTGACAAAGTTAATCTTACCAATGAGCTGCTGGAGCTCTTTTTTGGTGGTGGGTGGCACCATGGTGCGTACGGCCTCCTGACTTTTTAGGCCAATTTCTATTCCTCTTTCATGAACCAGAAATCCCAGGAACTGCCCAGCCGACACACCAAAAGCGCACTTCTTTGGGTTCATCCTGAGCCCGAACTTTCTAGTTCGTTCCAGAACCCGCCGCAGGTCGTCTAGATGTCCCTCGACCGATGCTGACTTTACCACAACATCGTCGATATAAATTTCTACTAGATTGCCGATCAGATCATGGAAGATGTGGTTCATAGCCCGCTGATACGTAGCACCAGCATTCTTCAGGCCGAAAGTCATAACCACGTACTCGAACAAACCCACCGCTCCAGGCACTCTGAATGCAGTTTTGTGTATATCTTCAGGGGCCATGAAGATTTGATTATATCCTGCATTACCATCCATGAAACTCAAAATCTTGTGGCTGGCAGCAGCATTGATCAATGTCTCTGCAATGGGCATCGGGTATTCATCCTTTGGAGTGGCCCTATTAAGATCCCTGAAGTCCACGCACACCCTCCATCGGCCATCTTTCTTTTGTACGGGCACGACGCTCGAGATCCATTCAGCGTACCTGCAAGTCCTGATAAATCCGGCTTCCAGCATCTTTTCTACTTCTTTCTTTACTTCAACCAGGACTTCGGCTTTCATCTGCCGTGCCCGCTGCTGGAACGGTCGAAAACCACTCTTAAGGGGAAGCCGATGCTCTACTATACTCCTATCCAGTCCAGGCATCTCTGTGTAATCCCAGGCGAAGCAATCGGCATATCCCTTCAGCAAAGCTATCATTGGCTCTCGTAGTGACGGGTGTAACTTCCTACTTATGAAGGTTGGTCGTGGCTTATCCCCAGGACCGATGTCTATCTCCTCAAGTTCATCAGCCGATGTGAAACCATATCCTAACTTCCCTTCTTCTTCCGTTAGATCAACATTGCAGATGAAGAAAGGACAGAGCATAAAAAAACCCGGCCGATCGTTAAGGTCGGCCGTTCCACACATCCCATTGTTTTCCAAGTTTTTGTAAAAAGAACAAGGCCAGCTGCCAATGCTGGCCATTTCATAACGACTACGTAACACATTTGTCTTTACAACTTCGATTTTTTGGGGCCGATTGCAAGAATCGGCCTTTATGGCTCTGCTACAACATGTCGCTCCCTGCTCTTTTACTCTGTGAGGCCGGTGGATAAGACCAGCCTTACTCCGTTTTTTGTAGCCTCGATGCGATCACACCCTTCTAGGCTTATTCCTGAAATCGGCTCTTGGTCTTCCGCATCCCAAATGCTCATGGCAGCATGTGAAATTTCGATCGAGTCGTCTGCCTAGACCACTTCCACCTCGTCTCCATCCCATTGGATCAAACATTGATGCATCGTGGAAGGGATGCAACAGTTGGTGTGGATCCAATCCCTGCCAAGTAAAACATTGTAGGTGCTCTTGCTGTTGACGACGAAGAACGAAGTCGGGACGGTTTTGTTTCCAATGGTGAGATCCACACTGAGGACACCTTGGGCTTCTGAAGTCTGCCCATTAAAATCACTTAGGGTGACATTGGTCTTGATCAAGTCTGCAGTGGATCGCCCCAAACGGCGCAGGACTGAGTACGGCATAATGTTGACCGCTGCTCCTGTATCCACCAACATCTTATTCACGGGCTGACCATTGATAAACCCCTTAAGATATAAGGCCTTCAGGTGTTTGTAATTCTTAGCTTGCGGCTTCTCGAATATCACCGGCCGAGGTCCCAAATCGAGTTGGGCTACCGACGGCTCCTCCCGGGGCCTCGCGTGGAACTCTGCAGGAAGCACAAAAACCATATGTGCATCAGCCGATACCTCCTTGTCGGCTTTTGTTGACTTGGGCCGCCATTCCTTCCTGGGCGGGCGCGACTCCTTTTCCTGCACATAATGAACTTGTTCTGCCAAATCCGGTCGCGCCTTCCTTAAAGTCTCGATGTACTTGGCTTCGGCCTCCTCCAAGCTACGCAGCCGCTGAACCCTGCGCTTCTGGGAACGACTAAGTCCATCGGGGCACCAACGAGGACGATGATACCTGTCTTCTTCTTCGTCTTCCTTTCGTGGTGACCGAACCCGCACTTGCCGGATTGGGGCAGGTCCTATCCGCTAGAAAACCGAATCCCTTGCTTCTGGTCTCGTTGGTCCACACTCTGGGCAATCCCTGATTGTAGGCAATCGGCTCATACCTGAATCCCAACAGTACCTGAAGAACGGGCAGTGCCAATGATCGCGGGCTTCTTCGTGCTTCCTCAAGCGCTTCCCGGTCCGGCGCTCATACTCCTCTTCCTCAGATTCCCGATGGAGGCGCTGCTGGTACTGGTACTCGTACTTCCTGAGAAGATCAGAAGAAGTTGGCCGTTGATTCCTTACGTACCTTACTTGCCTTTCTGTAACATATTCATCCTTTTCATTTTGGGGCCGATTGCTCGAATCGGCCTCTCCATCCTTGATCTGGCGGCGTGATGCCACCCCCGCCATGTTGATGCCCAGTGCGAAGTCCAGTTGTCGCCTTGCCGTCCGATCGTTACTTTCCACCATATTGACACCAGGGAACGGCTGAGTGTCGACTTTCATGGCGGTCTGGCCTAGGATCAATCGGCCCTGTTCAATAGCCGATTGGATCTGCCGACGGAGTTCCTTACAATCGCTTGTGCTGTGGGTAAAAGAATCATGCCATTTGCAATATGATCTTCCTTTCAATTCCTACGCCGTAGGGGGTTTGTATCCTTCTGGGAACTTCAACTGCTTTTCTTTTAACAATAAGTCAAAAATTTGTTCCACTTTGCTCACATCAAAATCAAACCCCTTTGCCGGTCCTGTTTATTTTACCCACTTGCACGATACAGGATATGCACCACGAGCCCACTCTGCAACCGATACTTCCGCTTCTTCTCCGGAGTCATCGGCTTCTTCAGTATCAGCTAGCGCTACTTGGCGCTTGAATTTTTCTTGATACAGCTCAGGGTGACGCTGCTCGTGCATCGTCAACTTCTGGACGAGATGTGCCAACGAAGTGAATTCCAATTGAAAAGCCAGATCTCTAATCGGCTTCAATAACCCTAGAGACGCCAATTCCACACCTTCCTTTTCTGAGATCCGCGTTGAATAACACCTGTTCTTCATCTCCCTGAAGCATCGAATAAATTCTGCCACGGTTTCTCCACGCTTCTGTCGCATCTGCACCAGATCGGCAATACGTGCTTCTGCAGCTTCTGAATGATACTGAATATGAAATTGTTCTTCCAACTGCTTCCATGTACGGATGGAGTCAGGACCCAATGACGTATACCCCCCGAAGGCCGATCCCGTAAGCGATTGTGAGAAGAACCTTACTCGTAACGGATCCGATACAGAAATCATGCCTAACTGTGCCAAATATCGGCTCACATGTTCGATAGAACTAGAACCTTCTGCCCCACTGAATTTGGTAAACTCAGGGAGCCGATACTTGGGTGGCAATGGAATTAAGTCATAATCGCTTGGATACGGCTTTGTATAGCCGATCGCTCTCCTTTTCGGCAAAATACCGAATTGATCCCTTAGGATGGCACCAATTTGCTCCGCCGTTTGTAACCCGGGGGCCGAGTGCACACTGTCATGACTCGGCCCTGTGGCATAAGTTGCTAGCCAAGCTTGTTTATCCGTGTCAGCTCCAGAAACCCCTCCAGCTACTTTCTGTGAGAGATGCATTGGGTTATTGCTATCCGGAATGTATGCACACATGTAACCATGTGGGATTTCCTTGGGTGGCTCATTGAAGAACTGGTGATCTGTGGGATCACCTCCCACTTTGTAAACCACGTAAGCTGGAGCACCATGTGATTCCGCCGCTGCAAGCGCATAAGGCAAAGGAGGTCTGGTCTGGAATGGCAACTCTCCCTTGTGGCTTCCCAGAGCAGGCCCAGTCGGAGAATGTTGATGCTTCATAATTTCTTGGACCACTCGTAAAGCTACACGCTCAAAAGCATTAACCAAGCTTTCAGAATGCCGGTGCAACGAATGAGCCACTGCATAATTCACCTCCTGCCGCAAAGCTCTGGTACGGTCCTCAGACGGGGTAGACAGATCCACTCCATCAAGAGCACCTTCAGGTGAAAAACCTCTCCACCTGATACCGTGGTTGCGAGTCCTTTCGAAAGAGCCGATGAGATCGGCTTCAAACTGAGTCTTGATTTCGTCGTACCTCTGCTTGTGTTCAGCAGAGAGCTCCTCGTAAGCGATCGGATCTTCCCTTGCCATCTTATTGACCACCACTAACGGAGTCGACGAAGACAACGGAGTCGATGAAGATGATGCCGATGATGATGACGAAGTCGATGAAGAAGGTCCCACTGGGCGTGCCAGAATGTGTTGTCGGTCAAAACCCGCCGGCGGGCAGCGACAGGCAACACGAGGAGCCGGGAGGCTTCCGGGACGGCTGGTGGGCCCCGGTCCCTCGGTCAACGGCCCAGTGATCTGGCGCGCGCCCTGGCTGAGAGTCGCTAGGCGTGCCACCTGATCCTGCACCCGATCAGGAGGGTGTGACGTGTCGTACTCCTGTGTGCACAGACATGTGTAAAGATTAGTCCGAGCCGTGATCGGCTCATCATCTCCTCCCCGGCATCGGCTATGACGAGCCGATTGCATCAATGCCGGATTGGATCTTTGAAACGGGCAACATAGACACATATACACGTATACATTCAAATAAAACTTGCTTCATAAATAACAATCTAATCCAATCTACGACGACCAAGCTCTCACTGCACGATCGGAACATCCTACGCGTAATTGAGCCTAACAAATACACGAAAGCATCGACAAAATGATCTAAACAGAGAGCAAGGAAACAACTGAAAGCCGATCCCTGACACAACCTCCATTCAAGCGATAAGCCGATACAGAGCATACTATCGGATCATTCAATTCGTTTGCAAGGCCTAATCATGCACATATCGAACCAAGCTTCTAAATAAATAGAAACCAGCCATAACAGATTGGATCTACTGATAACTACGAAACAAGACAAAACCATCGTATCCATGAACGGACACGACGATCAAACATGCGAGAGCAACATATAAAGCACGATTAAAGCACAAAAGGAAAAGATTACTCAACGCATGCCAGGATAAACAACGCTACTCGCCATCTATAAGGCTTCAGCACGAGCAACGTATGAACGAACGAGCAAGGGCGACGCTACCCCGATCACGCAGAGCGTGATCGAGGTCGCATGGCACTTACCCGATGAAAACCCTAGAATAGGGGAGGCGATACGCCGAGAGTTGATGATGAATGATTCTCTTTTCTTTGTTTATTCATAGTACATATTTATAGTCCGTAGACTTGTTCTCTTTAACTAACCCTAACCTAACACGACACGAACCTTAACTGCTTATTCCTAACTTGCGCGGCCTTACTGGCCTCCATTATCCGCACAAGGCCCAATTCGCAAGCTTGTGACGACTGCCTTCTAAGCCCATCTTGCTCCATGGCCCACTTCTAGCCCGGTCAAAATACGGCGATAACAGGTACCTGGTCTCTGCATCTAACATCCTTCTGCTGAGGTAAAAGACAACTCTCTCCTTGCCATCATGCACTTGTATGATGACCGAAGCAATGGAAGTGTCACCTACTGACAGATAAACATGGAATGGCTTACCCTGCTGGGGTGGTACTAACACAGGCGGTTTGGATAAATATTCTTTGATATCTTCAAACGCCTGTTGTTGCTCTGGCCCCCAGCGGAACTCGTCATTGGCTTTAATTTTTACCAACTCCATGAATGGCTCAATTCTTCCTGACAGATTGGAAATAAATCTCCTAACAAAATTGATCTTGCCAATGAGTTGTTGGAGTTCCTTCTTTATAGTAGGTGGCACCATTGTTCTTACAGCTTCTTGACTTTTTAGGCTGATCTCAATTCCTCATTCATGAACTAGAAAACCCAGGAACTGATCGGCCGATACACCAAAGGTGCACTTCTTTGGATTCATTCTAAGCCCGAACTTCCTGGTTCGTTCCAAAACTCGCCGTAGATCTCCTAAATGCCCTTCAGCTGATGCAGATTTCACCACCACGTCATCAATGTAAATTTCCACCAGCTTACCGATCAAGTCATGGAACATATAATTCATGGCCCGTTGGTATATAGCACCAGCATTTTTCAGCCCAAAAGTCATGACTACATACTTGAATAATCCCACCGCACCTAGTACTCTGAATGCGGTCTTGTGGATATCCTCTGGAGCCATAAAAATTTGGTTATAACCAGCGTTGTCATCCATGAAACTTAACATCTTGTGACCAGCAGCTGCATTAATCAACGTCTCCACAACCGGCATCGGGTACTCATCCTTTGGTGTGGCTCTGTTGAGATCTTTGAAATCCACGCAGACTCGCCACCGGCCATCCTTCTTCTGTACAGGTACAACACTGGAAATCCATTCAGCATACCTGCATGGCCTGATGAAGCCTGCTGCTAACATCTTTTCAACTTCTTTCTTGACTTCTTCTAGGACTTCGGCCTTCATTTGCCACGCTCGTTGCTGGAACGGCCGAAATCCTAGCTTAAGAGGGAGCCGATGCTCAACAATACTTCTATCCAACCCGGGCATCTCTGTGTAGTCCCAGGCAAAACAGTCGGCGTATTCTTTCAGCAGCACTATCATCGGCTCTCGCAACTCTGGATTGAACTTCTTGCTGATAAATGTTGGCCGTGGCTTATCCCCAGGACCAATGTTGATTTCTTCCAGCTCGTCAGCAGATGTGAACCCGTATCCTAGTTTCCCTTCATCCATTAAGTCGATGCTACAAATAAACGATGAGTACGATGTAAAAGGATTTGGCCGATCGCAGGGATCGGCCGAATTGTTCTTTTCATTAATTTGTGCCACTTTACAATCAACATATGGCCGGCTGCTCGAGCAGGCCTCTTTGTGATCATTATAATGATGTAACATGGTTGACGAAAACAATTCACTTCTTATTTTTTGGGGCCGATCGCAGGGATCGGCCTCTCCTGTTGCCTTGGTACAAACTAACTTTGGCACCCCATTTACTCCGTAAGGCCAGTGGATAAGACCAGCCTCACCCCGTTTTTTATAGCTTCCACGCGGTCGCAACCTTCCAAGCTAATCCCTGAGATAGGCTCCTAAGTCTTCCGCATCCCAGACACTCATGGCAGCATGTGAAACTTCAACAGAATCGTCCGCATGGACTACTTCTACTTCATCTCCATCCCATTGGATCAGACACTGATGCATTGTAGAAGGAATACAGCAATTGGCATGGATCCAATCTCTCCCAAGCAGGACGGTGTACGAGCCCTTGCTGTTGACAACAAAAAACGAAGTAGGGATGGTCTTGCCTCCTATCGTCAATCCACGCTGAGGACTCCTTGCACCACCGAAGTTTGTCCGTTGAAGTCACTTAACGTGATGTTGGTTTTAATCAGATCCCCAACAGAATGCCCCAACCGGCGCAGCACTGAGTACGGCATTATGTTAACCGCCGCTCCTGTGTCGACTAGCATCCTGCTTACAGGCTGGCTGTTTATGTAACCCTTGAGATATAAAGCCTTCAGGTGCCTGTAATTCCTCTCTCGGGGCTTCTCAAATATGACTGGCCGTGGCCCCAAGTCAAGCTGAGCCACTGGCACCTCCTCATGGCCTGGTGCATGAAACTCTACAGGAAGAACAAACACCATGTGTGCATCAGCCGATGTCTTTACATCGGCTTTCGACTTCTTGGGACGCCACACCTTCTTGGAAGAACTTGCCTCTGCTTTTTGGGGGCGGTGAACTTTCTCAGCCAAATCCGGTTGCGCCTTCCTTAGTGTTTCCAAATATTGGGCCTCGGCTTCTTCCAGACTGCGCAACCGCTGCACCCTCCGCTTCTGGGACCGGTTAAGCCCATCAGGGCACCCGCGTAGTTGGTGATACTTGTCTTCCTCACCTTCTGAATTTCCCCTGTGCGTGATGACTTGGCTTGTCCATGGCGGGGCTGCTCTGGTCCTAAATGCTAAAAAACTGAGGCACTTCTTGCACCTTGCTTCTGAGACTTGCACTCTGGGCAATCCTCAAGGGTGGGTAGTCGTTTCATACCAGAATCCCAATAGTACTTGAAGAACGGGCAATGCCAATGATCTCGCGTATCCTCTCACTTCCTGAGGTGTTTCCCAGTGCGCCGCTCGTATTCTTCTTCTTCAGTCTCGCATTGGAGATGCTGTTGATACTGATACTAGTATTTTCTCAGAAGATGAGAGGAAACCGGTCGTTGATTCCTGACGTGCCTCACCTGCTCTTCGGTGATATAGTCCCTTTCTTCTTTTTGGGGCCGATCACGGGAATCGGCCTCCTGCTTCCTTGCATGCTGACGTGATGTATGTCCTGCCATGTTAATACCGAGTGTAAAATCCAGCTGACGACGTGTTGATCGGTCGTACCCTTCCACCATGTTTACATTCGGGAATGGTTCAGTATCAACCTTCATGGCGTACTGCCCCAAGATTAATCGGCCTTGCTTAGTAGCCGATTTTATCTGTCGCCGGAGTTCCTTGCAGTCATCGGTACCGTGAGTGAAAGAGTTATGCCACTTGCAATATGATCTCCCCTGGAGCTCCTGAGCTGTTGGGATCTTGTAACCTTAAGGGAACTTCAACTGCTTCTCCTTCAAGAGTAAGTCAAATATTTGTTCGACCTTGCTCACGTCAAAATCAAATCCTTTCGAAGGTCCCTGTTGTTTCACCCACTTGCAGGACACGGGTTTTGCCCCCCGTGCCCACTCTACAACTGCTATCTCTTGGTCATCCCCAGAATCTTCAGAGTCTTCAGCGTCAACCATTACTACTTGATGTTTGAACTTGTCTTGGTATAATTCTGGGTGGCGTTGCTCGTATACTGTCATCTTTTGTACCAGATGTGCGAAAGACGCCAATTCAACAGCCTCTTTTTCTAGAATCCGAGTTGAGTAGCACCGGTTCTTAACTTCTCTGAAACGCTGGATGTATTCCGCCACCGTTTCTCCCCGCTTCTGGCGGACCTGTGCCAAATCAGCAATCCCAGCCTTTGCAGCTTCTAAATGATATTGTATATGGAACTGTTCCTCTAGCTGCTTCTAGGTGCGGATAGAATCAGGACCCAATGATGCATACCATCCAAAAGCCGGCCCTATGAGAGACCGCAAGAAAACCCTCACTCGCAATGGATCCGACACCGAAATCATCCCTAGCTGTGCTAGATATCGGCTCACGTGCTCTATGGAGCTAGATCCTTCCACTCCGCTAAACTTGGTGAACTCAGGCAGCCGATACTTCAGTGGTAGAGGAATCAAGTCGTACTCGCTTGGATACGGCTTGGTGTAGCTGATCGCTCGCCTTCTTGGGAGAATTCCAAATTGATCTCTCAAAATGGCACTAATCTGATCCACTGTACAAACTCCTGGGGCCGAGTGCGTACCTTCGTGACTCGGCCCTATCATGTAAGTAGCCATCCATGCCTGTTTGTCGGCATCGACTATAGATGTTCCCTCAGTCGTTCTCTGCCTGGGTTGCGCCTGGTTGCCGCCATCCGGTATATACGCACAAACATACCCATGCGGTACCTCCCTGGGGGGTTCACTGAAGAATTGGTGATCAGCAGGGTCACCTCCCACCTTGTATATGACGTATGTTGGAGAATTATGTTGCTCTGGAGCTGCAAATGTGTAAGGCACTGGTGGCCTGGCTTGAGAAGGCAACTCCCCTCTGTGACTCCCTAAAACAGGTCCTATTGGAGAATACTGGTGTTTCATAATCTCCTGCACCACACGTACCGCGACATGCTCAAGGGTGTTCACCAAACTCTCAGAATGTTGATGTAACGAATGAGCCACCATGTAGTTGACTTCCTGGCGGAGAGCTCGCATGTGTTCTTCCGTAGGAGTAGACAGATCCACTTCATCGAGTGCACCTTCAGATGAAAATCCCTTCCATCTGATGCCGTGGTGACGGGTCCTTTCAAATGAGCCGATGAGATCAGCTTCAAAAGCAGCCTTTATTTCATTATACTTCTGCTTGTGCTCATCAGACAACTCTTCCTAAGTAATCAGGTTCTCGTTCAGCATCTTGACAACGGAAGTCGATGTAGCCGAAGAAGATGAACAGTCGGCTGGAGTCGATGTAGTCGAAGGATGTAGTCGATGAAGTAGTCGATGAACTAGTCGATGAGGTCCCACCGGGCGTGCCAGAATGTGTTGTCGGTCAAAACCCACCGGCAAGAAGCGACAGGCAACACGAGGAGCCGGGAGGCTTCTGAGACGGCTGGTGGGTCCCGGTCCCTCGGTCAACAGCCCAGAAGTCCAGCACATGCCTTGGCTTGGTGAAGTTTTAGGCGTGCCACCTGACCTATACCTGATTAGGAAGGTGTAGAAGTCGTTATCAGTTATTTTCCTGCATGCACAGCCACGTCAAACATTAGTCCGAGCCATGACCGGCTCTTAAAATGACTCCCAAGATCCGCTAGAAGAGCCAATGGAGCCTCTGCATTGAGTCGGACCTGTCTTTGTCTTTGTATCAGGTTGGACCTTCGGGTAACCCTCAGAATCGGCTAAAAGAAGCCGATTGCACCCGTTTAACAGATTGGATCTATTAATATTCGAACGTCTTGTACGAATCCGATAGAAGAGATAAAAGCATGCTCTGTAATTACCAAGCTAATCCAATCTACGACAGTAAAAGTCTTCACCGTAGGACCGGAACATCCTACGCGTGATTAAGCCTAACGAACATGAAAGGTAACAAGACACCAACCTAGAAAGAGGCCCAAAAATCAACTAATAAGCCGATTCCCAGAACAATCTCTCCTTAGATTACCATAAAGCACCAGACATGCAGTCGGAACATTCAACCTGTTTGAAGGGCCTAATCATACGGATATTAAACCAAATCCTTGTAGTACAAAGAACTACCATAACAGATTAGATCTACTAAGCAAGAACAGAGCAAGGTGCTGCCCTTGCACCTGGGATCACGTACAAGGGCAGCTAAACGATTACGAACAGTAAGCAGGGCATAGATATACTATTAAGAACTAATGCTGTATCATAATCGTTCAAGATAACTAGTATTACTCGTCATCAACAACGCTTCAGCACGAGAAACACAAAGATAAGCAGATAAATGCGATGCTGCCCCGACCATGCGGAGCATGATCAGAGCAGCATGTCAGTAACCTGGAGAAACCCTTGGCAAGAGGGATGGGGATGCGCCGAGAGTTTGTTGTGAATGTTGGATTCTTTGTATTGAATCTCATGATACATATTTATAGTCCGGAGACTTGATCTCTTTAACTAACCCTAGCTGATTACGATACAATCTCTAACTTACTATATTTAAACTATACTTACTAGATACACGGCCATCCTGGCCCTTCATACGCTCACACAGAAGCCGATTCGCAAACCGCCATGATGATCTCCTTCAGCCCACGTTGCTCTCGGCCCATCCTCTGGCCCGGTCAAATTATAGCGAAAACACCGGCGCACTATATAAGTGCGACACCTCTAGTTGCTTTCCTCACGCCCTCTTTGTGCCTTTGCTTTTCTCCTAGCTTCGTTGTTCCCACTTCTTGTCCAAGCCTCACTTTGCTTTGCCTTTTAAAACCTCCCCTCATAAACGCGTGACCTTCGGTTATCATGGTGCCGAAAGTTGATCGCGCGAGGCCTCTGACCCGGTCCCTCAGGCTAAGTGGCATGACCGAAGATCTGATCACGGATATGGTTCACCGAGGATGTTGCTAGTCGAGCCCATCCCCCCAAGGAAGACAAGACTTTGGCTCATCCAGATAAAGATCAGATTGTTATCTTTCATGATTTTTTTACTATGAGGCTTTGTTTTCTGTTGGACCCCGTGTTTGTGGAGACTCTTTGACTGTACAACATGTTCCTGCACCGTCTGATGCCTAACTCTATTGCTTATCTCAACCTATACTTCTGGTTGGCGAAGACATGCCGTTTCCATCCTTTGGCCAAAAACTTCGCCTTCGTTCACCTGGCGCATCACCAGCCTAAAGTAATCGCGGTAATGACTTCGGACGACACTGAAGGTGAAGCCGAAGCCCAGTATTGGAGCTACAACTTCACCTACAGAGAGCTAGTTTCTAGCCCTATTATTGCTTACAAGAACAAATGGCTGGTAGACTGGACTTCGCACTAGTTCTACCATAAAGTTCTGTTGGACGAAGCCACGCAGAACCACCCCCTTGTGACGGACAGGATTAAAAACTTGGGCAAAACTCCTCGGGTTGATGTCAAAGACACGGAGGACCATTTGGCCTTCGTTGCCATGCTTCGGGTAGTGTCGAAGGTGTTTGGCACCCACAACCTTACTGAAGAGTATGTCGCATGTCGCTGCTGGCCATTTGTCACACCCTAAAATATTTAATTTTAGGATGTGAATGTCTTTTATAATGCGTTCATCTATCAATAGGGTTTTCTAAGAATTTTAAAGATTTTTCTAGCAATTATTCATTTTATCCTAGAGCTAGATCCATTTTTTTAATTGGAAAGCTCTAAAATTCTTTTCTGAGTCCCAAATATTTTATCTGGAATCCTTGTGACCCAAATTACCTCCCAAGTTTCCCTTGGAATTTTTGGGATTCTTCCGGATATAGTTCTCATGGGTTAAAATATTTACCTAGACTTTTCTAGATTTATTTTAAGCTTAAAAATATGTTCTGGAAAATATTTCTATTTTAATTTTCATCATAGTCGGACTGAGCCGTATATTTGTTGTACATCCTTTTAACCCTATCCTCTCTGAATCTTTAAGATGTCCCATCGAGCTCCCGATCCTCTAATCGTTCCCCTCGATCAAGTCATGCTTGAAAACGACGCCTCGTGGCTCGTCTTCAGTGTTTTTCCGATGATGTTCGTCACCTCCAACAACTCAGCCTGATCTCTCCCTTCTCTTTTTCTCGTTCTCGAATAGCCCGTTCCTGTTTAACCAGTTCGGTCAGCGTGTTTTCACGTTCGCCCTTACCTGAACCTGTTTCGGCCCATAACCGAACCCCTCGGCCACGCGCCCTGCTATTCGCGAAACCCTTGGCTCTGCGCTCCCTTGCGACGCGCAGCCAGGATGCCGCAGCCTATGAATCGTGAGGCCCGAGCCCTCCCGCGAGCCCCTACGGCCTACACCTCCGCTCGCGCTCTCCCTCGAGAAAACCAGCGCAGCTCGTAGCCGGCCCTAGCCCTTCGTGACCCCGTATCCTTTTCTGCTGTGCCCTATAAAGGGCAAGCGCTCGAGCCCCCAGCAGCCCAAGTCCCTGCACAGCCGCTGCCGTCGCTGTGCCCTAGCTGCCTGTGCCTCTACTTCCTGTGTGCCACCCTCCTGCTCTTGGACCTCCGCCGCTGCAGCACGACCTCCTGCTTGCACGCCACCACGAAGTGCCGCCGCCCTTCGCGTCTCCTGCAGCCCAGAAGTGCAGCCGCCAGGACATGAAGAGCAGGACCGCCGGCCACCAGGACGCCGTGCCCCCCTGCGTCACCCTCTTTCAGCCACAGCGCCGCCGCCCCTGTGAGCCCTTCCCCCTGCCGTGTGCGCCATCTGCAGAACAGCCGCCGGCCTGGGATTCTGTTTTCTGCCTGCCCAAGTCCGTGCACCACAGGACGCCGTCGCCCCTACCCTATGCGTGCCTTGCTCTCCCCTGTGAGCCGCGCTAGCCCCCTATGCCACGCCCATCCCCCTGCCGCGCCGCCCCTGTCCAGTGCCGGCACGAACATAACAGCAGCCTAGAAACGAATCAGACAACCACCGCCCCTTCTCGAGTCAAATTCGATCTCTACTATGCATCCTCGCGGTGAGTAAGGTATGGAATCGAATCCCCACCCTCTCCTCTTTCTTTTCCCCCACTTCCCGCGACTTCCCGTGCCCGAAATCGACAAAATTTCAGCCAACAGTGGCTGCCGGCGCCATGGGGGCTGTGCTGTGAAGCTTTTTCAATTTAGTCCCTAGAAGATTCTGTAACTATCGTGTAATTTCCTATGTTTTGCAAATTTCATAGAAAACCCCCTGGATCTATTACATCTTCTCAATCCAGCCCCACCATCGAACTTTTCAGATCTAACCCTGAATTTTAACTATTTTGCAAGCACCGTTTTCTGTGTCTTGCAGATCTTTCCTGCTAACCCGTGAAAGCTATAGTTAATTACGTATAGGTCCCTGCAACCTTGTTTTATGCGTAGTTTCCGCATTTTGGATCTGTTTCGTGTGACATCCAGGTAATAAGATTCATAAAAATTAAACCTTGGATGTAATAGACATAGGTGTAAGGGTGTATTTGAAAATTTTCATGCATTGCAAGTCTTTATGTGCAAGGTGTGTGTTTTGGGTATGGTCATAAGGTGAAATAAGCCCTTAAGTAAAGACAAGGGCCTATGTGTAAAAATACAGGTTACAGGGTCTCTTGTGCAAAAAGTGAGGGGTAAAATTAATTTTTATGCTTACTTAAGGACTCATTTGTAAAAATTATTTGTCATCATGACATCCTATGAATATTTGCAAATATGTCAAAAATTTGATTAAAACTTGGTTTGGTAAGGACAGGGGTAAATCAATTTTACCTTGATTCAAAATTCATTTTGTAATATGGCAAATTTTGAGTTTTTGAACTTAAGTCCTAAAGCAAGTTTGTAGAGCTTGAAAAACTTACAACTTTCATTTTGGTACTTTTCTCATTTGATTCTTAGATTGATGGGAATTTTTAGTTTACAAGCAGACCCCTGAGTTTTCTAGATTTGCCAAATCGGTCCCTGGTCTCTTTTTCCCCCTTCTTCTTCCTCTGCACCCCCTCTGCTCCTTCTTGCTCCTGCTCTGCCGCCGGCACAGACCATCGCCCCTGGCTCCTGCTCTGCCCTCGCCGCCGGTTACTTCTGGCCTACCCTACCCCTCCACGCGTCCCCTACCTCTGGCCGCCGCCGTAGCTTCTCTCTGCTGTCTCCTTCCAAGCGCGCCACGATTGCCCGAAGCGCCCGCCGGTCGCCACCGCATCGCTGCCGTGGAGTGCCCCCGGGCAAGCTTCGAAACTCTTAGCCTTCGCGCGCGTTAGCCCCGCCAGTACCCCTGCACTCTTTCTCTCCGTTTTTCCTGGCATTTCCTGAGCTCCTGGTCTACTCCCCACTGCTGCCGTCGTTCCTCACTCCGGCAACGCACGGTCGCATTGTGGGCAGCCACTTCTGGCCTCCAATTGCCTCTATAGATCATCCAGATCGCTTCTCCAGTCTCCACTCGTGCTGTCCAGCTACTGGTCCTCCTCCAATCTCCACCGAAACCCCCTCATCGGCAATCACCACCCGCCGCCGCCTACTGCTCACCGTGGGCAGCCCATTCCAGGCCATCCCACGCCACCACAGTGCTCTAGCCAGCACTACACCACCCCTACGACGCTCCCCGACCTATCAATTTGGTTCTTAGGGCTTTGCATCGGCTTCCCGACGAGCTACCCGAGCTTTCCCATTGCCGCCGTGTTCTGCCCACCGTGGAACTCCCTCTTCCGGCCTCTCCTAACCCAAATTGACCCTGGCCTGAGCTCCACTACATCCCCATGCAGCTTCCCGACCATTCCATCGCCATCCAAGGGCACTGGAGTACTGCCCCCACCGCTCCACCTCGCCGCCGGCCGCAAGCCTCCGTCGCGCCATCACTCCGAGCCGTCTCTCCCTGATTCCGAGCTAGCACAGGTGCGCAAGGGGCCCTAGATGCTTCTCCGCCCCTCTGTCCTCACCGCCGGCGCTCGCTGTCGCCGGAGCAAGCCGGTCAACATCGTGCCTCTGCCTTGACCGGGGGAAGGACTGCGGGTTAGAAGAAATAGAAGTCTAGGGGGTTTTGTGCAAAGGAGTAGACTCAGGGAAATAGTAACCGAAGGACCTCTTGTGTAAATTGTGCTGCTAACTTAGAAATTCTATATCTATTCGAGGAAAATTCTTAAAAATACAAACTAAAATTTGTTGGAATCCTTAGTTAAAGATCTACAACTTCACTTAAGGGATAAACTTCATTTTCTGAATGCTTTATACTCTAATTTAAATATTAAGTTTAGTTACTTGTAGGCTTAGGAAATGCATAGTAATTGTTAGAAAACTGATAAAAATGTGAAAGCAGTTGGGTTAATTTTCTTTTAACATGTAGAATTGAAGAAAAATAATTGTCCCAATATTTAAGTATTATTTTCTTAATGTACAAGTTTAATTAGAAATAATGTATAGTTCATCTTATATAATTAAGTTTTATAGATATTAAATGCTCAAAAATTATGAAAATATTTTAGGGTACTGTTCTTTAATAGTGTAACATGTTTTTAAATATTCAACCAAGGGTTAGGTATCAAACAAATTAGACCTAATATAACTAGAAGTAACTTAAGGTTCATGTAAGTAATTAATATAATAAATAAGTAAAATTATTTAATATAATTATTAGAAACACACCCAACCTGTTGCCCCATGCCACTAGTTAGACACTTAGTAGGGTTAACTTAGCTATTTAATGTATTTAGTTAAAATAATTAATACTCGATAAATGACTGTCCAGTACAGGGTAGTTAGGTTATTTGGCGAAATGTAATGTTCTTTTGTTTGGATTGCAACTTTATTGTGAATTAACATAAAAGTATATGCATTGCATAACTTGTAACTTTGCATCTCATATAGACTCGACCACTCTCGCTAACGGTGACTACGAGCTTATCCCGGAACCAGAAGGAGGTTGTTCTGAAGACCCCGGGAACTTTGTCACGAAAAAGCTCCGAACCAAGGTTCGGAAGATATTAATTTGACTAACCCCAATCCCACCAGCGAAGGCAAGCCCCGGACATAACCTACTATTTTATTACACTACAATCCATATCTATTTACGTATTCTATGCATTAAGTTCTTAGAAATTGCCTGAAAACCCTAGATTCATTTTCCCTAGAAACCAATGTGGTGAATATTAGCTCTTGAGTCCGACTAGCTGCTATGCTAATAGGACCGGTAGAAGTCGGGTGATTTCCTGTCACTCGCGCGATATAGGAATTGTAATGTTTACATTCCTGTTATCACTATAAGGATGACGGACGGGAGTTTTGTGCGGTATCATGGTTGAGGTGATACCCCGTCTATGTTGATGAATTTTGATAAGGTCGCGGTGTGTGCCGATCGGGGTTAAGCGTTTGAAAGTACTAACCACATGCCGCGAAATATGGTAAGCGGTAAGCCTAGTAACCAATCGGCCCGAGGAGTGGACATACCTCCCACCACTCGTCT
Source organism: Panicum hallii (assembly GCF_002211085.1). Classification (NCBI taxonomy): domain Eukaryota; kingdom Viridiplantae; phylum Streptophyta; class Magnoliopsida; order Poales; family Poaceae; genus Panicum; species Panicum hallii. The sequence continues at coordinate 50,638,960 of NC_038044.1, read as the reverse complement.
TGCTTCTTCTGGTTACTTATGTTCGATTGGGGAAATACGTGTTGCAAGGGCAACCAGGAATACGGGTTTTGTAGTCGCGCTACAGACGTATGTCCTGCACTTTGGAAGTGCGTATGTTCCTGCAGTCGCCTGTGGTGGAGCTGTCCACGAGTCGGAATGAAAGGCAAATGGTTGCTTCGGAACTATCGTTGGATGTTCCAAGCGTGTGAGTTAGGTTTACCTTGCAAGGTTAAATTCGATTCAGAATCGTCCGCCTCTCACGATGATTGAGACTACTTAATCCTTTTATCACACAGAGTAACAAGAGCAACTAAATGATGAGTAATACTGATGGTTGAGATAAAGAGCTCTACCTTGCTTGCTTAGTTATAAGTGCTTATCTAGAATGGATAATCACATAGAACTTGAAAGCTAAAAGTTGAAAATAAGGATCTATTCTTAGTTGCTTTTCAGCTGAAACTAAACCCAGAACTATTATAAGCCTTCATAAGTCTAGTTATGGGCTAAAGTATACTCAATCCCGGGTAAGCCTTGCTGAGTATTAGTATACTCAGCCTTGCTAGTTTTATGTTTTTCAGGTAAAGCCTTTGAAGACCCTACTCTTTCCTTGCCTTGGCCCTGTGCTCTTTCAGAAGGTTGGTCCGTGGAATGGGATCCGTCCTCGACCAACATTGGTGATCTCGAGTGATGTCGTGTCAGGGCTTAGCATGACATCCGTCTGGGCGACGTGTTGTAATCATCGCGCATGTTTTCCGCTGCTAAAAACCATAGCTTTACAATTTGTAATGTCTTTTCTAAATTTAGAACTTCGTACTTCTTTTGGAAACTCTTCTAATGTAAATCCCTGTGATGTAAAAATGTGATGGTGATTGTATCTCTGGACTCACCTTCGTGTGAGGTAACCTTATTTGATCCTGTGTATCGGTGGTTTATCGGGACGTTACCCGACAGGCCAAGGGATTATACCGTTTGAAGCGCATTGGAGCCCTCGGGAGTGGACTCGCGTACTTGAGCCGGTATAATTCAGGTTGGTTCTGCCACATTTCGATCCGCTCTTTTTGCGTTAGTCTTCTAAAACCCTAAGCTATCGTTTAGTAGCAGCGTTGTTGTACCATAGTTCCTGTTTTTCTAAAATTTATTATAGATTTAATTTGATTAATATCCTCTCATCTAGTTTTTCTAAATAAAATCCAATTATGTCTATATTCCGGTTTCCATAATTATTGTTAACTTAATTAATATCAACTGAAATGTGTTTTTAATTTAATTTATTTAGTTTAACTCGAATCATAAAGTTATGCGTTTAGATGTTCTCACAAGTTGTATTTTCTAATTAATTGTTTAATTAGTGTGATTTGTTCATAGACAAATATATATATAATTTTGACTAAGTTGTACCTCGTCTTTATAAATGCAAATATAATATGAGATAATTATAATTAGAGATATTATCTTTTATATCTTTTACATTAGTTTTCTAAATTAAAATAAATGAAATCCTATCATTCTTTTATTTCTTTATAATATAAATCTTCCGATAGTTGTTTCTTTTCAACCCTATCTCTGTTTTCCGCGTTCCTTTCGTTCTCGCAACCGTAGCAACGAGCCCTATCCTTTCATACGCTCTTTCAAAGCTTTCCTTTTGTTTGATGTACCCATTCTTAGTTGTTCTGGTTTGTGTGCTTGCTTGTATGATTTCGGCCCGATGCTTGTGTGACGTTAGAAGGAGCATGATCGAAGAGCTTTAAATATATAGAGTTCCAAGAACAAGAGTTGAAAACTTTGAGCAGCTTATTCTCTAAAAGAAAGGCAAGTGTTTCCTTGATCATGCTTTTGTTCTAATAATCACAGTAAATATAACTTTTCTTTATGCATGCATGTGTCCTTATTTTGATGGATCCTAATTAAGGATATGCCTAGTCTTTATGATCATTCCTTGTCAACCTAGGTTTTATCTTTATTGTTGGGTAGCTATTGTTTAGTTGCTATAACTGGTTACGGTTCGGGAATAATATATGTCATGATGATAACGATGATGGTGCTACACCTATTTTATCCATGTTCATGCTCTTTGTGTTGTTAATCACAAGACAATATGTCTTAATCGGAACATGGAGAACCACCCAGGAAAACAGTGCAACCACAATACTATATGGCTCTGGTCTTGGCTAATTAATTAGAAACTCTAGCTTGTGATGATCTTACCGAAAGGGCAAGAGGGGAGTGCGTTGATGGGGTAGAGCCCGGTCCTCTTGGAGACTTTGTTTAGGGTCCTTGGCTAAGGTACCGCCTCATTAGGGAGGATTATGACCACTGCGGCCTGAAACCTTAGCGGATTATCATAAGTTAGAGAATCTTTGTAAATGCCTCATAGTGAATCCCTTGCCACTCACCTCGGAAGTGTTTAAGAGGCTAGCTACCTCAGGCAAATTGGGAGACACGAGTTGTGGGTAAAGTGTACAACCTCTGCAGAGTGAAAACTGATATACCAGCCATGCTCATGGTTAAGAGCGGCTTGGACCCTCACATAATTAATTGAACTTGAAGATGAATTAAATCGTGGACCATGGTTATGGTTATGGTTACCGTGGACCATGTTTATGGTTATGGTTATGCCTGTGCTGTATCTCTTCTCTCTCTTTTAATGTGGGTTTTGGTATGAACTTATGCCTTAGTAATTAGGTGCTAATAAAACTTGACCAACTAAAATGGCTTATTGCAGTAAGCCAGTTAGCCTTTCCTTGATTTTGTCCTTCATGTCATATAATTCCCAATGCTTGCTGAGTACCAACCATAAGTGTACTCGCGCATGTTATAATTGCTGCTCAGAGGAGAAAGTGATGTGAAGTCTTCTGAAGATGATGCTGAGTTCTAGGCCTGCGCAACCCCCGGTTGATTGCCTGTGAAGTTTGTAGTCTTTGTTTCCAGGATAAGCTGTATAACTCTGATAATTTTTATAGTCTTTATAGTCTTCTAATTCTCTTTTTATGATACTTTGCTGATTATTCACTGATGAAGTCACTATATGTATGGAACTTGATCCTGGCATACATATAGTTCTGCATTCGGTTTTGTCCTTAAAAATCGGGTGTGACACCATTGAAGGCTGGTTGGTCTATCAAGGCCTGGCTGGCAGAGGCGCAACGGACTGGAGGGATTCCTGTGCCGGACTTTGCTACCTCCTTCAACCTCAAAAAACATCATGAGTATTCTTCCTAATGTTGCTCTTTGGTTTCTTTTCTTCGTTTTATATTGTAACGGTAGATGCTTTTGTACAGGAGCACGGATAATGATAGTCAAGAGATAATGGCATGCATCCTCACCACAAGGATAACGATAGTCGAGAGATAAACGAGACAGGAGCACGGTTCCTATGATGGGTCATTCTCATGCCAAGATGCAGGAAATGTAGGCCAAGGTAGCACTGCTCGAGAGGTATAGTAGCAGCGAGGGAGACGGCTTACTGTAGAACCCAAAGGTAGTGGGAATGCAAACTAGCATCACCTTTCATTCAGTTCGGCGGCTGGAAGAGGAAAGACTTCATAAATGGGTGAGAGGGGACTCCAACGGCAACCTGCTATTACTACTATGAAAGCACCCGAACGTGGTGGACTACAAGGGACGGACATGGCTGTCACCACCCGCCGCCTACCACACTGTTGCATGGGGTGGAACACAACCCAACGTAATTATCTAACCTAGGCACCGCACCTACACTATCAAGTCGCTGACTTCTGCCTCGTGCTAAGGCTAGAAAAAACCCCAAATGGATAGAACTTGCTACCCACGCTGACAAGGTATCCTGTGAAAGAAAGGGAAGCTAGCGGACAACCCAGCTACTTAGCTCTACAACTATTCCGGTACTAATCTAGATATTAGAAAGTACTGCGGAATGTAAACATGGCATGGACAATATCACTATATTAAATAGGCAAAGTCTTACAAGAAAGTAAACATACAATGGAACTCATACCTAGACTCATGAAGATGACTCCGGAATCGAAGATAGCTCCTAACTCTAACTCTCGAACTAACCTTTGAATTACATGGGGAAGCGCCACCCAAAGGGGGCGCCTCCCCAAGTGGGAGAGAAGTGGTGAAGGAAGGTACAAGTGAGAATGAGGGAGAGGGATCCTATTTATAGCTTGGAGGTGCCTTGGGAGAGTGAAGATGCTCATGGAATCCAAAGGGAATCTCCCCCTCCAAGCACTCTCCTGGTGCCACCTAGCGTGAAGGTGCAACCGCCTCCAGCCTCCTCACATCGGTTACTTGCCACCACAGCAAGACGAGGCGGTTCCACGAAAATGTTGGGCCAGCCGGCCCAACCTAGGCTGGCCGGACGGCCTAGGATTCTCCAATCCGGCCTTGATGCACCTGGATCTAGCTTCTGGAGGCCGTCAACTTGTTGCCCGAACTAGATTTGAAGGATTTCGCCAATGTAGTAGGCCGGCTGGCCTAGGTGAGGCTGGTGAGCCTAGGATTTCAACTAAATTCATCCATCCAACTTCCATTGTGTGGTTGATGGTCATCATGGATCAGCCACACCTGATTTCACTAAATTTGATTGAGTTTGCTCCTAGTTGTGGCCGTCCGATACTTGGTGGAAGCCTCCCAGTCGTATCCTTTGTATTTGCTTGTTCCTCCAATTCTGTCACACCCTAAAATATTTAATTTTAGGATGTGACTATCTTTTAGAATGTGTTCGTTTACCAACAGGGTTTTTCGAGATTTTTCAGAATTTTTCTATCAATTATTCTCATTTATCCTAGAGCTAGATCTATTTTTATTTGGAAAGCTCTAAAATTCTTTTTCATGAAGTCCAAATATTCTAATTGGATTCCTTGTATCCTAAATTTACCTCCCGAGTTTTTACCTTGGAAAATTTTGGGATTCTTCCGGATATATTTTTCATGGTTTGAAATATTTATCTGGACTTTTCTAGATTTATTTTAAACTTAAAAATGTGTTCTGGAAAATATTTCTATTTTGATTCTTATCGTAGTCGGACCGAGCCGTATCTTTGTTGTACATCCTTTTAACCTTATCCTCTCAGAATCTTTAAGATGTCCCATCGAGCTTCTGATTCTCTAACATTCTTCCCTGATCAAGTCACGCTTGAAAACGATGCCTTGTGGCTAGTCTTCGGTGTTTTTTCGATGATGTTCGATCATCGTCAGCCCCAATGACTTGGCCTGATCCTTTCCTTCTCTTTTCACGCTCCCCAATAAATGGTTCATGTTCAACCAGCTCTGTCAGCTTGTTTTCGTGTTCAGCCCTCACCCAATCCTTATTCGGCCCATAACCGAACCTGCTCGACCTTTCTCTACCTCTATCTCTCTATTTCGTTCTATCCGCGATCGATCCTCGCTCTCAACCGGCCCGTCGGTTTGCGCCAGTGCAGTTCCACCTCCCCGTCTTTCTTCTTTCCGCGGCCCAGTTCAGTGTTCCAGGCCCGCACCAAACGAACATGCTTGGCCAGCCCAGGTTCAGCTCTCGGCCCATGGCCGAAACTATTTCGGCCCACGACCGAATCACTCGGCCTCGCGCCCAGCTGCACGCTGCGCACCCTCCCCGCAAGCCCTCGCGCCCTCCTGGTTGCCAAATCTCAGGCCTCCATGTCCCTATAAATCCTGCTCGCGTAACCCTAGCCTTGCATCTTTTTGCCTCGCGTTTTCCTCATCGCATTTCTGCACCGCCGCCGTCGTCGCCGTGCCCTAGCTGCTTGTGCCCCTATTTCCTCTCTGCCGCTCTCCTGCTCCTGAACCTCCTGCTTGCGCGCTACCAGGAAGCGCCGCCGCCGCCCAGGCTTCTCTGCATGCGCCCTGCCCTGGTGCTGCATCACGGCTGCAGCAGCACCGCCCCTGCCCCGCGCCCCTATGCGTCTGGCCCACACCTGAGCCCTGCAGTCTGCCGCCAGGAGCGTCGCCGCAGGAGGCTCTACGCGCCTGAGCCATCGCCCTCATGCGCCGCGCCCGGCCCTGCCCCTGCTCCATCGCCCGCCGGCCACCAGGACACCGTGCCCCCCTGCGTCGCCCTCCTTCAGCTGCAGTACTGCCGCCACGAGCAGGAACAGAAACTGCACGGAACAGACCGCCGGCGCCTCATTCTCTCGCAAAATTCGATCTCTACAATGCATCTCCGCTGCGGGCAAGGCATGGAATCGAACCCCCTCCCTCTCCTCTTTCTTTTCCCCCATTTCCCGCGCTCTCCCATGGCCAAAATTGCCGGAATTTCAGCCTACAGTGGCCGCCGGCGCCATGGATGCTATGCTGTGAAGCTACAAATTAGTCCCTCGAAGATTCTGTAATTATCGCGTAAATTTGTGTGTCTTGCGAAATTTGCAGAAAACCCCCTAGATCTATTACATCTTCACAATCCAGCCCACCATGGAATTTTTCAGATCTAACCCTAAACTTTTCTGTATTTGCAAGCACTATTTTCTGAGTCTAGTAATTCTTTTCTTCTCACCCCTAAAAGCTATAGTTAATTACGTATGCGTCCCTGCAGCGCTGTTTCATGCGTAGTTTCCGCGTTTTAGATCCGTTTCGATCCGTTCTTTTTGTGTTAGTCTTCTAAAACCCTAAGCTATCATCTAGTGGTGGTGTTGTACCATAATTCCTATTTTTAAAATTTGATATCAATTTAATTTAAATAATATCCTCTCATCTAGTTTTCCGAAATAGAATCCAATTAAGTCTTTACTCCGGTTTTCATAATAAATGTTAATTTGATTAATATCAACTTAAATGTGTTTGTAATTTAATCTATCTAGTTCAACTCGAATCATAAAGTTCGATGTTTAGATGCTCTCACCGGTTTCTTTCTAATCAATTGTTTAATTCAGATAATTCGTACATAGACAATTATATATAAAATTTGATTAAGTTGTATCTCGTCTTTATAAATGCAAATATGATATAAGTTAATTCTTGTCACACCCGATTTATAAGAACATAAATCAAGCAATCATATATGCGCCAGGATCAAGTCACGCATATATACAACAGAATCATCAAGATATCACAAACATATCTCGAAATAAAAGCGTATAAATTATAAATGAATATCGTTATTACAACTGAATCAAGAATCAGTTCAAGGAATGCGGAAGCGTAAAATAAATACATGAAGAACAGGGCGCCACAGGGATGTCGGCTGGGAGACAACGCCTAGAAATCATCGAGTCCGCTGATGTAGTCCTCCACGTCACCTGGTACTGAGCAGCAGTCGAAGATATCCCAAAGAGAACAGAAGAGGGGAAGAGGCAAGTGTGAGTACACAACTTGTACTCAACAAGTATAACACGAATTATGAGGCTCTAAGGTTAGCTGACTCAACTGCATTAGCTTTTAATCTTGGCAAATTTTATTAAGGCTATTTACTACAAGTGGATGAATTACCATAACCCAAGTTATATAATAATTAATCAAAATTAACCATGAGTCTACTGAAAACCAAACCAAACCACCAAGGATAAACCCCACTAATTAGACGGAGGATCTGGGCCGCTCATGATCGTGAGCACAGCTAGTATACCAGTTTTACACTCTCGAGAGGTTGCACAACATTACCCACAAGTCGTGAGCTACACTAGTTGCTCATCACACTTCCTTAGGTGAGATGACTAGCAAGCACACTACGAGACCGTTACAAAGGATCACGTTAGTAAGGTGTAACCGCTAAGGTTTCTGGATCAGCAACGATGGGGCCCACCTCCAGGGGTACAAGACACACAGCACAGACCAAGCCGGAGGAGCAGGGACCATTGAAGCTTACCACCCCTCTTGCCCACGCAGGTAAGTTACTCCCGAACCAACATGGCCTAATTAATAAGTCAAGACCGTCCCATTCCAGTCTTGTGGTTGCGCGGTTGTCCCAGCTTGTCACTCTATGAACCGGTCCTTATGGAGAGTGGCCAACCAAGCACTAAGCACCATGCTGGCCCCCTAAACCATGTTTCTAACAAAAACATATTTTAAGGAGACGTGAGCCGCTCAAGCACACAGCACAGAGGGCCACTCTCATAATCAAGTTGCATATACCATTAATCAAATTTAATTAAGAAGGACCGAGATGGGTGAGAGTACAGCACCTAGCACAACTAACCAAAATGCAACCCAAGGTATATATATAAAGGATAAGGTGGCTAGGAAGTCCTTATATGCATATAGAATTAAAATGCAGTATGAAATTGTATTTAAAAGTGATAGGATGTTCATGTTATACTTGCCTTCGTCAAAGTTCTCCTGCTGCTGCTCAAACTGCTCTGCAGAAAGGGGCTCCTGGTACTCGTCCAAAGGCTCATTGTCTACTCACGATCGCAATGCCAAAACATGGTCCAGCACATACACACACATGCAAACAAAGACAAAAGATAAGAAACAGTACAACATTACATAAAAACAGCACCCAAAACTATGATAGAACTGTTCTACGCGTTACAACGATCGCGTGAGCGCGAAAACCAACTAAAACGGAGCTAAGACGCGAAAACTAGGGCTAAAACAAGGTCCAGGGGCTTTTCTACGAGAAAAACAGAACTTCCAAGGGGTTCTGGGCAAAAACTAAGGGCTAAACCTAATTAAACTATAGACACAGGGGCTAACTTGCTAAAACTCAAGGCTAGGATGGCGGGCACTAATTCCAGGAAGCTCAGGGGCCTAAAAGATAAAAATAGGACCTATCTGCAAATACTTTTGAATGTCATAGGACTGCGAGTTGATTTTTGAAAAGCGCAGGGATTCTTTAGCAAATCTGGCAGGCCGAACCGGTATCTTCTATTCTGAGCCACTAGATCTAGATCTGACGGCTCGGGATAAAGGGGGCGCTCAGAGTGGCGGCGTGGTCGCCGGAGTCCGGTCTCCGCGGCGGCGCCTCGCCGGCGTTGGCCGATCTCGGTGCTCCGGAGATCAAAACAACTCGAGCCTGGGTCTAGGAGGTTTAGCGTGACATGGGTAAACCACCTAGGGCTAAGGCGGGGCTCGGTAAAGACTCAGGCGACGCGCACGACGACGGGGGCGGGTCTGCGCGCGGTGCATCGCCGGCGTGCGGCGTTCCGGTCTAAGAGAGAGCTAAAGGTCTACCACATCTAGCGCAAAGGACCAGGGGGACATGCTGATGCTCACCGAGGGCTTGAATCGGCCAGAGCGATAGTGCAGGGTGATTGGCAGTGAGGTCCGAGCGGCGGAAGTAGTCGAGGCTCGCGGGGAGGATCGGCCAGAGGGACTCCGGGGTGCTGGGCGCCTTGGATCGCCTCAAGGGGTGCCTGTGGAGGTGCCACGGGGGTTAAGACAACCCGAGGCGCATCGACGGCGAGCAATCGCGATGGTGGAACAACTCACCGGCGGCGGCTCCTTCGCGAATCCCCCACGATGTAGAGGCTCAGGGCCAAATTGCAGAGCTCGGGAAGCTTCTAGGCGATGAGACGAAGCGGATGCAGGGGTTGTCGTGGGCTGGGACGCAGCGGGGCAGCGTGCCCACGGTAGTGCAGAGAGCGCAGTGCGGCGGAGCAGGAGGGCGGCGGCGCTAGGGTTGAAGGCGGCGGCCACGGGGTGGAGATAAGGATACAGGGGGCCTCTGGATCGCCAGATAAAGCCCGGGCCGGGGGTCTCGTCGTGCGGGCCCAGCGCTAGGGCTCGTCGGTGATCTCGGGAGGCCGGTGCGTGGGGAGGAAGAATGGAAAGGGGGAGAGGACGCTGCCAGGTAGGGTCAAGAGCCAGAAAGAGAGGGATGAAGGCACGGCTCGGGCTGGCTGATGGAAGCGGGGATCGGCCGATGGGAAACGGAGATGGACCGATGTGGAATGAGCTGGGCCTCGGCACAGGTGGAGCTGGGCGGCCAATGTGGAATGAGCTGGGCCTCGGCACAGGTGGAGCTGGGCGGCCGATGTGGAATGAGTGAGGGGAATCAGCCACGGGAAAAGGAAAAGAAAGGGGCTGCTGGCTGACTTCTCTTTTCTCTCTCTCCTTTCCAAACTAACTCAACTCTATTTGAATTCAAATGAGATTAGGGTGTTACAAACCTACCCCCCTTACAGGAATCTCGTCCTGAGATTCGAATAGGCTAGCTAGCAAAGAGATCGGAATATGTCTTCCTCAGCTCATCTTCTTGCTCCCAGGTAGCCTCATCCTCCGGTGATGACTCCACTGGACACGGCACATTTTGATCTTCTTATTTCTGGTAACTCTCTCAGATGTCTCCAGAATCTTCATCGGATGTTCGGTGTAGGTCAGATCCTCCTGCACATCCAACCCTTCTAGCGGTGCTTGTTCTTCTGGCACCCTCAAGCACTTCTTCAGCTGAGACACGTGGAACACATCATGCACTTCCGAGAGGTTGGGAGGCAATCCCAAGCGGTATGCTACCTCACCTTTCCGCTCCAACACTTTGAATGGACCAATGTATCGAGGGGCTAGCTTCCCTCTCACGTTAAACCTGCGGATTCCTCTCATTGGCGCAACCTTCAGGTACACATGATCACCCACTGCAAAGGTCAGATCTCGACGATGAACATCCGCGTAACTCTTCTGGTGAGTCTGTGCGACCCTCAGGTTCTCGCGCACCTGCTGTACCAGTTGTTCTGCCTCTTCAACAATATCCGGACCAAACATCTGCCTCTCGCCAATTTGATCCCAATACAGCGGAGTCCTGCACTTCTGACCGTACAAGGCCTCAAAGGGAGACTTCTTCAGACTGGCCTGATAACTATTGTTATACGAGAACTCTGCAAACGACAGGCATTTATCCCAGCTGGTACCATACTGAATAGCGTAGGCTCGAAGCATATCTTCCAACACTTGGTTGGTTCTTTCTGTCTGCCCATCTGTCTAAGGATGATAAGCGGTACTGAAATGCAGCTTCGTATCCAATGAATCATGCAATTGCTCCCAGAACTGTGAAGTGAACTGAGACCCTTGGTCCGATATGATCTTCTTCAGAACACCATGAAGACAGATGATCCTGGAGATGTACAACTCTACGAGTCTGGCACCAGAGTAAGTAGTGTTCACCGGGATGAAGTGGCTAACCTTCGTCAACCGATCCACTACTACCCATATGGAGTTGTACCCTTTCTGAGTACGAGGCAATCCAACGATGAAGTCCATGGTGATCTCCTCCCATTTCCACTCTGGAATCTTCAACGGCTGCAATAGACCTGCTCGTCTCTGATGCTCTGCCTTGTGTCACACCCGATTTATAAGAACATAAATCGAGCAATCATATATGCGCCAGGATCAAGTCACACATATATACAACAGATTATCAAGATATCACAACACATGTCACGAATAAAAGCGTATAAATTATAAAATGAATATTTTTATTACAACTGAATCAAGAATCAGTTCAAGGAATGCGGAAGCGTAAAATAAGTACATGAAGAGTAGGGCGCCACAGGGACGTCAACTGGGAGACAACGCCTAGAAATCGTCGAGTCCGCCGATGTAGTCCTCCACGTCGCCTGGTACTGAGCAGCAGTCGAAGATATCCCAAAGAGAACAGAAGAGAGGAAGAGGCAAGTGTGAGTACACAACTTGTACTCAATAAGTATAACACGAGTATGAGGCTCTAGGGTTAGCTGACTCAACTGCAGTAGCTTTTAATCTTGGCAAATTTTATTAAAACTATTTACTATAAGTGGATGAATTACCATAAACCCATATTGCATAAGAAATTAATCAATAATAGTTAAGAACTACTGAGAAACCAACCAAACCAAAACCACCCGGGGAAATCTCCCTAATCAAAGGTTGATAACCCCACTAATCAAAATGAGGATCTGGGCCGCTCATGACTGTGAGCACAGCTAATATATCAGTTTACACTCTCGAGAGGTTGCACAACTTTACCCACAAGTCGTGGGCTACGCTAGTTGCTCATCACACTTCCTTAGGTGAGATGGCTAGCAAGCACACTACGAGACCGTTACAAAGGATCACGTTGGTAAGGCGTAACCGCTAAGGATTCTGGATCAGCGACGATGGGGCCCACCTCCGGGGGTACAAGACACACAGCACAGACCAAGCCGGAGGAGCAGGGACCATTGAAGCTTACCACCCCTCTTGCCCACGTAGGTAAGTTACTCCCGAACCAACACGACCTAATTAGTAAGTCAAGATCGTCCCATTCCAGTCTTGTGGTTGCGCGGTTGTCCCAGGTTGTCGCTCTATGAACCGGTCCTTATGGAGAGTGGCCAACCAAGCACTAAGCACCGTGCTAGCCCCCTAAACCAAGTTTCTAACAAAACATCTTTTACGGAGACGTGAGCCACTCAAGCACACAGCACAGAGGGCCACGCTCAGGATTAAGTTGCATAAGACCATTAATCAAATTTAATTAAAAAGGAAAGGACCAAGTTTGTTATAGCGCAGCAACCTAGCACAACTAACCATAATGCAACCCAAAGGATATATATATATAGGATATAAAGTGGCTAGGAAAGTCCTTATAGGCATACAGTATTAAAATGCAGTATGAAATCTGTATTTAAAAGTGGTAGGATGTTCATGTTATACTTGCCTTCCTTGAAAGCTTCCGGCTGCTGCTCAAACTGCTCAGAAGAGGGTGGCTCCTGGTACTGGTCCAAAGGCTCCGCGTCTACTCACGATCGCAACGTCACAACATGGTACAGCACATACACATACATGCAATCGAGAACAGAATATAAGAAACAGTACAACATTACATAGAAACAGCACACAAAACTATGCTAGAACTATTCTACACGTTACAACGATCGCGTGGACATAAAGAACACCTAAAACGGAGCCAAGACGCGAAATCTAGGGCTAAAACAAGATTCAGGGACCTATCTGCGAGAAAAACAGAACTTCCAGGGATTTCTGCGCAAAAATCAGTGGCTTAAACATAAATAAAGGGTAGACGCAGGGGCTACACATGAAAACACAAGGCATGGACTGCGGGCACTAATTCCAGGAAGCTCAGGGGTCAAAATGGAAGGAAAGGACCTGTCTGCGAATACTTTTGAACTAGAGATGGACGGCGGGTTAATTCCTCAAAAGGGAAGGGGCTCTTTAACAAAACTGCCACGGCTGAAGGGGGGGGTACGCGGCTTCTAATCTGGGTGGTTGGATCTAAATCAAACGGTTCGGACGCATTCCGGTCGGACGGTCCGATCTGAACAGCGGGGTTCGGACGGTCCGATCAGGATCGGACTGGTCCGATCTGGTTGGGCTCGCGGGGACGGCGGGTCTGCACGGCGGCGCACGCCGGCGACGGCATCGCGACTTTTGAGTGCGGCCTACGGTTCATGCTAGCTAGCGTAAGAGGGAGAGAGGAACGTGCTGATGCTCACCGAGGGCCCGAACTGGTCGGGGAAACAGCGCAGGGTGGTCGGCGGCGAGGGCCAAGCGGCGTGGACAGGCGGCGCTCGAGGGGAAGGCTGCTGCAGGGGGTCCTCCGGCTTCTGATCACCACGGGTCGGCTCGGGGTGTTCCTGCAGATGTGCCACGGGGGTTAAGAGGGTCGTAGGGCTAACGGCGGCGAGGAATCGAGATGGCGGAGCTTCTCACCGGCGGCGGGTCCCGTTCAAATTCCGGCAAGTGCACGGGCCGGGGTCACAAGGGAAGAGCTTGGGAAGCTTCCTGGCGGTGAGGCGAAGCTCAGGTGGGGGTTGGCTGGGGCTGGGTCGCAGCAGGGCGGCCGGTCCACGGTGAAGCAGGAGGCTTTGCGCGGCAGAGCAAGCGGCGGCGGCGCTAGGGTTCGGGGTGGCTGCAGCGGGGTAGGGGTAAGGGCGCAGGGGGTGTGGCAGAACCAACCTGAATTATACCGACTCAAGTACGCGAGTCCACTTCCGAGGGCTCCAACGTGCTTCAAACGGTATAATCCCTTGGCCTGTCGGGTAACGTCCCGATAAACCACCAATACACAGGATCAATAAGGTTACCTCACACGAAGGTGAGTCCAGAGATACAGTCACCATCATATGTTACATCACAGGAAATTACATTACAAGAGTTCTAAAAGTAGTATGAAATTTCAAATCTAGAGAAAACATTACAACTGTTAAAGTTAAGGTTCTTAGCAGCGGAAAACATACGCGACGATTCCTAACACGTCGTCCAGACGGATGCCATGTTAAGCCCGGGCACGACACCACTTGATATCATCAGTGTTGGCCGGGGACGGATCCCATTCCGCGGACCAACCATCTGGAAGAGCACAGGGCCAAGATAGGGGAAGAGTAGAGTCTTCAAAGGCATTACCTGAAAAACATATAACTAGCAAGGCTGAGTATACTAATACTCAGCAAGGCTTACCCGTCTCATGGTATACTTAGCCATGTAACTAGACTTATGAAGGCTTTTAGCTTTGGTAGAGTTTTCAGCTGAAAAGCAACAAAAAGTAGATCCTTACTTTCAACTTTTAGCTTTCAGGTTCTAGTGGATTAACCATTCTAGGTAAGCACCTATAACTACTCAAACATGGTAGAATCTTTAACCAAACATCATCTTTCATAATCACAAAGTTGCTCTTGTTACTCTATGTGGTAAAGGGAGTAAACAGTCTCATTCATCGTGAGAGGCGGACGATTCCTGAATCGAGATTCAAACCTTGCAAGGATAAACCTAACACACACGCTTGGAACACCAAAGGGTCATTCCGAAGCAACCGTTTGCCTTTCATTCCGACTCGTGGATCAGATCCACCACAAGCGACTGCAGGACATACGCACTTCCAAAGTGCAGGACGTACGTCTGTAGCGCGACTACAAAACCCGTACTCCTGGTTGCCCAGCAACACGTATACCTACACGTCGAACAAAGTAACCAAAAGAAGCAAATACATGTGGTGGGAGGTATGTCCACTCCTCGGGCCGATTGGTTACTAGACTTACCTCTTACCATATTTCACGGCATGTGGCTAGTACTTTCAAACGCTTAACCACCGCTACCACACACTACAACCTTACCAAATTCATCAAAACAGACGGGGTATCATCTTGACCATGATACCTCATAAAACTCCCGTCCGTCATCCTTATAATGATAACAGGAATGTAAACATCACAATTCCTATATCGCGCGACTGACAGCAAATCACTCGACTTCTACCGGTCCTATAAGCAGAGCAGCTATTCGGACTCAAGTTCTAGTGTACAATACATTGGTTCCTGGAATAATGCATCTAAGGTTTCCAAACAACTCCTAAGAACTTAATGCATAAAGATATATATAAATAGTATAGGTTGCAGTGTAGTAAAGTAGGGGTTATGTCCGAGGCTTGCCTTTACTGGTGGGGCTGAAGTCAGTAAAGTTAAGATCTTCCGAACTTTGGTTCAGGGCTTCAGATAATTCCGCGACGAAGTTCCCGGGGTCTTCAGAATAACCTCCTTCTGGTTCCGGGATTAGCTGGTAATCTCCGTCGGCGAGAGTGGTCGAATCTATATGATATGCAAGATGGAGTTTAACGAATGCATACACTTTCATTTCAGTTCACGATAAAGTTGCAATCCAAATAAAGGAACATTACATCTCGACAAACAACCTAACTACCCTGTTGTTGTCGACCGAAACCCACCGGCGAGCAACGACAGGCAACACGAGGAGCCGGGAGGCTTCCGGGACGGCTGGCGGGCCCCGGTCCCTCGGTCAACGGCCCAGCGATCTGGCGCACACCTTGGTTTGGAGTCGCTAGGCGTGCCACCTGATCCTGTACCTGATCAGGAAGGTGTGATTCGTGAAATTCCTGTAAGCACAGATACTTGTAAAGGTTAGTCCGAGCCGTGATCGGCTCATCACTCCTCCCCGGTATCGGCTGTAAAGAGCCGATTGCATCAATACCGGATCGGACCTTCGGGTCAAATAACATATGTAAACAATAATGAGATGAAACTTGCTTTATAGATATCGATCTAATCCAATCCACGATAACTAAGCCCTCACTACACGATCGGAACATCCTACACGTGATTGAGCCTAACGAATACGCAAAGCATCAGAGCAAACAACCTAAACAGAGACCCTAAAAACAGCTAAAGAGCCGATTCCTAAGGAATCCTCTACCCAGGCTAAGATCCGATACTAACATACTGCCGGAACCTTCAACCCGTTTGCAAGGCCTAATCATGCACATATTGAGCTAAATCCCTAATAAATAGAAAATAGCCATAACAGATCGGATCTATCAACATAAACAAAGCAAGGTGCGACCATTGTATCCATAATCGGGCACAATGATCGCGGAGCGCGCAAGAACAATGAACAGAACATGATCATGATACAAATAAAATAACATTACTCTATGCGTGCTATGATAACTAATGCTACTCGCCATCTACAAGGCTTCAGAACGAGCAACACATGAAGTAAACAGGCAAGAGTAATGCACCTCCGATCACGCAAAGCGTGATCAGGGGGCCACATGGCACTTACCCGATGGAAAACCCTGGAACAGGGGTGGCGATGCGCCGCGAGTTGTTGATGAATGAATCTCTCTTTCTTGTTTATTCGTGGTACATATTTATAGTCCGTAGACTTGCCCTCTTTAACTAACCCTAACCAAACACAACACGAATCCTAACTGCCTAAACCTGAGTTTACACGGCCTTACTGGCCCCAAACACTTGTACAGGAACCGATCTGTAATCGTGCCGAAACCTTCTCCTAGGCCCATCTTGCTCCTTGGCCCACTTCTGGCCCGTCCAGAATATGGTGATAACACATGCCCCCCTGGTTTCGGCGATGGTAATTCCGAAATCATCTATTTTAAAACCACCTTGACCCTTCGGCTTCCGATCCGTATATGCCTTTTCGACTTCCAACCAATATGACCGCCCTGTACCAATCTCCTCAGGAACTGTCACGATGCCGATTCACCTTACCCCTTGATTTACCTTTATAAACTTACCCACGGCAACTTCCCCAGTCATCTTTTTTCTACGGCCATACCAATTACACTCCTCCTCTTCTTCCACCATGGCTTCTTCTTCCTCTGCCTCCTCCACCATTTCTTATGAATCCGAGTCCTCTTGAGAGTCAACTCCGGAATACGATCCGATCGCCGCCTACGAGGTCCGTGCCCCCCTACATTGGGATGCAGAGGAGTGGAACTTCCATTACCAGTCAGAAGATGATGATTCCCTGTCTGATGGCGAGGATCTTGCACTCCTCCTCGGGGTCGAGCTGGAGGAAGATGAAGACGACGCATCTTGGGGGGAAGACCTTTCTTCCTCGGAGGAAAGAGCCGATTCCTCCTCCTCCGAAGAAGATCCGATGGCAGGTACCTTCCTTCTTGGCAGGTCATCGGACGATACTTCCGACGGCAGCGCAGGAGCCGAAGACGATGACAGCTTCACCAGCGACGGTAGCGGAGACGACGACGACGGCAGCGATAACGGTGACAGTGGCCCTAGCATTGCTCCGCTGCCCAAGCGCCGCAAGACCTCTGGCGTGTACTGGTGATAGATCGTAGTATCTCCATTAGGCCACCTTTAGGAGTAGTTAGCTCCTCTTTTGTATTTACTACCCCGCTGTGAATAAAATCTACCTTTGTATCAGCAATTCTTCTTATGCGCAATAATCTGTTTAAGAGCCGATGGCAACGCATCGGCCTTGGAATATACCGATTCGGATCTGAAGTAACCTTTCAATTTACTTTACCCTTCTGCTGGCCTTTCTCCTAACACAAATCTCCGAAGATTCTGGGATCCAGATCAACTCCGATCTCCTTTGCTCACAAACCCTAGCCACAAGATCCTCCCCGGTCCTTGAGACACATATCCGATCTTGCGCCGCCAAACCTAGATCCGCCCTCCAGGATCTCGATTCAGGATTCCCGATGGCAGAGTCTTCGCGCACCGCCGCCGCCGTTTTCGGTCTGAAGGTGAACTCCGACCCCCATTAATTTAACATAGTATCTGCAAGTTTTACTGCGCGGTTAATTAATTCCTCCCTCGGCGATCTTGTTTTTCTTGGGGTTTTTTCAGGCTTCCGATATCTTCTTGCCGCACCCTTCTTCCCCCAACTCTTTCTGCCTTGGGCCTCGTTCCTATGAGAAACCCATAGATTTGATTTCTTGTGAAGCCAATCGAATCCCCTTTGTGAGTCAGGATATAGACCTAGAATCTTGGTCGGACAGCCTCCGCGCTTGGCCAAATCCCCCTGAAAACTGGATAGTTTGGTACAACAGAGTAGCGAGCGCTTACCAGCCCTTATGGGAATCCATCGGGATAGCCGATGCTCTGTCTCTGTCCCTCTCTCCCCTCGAAAAAGATGAGAGCCTTCTGAAGACCATCGGCTATTTCTGGTCTGACGCCTTGAATTGTTTTCTCTTCGGGCACAGCCCGTTAGCACCAACATTGCTAGACGTTATGATGATTACCGGCTTGGACATATCATCAGCCTGCCCTTCTGCTTACAGCCTCCCTGTAGTCCCTTATAAACTGTCTTCCAAAACCGAGTGCACTAACTGGAGCACATACCTGAGCCAACACCAGAAAAGCAAGGGCCCTGTATCGGAGAAGGAGCACACAGCCTTTCTGAACCTATGGCTCGAACATTTCCTCTTATGTGGCCCTTCCCTCGCCCCAAGCAAGAACTACCTCTCCTGGCTTATGAGCTAGCCAGGGGTCAATCTGTTGGCCTTGGTAGACTATTTCTCGGTGAACTTTACAGATATCTCCATTTGATGACTTCCAGCCTTCTTTCTCAGAAGAAAATCAGAACCGGTGGCCCATGGTGGTTCATCCAATTGTGGGCAATTCCTTCCCTGATCTGAATGGGAGACAGATTAGGTGCACTAGTTTCGGGCAGGCCTTGTACAGTCTCCCTGGCGGGAAACTGAATCCTTTAGATGCTTCCCGTTGGTTCAAGATTTTCTACAAAGGCCTTGACAACCCAAACTTCCTTCCTTATGCCGATTCTGAGCTCTTCGAGAACCCGGCTACCTTCCGATTAGCCGATATTGCCTATGATGCCGATACTAGACGCCTTTACTCCATCATGGTTCGGCCCTGTCTTCTCCCAGTTGGCATGAGTACCTCTAACCGGGTCCTCAAGCCTGGTTATGAGTTTTACCAACCGGTCGTAGCAGCCCGGCAGTTCGGTCTTGCGCAGTTGCCTCCCCACTTCCTTCTCCACCTGTTAACATCAAACAGGGTGGACCTTCCTGACGCTTGACCACCCACAGGTGCTATAGCCTGTTCACAGACCTCCCCTTATCTGTCCCTGACAATCTTTCCTTTACTTCTTCGGCCGTCGACTTTGAGGGAGGGTGGTCGATGTGGAAAACTCACGTTTTCCGAAGAGCTCTGGGCCCGATGCTGCAGCAGATCCATCCTGAGTATGATATTCCCGCCGGAGAGGTACCGCCTTTTGATTGACGTCTCTTCTTTTAACTTTTACTAGACCCCTCCTGAATCCATTTTCTGTTTCTGCAGCAAGAAGACGGCCCAGAGCCGATGAACGATGATGGATCGCCCTTTTGCTTCCTGGCGGTTGCTCCTGTGGTTCTCTTCGGCAAGAGTGCGCCTCCTCCTTCAAAAAGCGTGATGCAGATTCATCCGAGCACCGTCAAGTTGACCCCCAAGCGAAAGCAACTTTTAGAAGCTGTTGCGCCCCGGGCTCGCGCTAAGACGAGGAAGATTCTTGTCAGAAAGGTCCGGAAGGAAGCTACGCCGTCTTCCCCTATTCCGTCATCTCCAGTCACTAACCAGGTTTGGCCCCTCCTCTTTGCAGTCGGACTTTTATTCATGTCTTCCTTAACGGTGTTCTCTTCTCTTGTAGCCTGCCGTTGTAGAAGTCTCTAGCGGAGAGGAGCCCCCATGCCAGAAGGGCTCATCTTCGGAGGTGCCAGAGGACGTGGATGCGCCCATCAGGGCCTTGATCACTCTCCGTGATCCTGGCGCAACAGTCTTGGAGGATCCTTCCGCATCGGCTATTATCCCAACTGCCTCGCCAAGCCCGCAGGCGCCGATCGTGACTTCATCTCCTGCTGGCCCCTGTTTGGAAGGACCCTCTACTGCCTCAGCCATTGCCAATTCCCCTGCACGAGAGGTACGTCCCGCGAAGCCGACCGCCATCTCATCGGATGTCCCTCTCGCAGAGCCGACTGTTGCCCCGTCGGCTGTCGCCTCTTCTTCCGGAGGTGCGGTTCATACAGCCTCTGCCGCCATCGTTCATCCTTTGGAAAGGACGCACCCCCGGGAGCCGATTGTCCCTTCGTTGGCCATCGCTACCTCCTTCTCAGGACAGGTATGGCTTTCTCTTATCCTTCGCAATTGCTTTGGTCTTCTCCCGCGATGCCTTGCTTACCCTCTTTTCCTTCAGAACCTGGATCTTTCAGAACTCCTTGCGTTTGATCCTGCCACGATTGGGTCGACCATATTGGAAGCCGATGACTCTCCCTCGGGCCTGACCAGCACTGCCGATCGGCTCCTCCGCGTGAAGGATCTTCTGTCGGGTCCGATCTCCGCCCTGATTCAAGATTCCAGTGCAGTTAAACAGATCCTTGACGAGGTCAGTTCCCAGCTCCCTGTGGGCCTCCAGGCCAAGCTCTTGCCGGCCGGATACCTTTCTTTCTTCCAAGCAAAAGTGGCAGAAGCTCGCCGCAGGATCGAGACTCGGCGTTCCCAATCACTCCTAAGGACCATCATCGCTGAGATGTGTCAGTCGATCAACAAGAAGAAGGCCGCACTCGACACAAAGGTCGACGCATCTGCTTCTGCCCATCGGCTTCGCCTCTTGGAGAAAGAACTGGAAGATCTTGAAGCCAAAGTCCGGGCCGCCAAGCAGCGCATCCAGGAGGAGAAGGATCTCATTGCGGGTTCTGAGCAGGAGGCAGAAGCTTTGACTTCTGAGTTGAAGACGGACTTGGCCGAGCTGAGCAACTTGAGCAAACAAGTGGTGCCAGGGGTGGACGAAGAGGATGAAGTGGTACTTGCTGAGGTCGACCGTATCCGCCTTGATGCTATCGCTGCTATAGACGCTTTCCTTCAGTAGTCCTGTTTAAGATAAACTTTGTACCTTTATGTAGTGAACCCACTATGTTTTCATGTAGTGAACCTAGAGTCGATGGCGACACATCGGCTGTCTGATAATTTATGATGCTTGATTGCCATAAGCAAAACTTCTAAAAGTCGATGGCACCGCATCGGCTGTTCTAATCCTTTCTATTAGCGTACGGGCCGATCAACACTTATCGGCCTTTTCCGGTTTCCTGTCTTGCCAACGCCAACGTCGTTGATTCAGCCTTCGCCCCCCTTCTTAGCCTGCTGGTTGCATCGGCTTCTTGCCTGATGGGTGCCATCGGCTTCACTGTTCGTTAGCCCACATACTTGGGAAGTATTTCTTTAGGTGTTGGCCGTTGACTGCTACTGGAAATTTGACGCCGTCCAATTCTTCGAGCATGTATGCGTTCCCGGGTAGGACCTGGTCAACCCTGTACGATCCGTGCCAGTTTGGGGACCACTTGCCATACGCTGCGTCTTTGGCTCCCAACGGTAATACTGCTTCCCAAACCAAGTCTCCTACCTGAAATTCCTTTGGCTTGACCTTTTTATTATATGCACGGGCTACTTTAGCCTTATTCTCCTTAATCTTCTCTAGTGACCATAACCTGAGTTCCGTGAGGTCCTCCACATTATCACTCATCAGAGTAGCATATTCTTCAGCGGATAGGTCATTCTGGAATTCTATGCGCCTGGACCCGGCTGTAACCTCCCACGGTAACACGGCTTCCTGCCCGTAGACCAAATGATAAGGGGAAGTTTTTGTCGCCCCATGACAAGATATACGGTATGCCCATAATGCTTCTGACAAGACTTCGTGCAAGCGTCTGAGATATTCATCGATTTTCCTCTTAATCAATTTGATAAGGCTCTGATTGGATGCTTCAGCTTGCCCATTCGCCTGGGCGTAATAAGGAGATGACCTAATCAGCTTGATACCCATATCAGCAGCAAACTTCTTGAATTCTTCTGAAATAAAAACCGAGCCACCGTCCGTTGTTATAGTTTGTGGGATCCCAAATCTGTGAATAACATGTTCCTTGACGAACTGAATCACATCTTTGGATGCTACTGACTTCATTGGGACGGCTTCTACCCATTTGGTGAAATAATCTGTGATAGCTAAAATGAACTGGTGACCCTTGCTAGACGGAGGATTGATTTTGTCGATCATATCCATGCCCCAGCCTCTGAACGGCCACGGTTTAACAATGGAATTCATTACGGACGCTGGCACCGTCTGGATTTTTCCGAACTTCTGGCATGCTTGACATCCTTTATAATACTTAAAACAATCTTCAAGCATAGTGGGCCAGTAGTATCCTGACCGCCTGATTAGCCACTTCATCTTGTGAGCTGACTGATGAGTCCCGCATGTTCCTTCGTGAACTTCATGCAGGAGCCGATTGGACTCGGTCGGCCCTAGACATTTGAGCAACAGCCCCTCCAAGGTCCTGTAAAACATATCATCTCCTATCAGGACATACCTCATGGCTTTATATCGTATCTTCCTGGGTGCCCCCCGAGCCGAATCCTTCAAGTAGTTGAAGATATCGGCTCTCCAATCTCCCTGATCTAGGAAATACACCTGATGTCTTGACCCATCGGTTTTGTATCCTGAAGCCAGCTGCGCGAGATCATTGGCCTCTGCATTCCGAGCTCTAGGTATCCAATAAAAATTTATATACCTGAACTGGGCTATCAGTTCCTGGCATTGCATCCACAATGGAAACAATAGCTCACTTTCACACCTGTAGTCCTCTGTGAGTTGGGAGATTACCAATTTAGAGTCTCCGAAGACCTCTACGGCTTCAGCTCCGGCCTCCAGAAGCAATTCCATGCCTTTACGCACCGCCTCATACTCTGCAAGGTTATTAGTACAAGTGGCAGGTAACCTAATTGAGAAAGAGTATGTTGCCCCCCGAGGCGATACCAGCAAGATGCCGATTCCACATCCATCTCCATAGGCGGATCCGTCGAAATACATAGCCCAGGCTCGTATGGAAAGCGCTGCTATGTTGGTATTAACCCTCTCAGCAATGAGGTCTGCCAATGCTTGCCCTTTAACTGCCTTCGCGGGTTGATATCGGATGTCGAATTCTGATAATGCAAACATCCATTTTCCCAATCGGCCTTTCAACACAGGAGCCGATAGCATATGTTTTATAACATCCGATTTGCAGATGATAATTACCTCAGCCGATAGCAGGATGTGACGAAGCTTGGTGCATGTAAAAAATAAACAAAGGCAAAGTTTTTCCATGTCAGAGTACCTTGTTTCAGCGTCCAACATCCTTCTGCTAAGATAAAACACCACCCTCTCCTTGCCATCGTATAATTGTACTACCACCGAAGCAATTGAGGTGTCAACGACCGATAAATATATGTAAAATGGCCTGTCTTGCTGTGGTGGCACCAACACAGGTGGTCTCGACAAATATTCTTTGATTTCTTCGAATGCCCGTTGTTGTTCTGCCCCCCAGCGGAACTCTTCATTGGTTTTGATTTTTACCAATTCCATAAAGGGTTCAATCCGCCCAGATAAGTTAGAAATAAACCTCCTGACGAAGTTAATCTTACCAATAAGTTGCTGGAGTTCCTTCTTGTTAGTGGGTGGCACCATAGTACACACGGCTTCCTGGCTTTTTAGGCCAATCTCTATTCCTCTTTCATGAACCAGGAAACCCAAGAACTACCCAGCTGTTACACCAATAGTGCATTTTTTCGGATTCATCCTGAGCCCGAATTTTCTGGTTCGTTCCAGAACTTGCCGTAGATCATCCAGGTGCCCTTCGACTGATGCTGACTTTACCACGACATCATCGATGTAGATTTCTACCAGATTGCCGATTAGGTCGTGGAAGATGTGGTTCATGGCACGCTGATATGTTGCACCGGCATTTTTCAATCCGAAGGTCATAACTGTGATATCCAGGTAGTTAGACAATTAGGTACTAAGCTTGGGAGTATTAGATGTAAGCATTCTATAAAGTATATAGTTGTACAAAGTAATAAGGGTATGATTGTAAATTACAAGTCTTATAAATTTTCATGTGCAAGTATGTGGAAATGTTCTTAAGTGTCAAATTTCAGATGGCTATAGTTAATAGAGGATCAAAAGTTAAATAAACACAAAAGGGAATGGACTCTATATGAAATTAAGGACCCTTATGTAATTAATACAAACATATAAGGACTTACATGTGAAATGGTAAAAAGATAAAAGTAAAACTTAGTTTTACCTATGGACTAAAGTGCAAAGAGAACTAGTCATGATTACTGCAGGAAAACTTGCAAAAAGACCCTAAGCATTAAAGTAATTGGTTTGAATTACAAGACAAAGTTTATAAATTGAATGACGCTCTAAAGTTTAAAATAAAACTATATTCTTTGAGATTTTGAACTTGAGTCCTAAAGCAATCTTATAGGATTTGAAATTCTCTCCAACTTTCATGTTGAGCATTTTTCCATTTGACCCTTGTAGCCGTGAGCAAATTTTAGATTACAGTGGGGTCCCTGAATTCTTTGGAATTTACGAATTAGTCCTCCTGACACCCCTGCTTCGTCTTCCTCTGGCAAACGCCGCTTCCCTCTCTGCGCCGCTCCTGCCACCGCCGCTCGCCGTCGATCCCGCGCCCCGAGCGCCACCTCCAGCTGCAGCACACCTCCACGCGTCATTTCTCCTCTGTACCGACCGCTTCCCTCTTCTTTCCTGGCCGCACGCGCGCACGCCACGCCATCCCCGAGCCTCCTCCGGCTGCCACCTCCTCGCCGTCGTGGACAGCTCACTACAATGCCTTAACTTCCTCCCTCTCGCGCGCAGCAGCACCACATCAACACATACGTGCTGTTCTGTTACTTCCCGTGTCCAATTTCCAGAAACCGAGCTACACTCCGCCGCCGTCGTCCCGTTCCTCTCCGGCCGTGCACCACCCACCCGTGGACAGCCCACACCGAACCTCCTCCGCCTCAGCCAACGCTCGCATCAGCTTTCCCGTGACCTGCTCGTGCTCGCCGACCCCCTGATCCTCCCCAATTTCCACTGGAGCCCGGTCCTCGACGAGCGCCGCCGCCGTCGCCTTCGGCCTCTACCGTGGGCAGCCCGTTGCAGGTACTCCCGAGCCACCACATCACCCCTAACAGAACCACATCATCCCCCTGAAGCTGTCCGACCCATCCATTGACCTTCTGGTGCACCACAGCGCATTCCCGACGCTCGCCGGCGATCTCTCTCGCCGCCGCCGCATCGGTCTCCGTCGAACTCCCTCGATCCAGCACGAATTCATCCAATTGATGACGCGTGCACGTTTCCCACGACTCACTGGTTCTCGTGCGCAGGTTGTTGGCCGACGTTCATCGCCGGAGCACCCTCGTCGCCGTTGACCCCTCCGCCGCCGCCTCGGGTCCTCGTCGGGATCCCTCTTCCCGGCCGTTCCAACCCTCGACACGTGGCGCATAAGGACCCTTGTGAGCTCCTGTTCCTTTCCCACCCCTTAGACCTCATCGCCGGTGATCACCGTCGCCGGAACACGGCCGTTACCGCCCTGCTCTGCTCGGGTTCACAGCCAGGGACCTCGGGTTAGAAGGAAAGGAGATCCAGGGGGTTAAGTGCAAAGCCATAGACTCAGAGGAATAGTGCCCAGGGACTTCTTTATGTAATTTTTGCTGTCAACTTAGAAATGCCATATCTCTTTAAGGAAAAATCATAAAATAGTAAACTAAATTTTGTTGGAATCTTTAGACAAAGATCTGTAACTTTTCTTTAAGGGTCGACTTCAGTTTTTGAATGATTAATGACTTAATTTAAATGTCAAAGTTGATTACTTGTAGACTTAAGAATTACATAGTAATTCATAGAAAAATGATAAATTAGTAAAACCAGTGCCAATAATTTTCTTTTAACATGTAAAAATGAAGAAAAATAATTAATCTTGTACTCCAGTAATATTTTCTTGTTGTATAGATTTTGTTAGAAATAATGTGTAGTTTACATAATACACACACTTTCATATATTCAAAAATCATGAAAAATATATTAATGTTCTGTTTTGTATTAGTGCAACATATTATCAAATTTTCAACTATGAATTAGATGTTAATTAAATTAGATATTATATATTTAATTTTGAAGGTGATGGTAACTTAAAAATCATATAACTTGAGAGGATAATATGTAGAACTTTTAATATAATTGATAATGGGAACCCCACCACTTGCTGCTCTATGCTACTAATTGAACACTTAACCTAGCTAAAGTTATTGTTTAATGGATCTAAGTAAATTTATTAGTACTCAATAAATGACTGCCCAGTACCAGTAATTAGGAAATATATCAAAATAAAATATTATTTATATTGGATTGCAACTTTATCGAGAAGTAAACTAAAAGTAAAGGCATTCTATAACTTGTAATTTGCATCTCATGTAGACTCGGCCACTCTCGCTGACGGGGATTATCAGCTGATCCCGGAACAAGAAGAAGTTTATTCGGAAGACCCCGGGAATCTTGTCACGGATTTCTCTGAAGCCCCGAACCAAGGTTCGGAAGAAAATATTTTGACTAACCCCAACCCTGTTAGCGAAGGCAAGCCCCGGACATAACCCCTACCTTATTACACTGCAACTTATATTATTTATATATATATCTCTTTATGCATTAGGTTCTTAGGAGTTGTTTGGAAACTTAGTTGCATTATTCTAGGAACCAATGTATTGAACACTAGAACTGGAGTCCGACTAGCTGCTCTGCTTATAGAACCGGTAGAAGTCGAGTGATTTCCTGTCACTCGCGCGAATTAAGAATTGTAATGTTTACATTCCTGCTGTCACTATAAGGATGCCGGACGGGAATTTTATGAGGTATCATGGTCAAGATGATACCCCGTCTGTGTTGTTGAATATTGATAAGGTCGCAGTGTGTGGTAGCGGTGGTTAAGCGTTTGAAAGTACTAGCCACATGCCGTGAAATATGGTAAGCGGTAAGCCTAGTAACCAATCGGCCCGAGGAGTGGACATACCCCCCCACCACATGTATTTGCTTCTTTTGGTTACTTTGTTCGACGTGTAGGCATATGTGTTGCTGGGCAACCAGGAGTACGGGTTTTGTAGTCGCGCTACAGACGTACGTCCTGCACTTTTGTAGTGCGTATGACCTGCAGTCGCTTGTGGTGGCACTGATCCACGAGTCGGAATGAAAGGCAAACGGTTGCTTCGGAATTACCCTGTGGTATTCCAAGCGTGTGAGTTAGGTTTACCTTGCAAGGGTTGAATCTCGATTCAGAATCGTCCGCCTCTCACGATGTATGAGACTGCTTATCCCCTTTATCACATAGAGTAACAAGAGCAATTATGTGATTATTAAAGATGATGTTTGAGTAAAGATTCTACCATGTTTGGATAGTTATAGGTGCTTACCTAGGATGGTTAATTCAACTAGAACCTGAAAGCTAAAAATTGAAAATAAGGATCTACTCTTTATTGCTTTTCAGCTGAAAACCCTACCCAAAGCTAAAAGCCAGCATGAGTCTAGTTATGGGCTAAGATATACCCAATTCCGGGTAAGTCTTGCTGAGTATTAGTATACTCAGCCTTGCTTTGTTGATTTACTTCAGGTAACCCTTCTGATGAGCCAGCGTTCATTACACCATGGCCTTACCCTTTGCCTGATGGTTGGTCCGTGGAATGGGATCCGTCCCCGGCCAACACAGACTCCGCCGAGTGATATTATGCCAGGGCTAGCATAATATCTGTAATGACGCTATGTATAATAACTCCGCTTTTCAAATTCCGCTATTTTAATCAGAAACTCGAACTTGTGATGTAATAAACTCTCTTCTGTAAGAACAAATGTTATTTTGTATATTTTTGTAATATAACTGCCTGTGGTGTAAATTATTTTGGGCATTGTATCTCTGGACTCACCTTCGTGTGAGGTACCTTGTTAGATCCTGCGTTCGGTGGTTCATCGGGACGTTACCCGACAGACCAATAGTTTTATACCGTTTGAAGTGCGAGGTAGCCCTGCATTAAGGACTCGCGCACTTGAGTCGGTATAATTCAGGTTGGTTCTGCCACAATAACCACGTACTCGAACAGCCCCACCGCTCCGGGTACTCTGAACGCCGTTTTGTGTATATCTTCGGGGGCCATAAAAATCTGATTGTACCCAGCATTACCATCCATGAAACTCAAAATCTTGTGGCCGGCAGCTGCATTGATTAATATTTCTGCAACAGGCATTGGATATTCATCTTTCGGAGTGGCCCTATTAAGATCCCTGAAATCCACGCAAACCCACCACCGGCCATCTTTCTTTTGTACGGGTACGACGCTTGAAATCCATTCGGCATATCTGCAAGCCCTGATAAATCCGGCTTCTATCATTTTCTCTATTTCCTTTTTTACTTCGACCAAGACATCGGCTTTCATCTGACATATCCTCTGTTGGAACGGTCAAAATCCACTTTTGAGAGGGAGCCAATGCTCCACTATGCTCCTATCGAGCCCAGGCATCTCTGTATAATCCCAGGCAAAGCAATCGGCGTATTCCTTCAATAGAGTTATCATCGGCTCTCGCAACGACGGATGCAATTTCTTACTAATGAACGTTGGTCGCGGCTTATCCCCGGGACCAATATTGATTTCTTCAAGTTCATCAGCCGATGTGAAGCCATATCCTAACTTCCCGTCCTCCGTTAGATCAATGCTGCAGATAGGAAAAGAAGATAACAAAACGATTTCCAGCCGATCGTTAGTATCGGCCAATACACATATTTCATTATTTTCCAAGTTTTTATGAAAAGAATCAGGCCGGCTGTCAGTGCTGGCCATCCCATGACAACTATGTAAAACACCTATCACCAAAAATTCATTTTTTGGGGGCCGATTGCGCGAATCGGCCTCAATGGGTACATTATCGTGACGCTCTTCATGTAACTTTTCTATTCTGTAAGGCCAGTGGATAAGACCAGCCTTACTCCGTTTTTTGTAGCCTCGATGCGATCACACCCTTCTAAGCTTATCCCTGAAATTGGCTCTTGGTCCTCCGCATCCCAGATGCTCATGGCAGCATGCGAAATCTCAATTGAGTCGTCTGCCTGGACTACCTCCACTTCATCTCCATCCCATTGGATCAAACATTGATGCATTGTTGAGGGGATACAACAGTTGGTGTGGATCCAGTCCCTGCCGAGTAAGATATTGTAGGTGCTTTTGCTGTTGACGACGAAGAAGGAAGTCGGGACGGTCTTGCTCCCGATGGTGAGATCTACACTGAGGACACACTGAGCTTCTGAAGTTTGCCCGTTAAAGTCACTTAACGTGACATTGGTCTTGATCAAGTCTCCGGTGGATCGCCCCAATCGGCGCAGAACTGAATATGGCATAATGTTGACTGCCGCTCCCGTATCCACCAGCATTTTATTAACGGGCTGACCATTGATATACCCTTTGAGATACAATGCCTTCAAGTGCTTGTAATTCTTGGCTTGTGGCTTCTCGAATATCACCGGCCGTGGTCCCAAATCAAGCTGGGCTACCGATGGCTCTTCATAGGTCCGGGCATGGAATTCTGCAGGAAGCACAAAAACCATGTGCGTATCAGCCGATACCTTCTTATCGGCTTTTGTTGACTTGGGTCGCCATTCTTTCCTTGAAGCGCGCGGTTTCTTTTCCTGCACATAATGAACCTGTTCTGCCAGATCTGGTCGCGCTTGCTTCAATGTCTCAATGTATCTGGCCTCAGCTTCCTCCAAGCTCCGTAGCCTCTGAACCCTACGCTTTTGTGAACGGTTTAGTCCATCCGGGCACCAACGTGGGCGATGATACCTATCCTCCTCTTCATCTTCCCTTCGTGGTGATCGAACCCACTCTTGCTGATTTGGCGCAGGTCCTAACCGTCCGAAAACTGATTCCCTTGCCTCTGTCTTCATAGATCCACATTCTGGGCAGTCCCTAACAGTAGGCAGTCGGTTCATACCGAATCCCAACAGTACCTGAAGAATGGGCAGTGCCAATGATCACGAGCATCCTCATGCTTCTTCAAACGCTTCCCGGTGCGATGCTCATATTCCTCATCTTCATATTCCCGCCGGAGGCGCTGCTGGTACTGATACTCATATTTCCTGAGAAGATCAGAAGAAGTTGGACGTTGATTCCTTACATACCTTACTTGCTCTTCTGTGACATATCCTTTTTTCTCCCTTTGGGGCCGATTGCTGGAATCAGCCTCTTTATTGGTGGCCTGGTATCACGACGCCATCCCTGCCATGTTGATGCCGAGCGCGAAGTCCAACTGTCGCCTTGCAGACCGATCATGATGTTCCACCATATTTACACCAGGAAAAGGCTGAGTGTCTACCTTCATGGCGGTCTGTCCCAAGATCAACCGGCCCTGTTCAATAGCCGATTGGATTTGCTGACGGAGCTCCTTGCAATCACTCGTGCTGTGAGTAAAGGAGTTATGCCATTTACAATATGATCTTCCTTTTAACTCCTGTGCCGTGGGAAGTTTATGTCCCTCTGGAAACTTCAACTGCTTTTCTTTTAGTAATAAGTCAAAAATTTGTTCGACTTTACTCACATCAAAGTCAAACCCTTTTGCAGGACCAGTTTGCTTCAGCCATTTACAAGGCACAGGATTTGCTCCACGAGCCCACTCAGCAACCGACACCTCCAGTTCTTCTTCCGAGTCATCGGCTTCTTCCGCGTTGGCTACCGCTACTTGACGCTTAAACTTATCTTGGAATAACTCGGGATGACGCTGCTCATATGTCGACAGTTTCTGGACCAGATGCGCCAAAGAGGTGAACTCCAGTTGAAAAGCCAGATCTCTGATCGGCTTTAATAATCCTACTGATGCCAATTTGACAGCTTCTTTTTCTGAGATCCGTGTTGAATAACACCTGTTCTTCATCTCTCTGAAACGTCGAATAAACTCCGCTACGGTTTCTCCACGCTTTTGTCGGAGCTGCGCCAGATCGGCAATTCCTTCTTCCGCGGCTTCTGAATGATACTGAATATGAAATTGCTCCTCCAGCTGCTTCCAGGTGCGGATGGAGTTCGGACCTAATGACGTGTACCATCCAAAGGCTGGTCCTGTAAGCGATTGCGAGAAGAACCTTACTCGCAATGGATCTGATACAGAAATCATACCCAACTGAGCTAAATATCGGCTCACATGCTCGATGGAGCTAGATCCTTCTGCCCCACTGAATTTGGTGAACTCGGGGAGCCGATACTTGGGTGGTAACGGGATTAAATCATAATCTCCTAGATACGGCTTAGTATAGCCGATCGCTCTCCTCTTTGGTAATATGCCGAACTGATCCCTTAGGATAGTGCTGATTTGCTCTGCTGTCTGTGACCCAGGGGCCGAGTGCATACTCTCATGACTCGGCCCGGTATCGTAAGTTGCTAGCCACGCTTGTTTGTCCGCATCAGCACCAGAAACCCCTCCAATTTTCTTCTGTACAGGACGTACCGGATTGTTACTATCCGGTATATACGCACACACATAACCATGTGGGATCTCCTTGGGTGGCTCGCTGAAAAACTGGTGATCCGTGGGATCACCACCCTCTCTGTAAACTACATAAGCTGGAGCACCATGGGATTCTGCAGCTGCAAGTGTATAAGGCAACGGTGGTCTGGTTTGGAACGGCAATTCTCCCCTATGGCTCCCCAAGGTAGGTCCAGTTGGGGAATGTTGATGCTTCATAATCTCCTGGACCACACGCAGAGCCACCGCATAATTCACTTCCTGACGTAGCGCTCTAGTACGATCTTCAGATGGAATAGATAAATCTACTCCATCAAGAGCACCTTCAGGTGAAAATCCCTTCCACCTGACACCATGGCTGCGAGTCCTTTCGAAAGAGCCGATGAGATCGGCTTCAAACTGAGTCTTGATTTCATCGTACTTCTGCTTATGTTCAGCAGAGAGTTCCTCGTAAGTGATCGGATCGTCCCTTGACATCCTGCTGACCACTACTAACAGAGCCGACGAAGATGACGAAGTCGATAAAGAAGATGCAAACGCCGATGACGAAGTCGATGAAGATGGTGCAAACGCCGATGACGAAGTCGATGAAGATGGTCCCACTGGGCGTGCCAGAATGTGTTGTCGACCGAAACCCACCGGCGAGCAACGACAGGCAACACGAGGAGCCGGGAGGCTTCCGGGACGGCTGGCGGGCCCCGGTCCCTCGGTCAACGGCCCAGCGATCTGGCGCACACCCTGGTTTGGAGTCGCTAGGCGTGCCACCTGATCCTGTACCTGATCAGGAAGGTGTGATTCGTGAAATTCCTGTAAGCACAGATACTTGTAAAGGTTAGTCCGAGCCGTGATCGGCTCATCACTCCTCCCCGGTATCGGCTGTAAAGAGCCGATTGCATCAATACCGGATCGGACCTTCGGGTCAAATAACATATGTAAACAATAATGTGATGAAACTTGCTTTATAGATATCGATCTAATCCAATCCACGATAACTAAGCCCTCACTACACGATCGGAACATCCTACACGTGATTGAGCCTAACGAATACGCAAAGCATCAGAGCAAACAACCTAAACAGAGACCCTAAAAACAGCTAAAGAGCCGATTCCTAAGGAATCCTCTACCCAGGCTAAGATCCGATACTAACATACTGCCGGAACCTTCAACCCATTTGTAAGGCCTAATCATGCACATATTGAGCTAAATCCCTAATAAATAGAAACTAGCCATAACAGATCGGATCTATCAACATAAACAAAGCAAGGTGCGACCATTGTATCCATAATCGGGCACAATGATCGCGGAGCGCGCAAGAACAATGAACAGAACATGATCATGATACAAATAAAATAACATTACTCTATGCGTGCTATGATAACTAATGCTACTCGCCATCTACAAGGCTTCAGAACGAGCAACACATGAAGTAAACAGGCAAGAGTAATGCGCCCCCGATCACGCAAAGCGTGATCAGGGGGCCACATGGCACTTACCCGATGGAAAACCCTGGAACAGGGGTGGCGATGCGCCGCGAGTTGTTGATGAATGAATCTCTCTTTCTTGTTTATTCGTGGTACATATTTATAGTCCGTAGACTTGCCCTCTTTAACTAACCCTAACCAAACACAACACGAATCCTAACTGCCTAAACCTGAGTTTACACGGCCTTACTGGCCCCAAACACTTGTACGGGAACCGATCTGTAATCGTGCCGAAACCTTCTCCTAGGCCCATCTTGCTCCTTGGCCCACTTCTGGCCCGTCCAGAATATGGCGATAACACCTGTACTGGGCAGTCATTTATCGGGTATCAACCAAACTAACTAGTTGCGTTAAGCAACAGGGTGGGTTACCCTAAACATCTATACTAACTTCATTAGGTAGCATGTTTGGTTATTTAATTGGTTGGTGTATAGGTCTTGGCCTTAACTGATGAGGATGCATCAGGTTTAGCTGACTGATGTGCTTTGGTCGTGCCTAACAGAGGCGTGCCTACTGTGCGATCTTACTAATCCAAGGTTGTGTACTTTGGTCTGGGTAGCCGATTGACAGGTGCACTGGTTTTCTAATTGATCGATGAAAACATCGATCACTTTAGCAGATGGATGTTTCCTAAAGCCGTTGTATCCTAACTAATCTGTGTGAGCATCGGCGTACTTAACTGATCGCGTGCGTATCAGCATAGCGGATCCATGCTTTAGCAAAACTAGTCGATCGGTGATTTGACCTTCTAGCCGATTTAGTGTATCGGCACATTCGCCGGTTTATACATCGGGTAGAACTAGTCGAGTGATGTATCGGCATAGCTAGTTGACTAATGCGAGTAACTAGCCGATGGTGTATTGATAGACTAGTCGAACCATGTATCCGTACGGTCTGTGTCTCAGCGTATTCAGCCGATTGGTGGATCCGCTGTGTAGCCGGTTTTCATCCTTAATGTTCTCCTATATCTACTGGGGCATATCAGCTGTGTAGCTGATTGTCCTACTCTGTACTGGCTGTGCCTAACTAAGATGTGCTTAAGTGTTATCTTAGGTAACTAGGTGTGGTTGCGTTGGTTTGATTACGCCAGTACAACAATCAATTGTTGTACAGCCGATGGGGTTATCTAAGTTAGACCTATTTCAAGAATTAGGTGTAACAGAACACTAATATTAAACTAGGTTGGTGAGACCATAAGTGCGGAGTTAGACTAAGGAGGATGTGGTTGAGGGTATGTAACCGGTAAGCATATAGCCGATCTCTCAGCCGATAAATCGGCTGATAACAGTGTGTGGATAAGGATGAGAAAACCAAGGATTGAACGGCTATATTTGACCGCTATGGGAAACAACTGGAATCGGCTTAGATCAGTGGATAACAGAACTCTAAGATCGTGTGTGGATTAGTAAACTAGTCGAGAGTGTGAACATCGGCTTAGTTAATATGTGCACATGCGTTAGATTTGTGAATCGGCACAAGTAGCCGATTCCCTATGCTGTACTGGCTGTGCTTAGCTGATAATTACGTTCTCTATTGGATGTGCCTATCCGATTCTTGATTGGAGTGTTAACCGGAGTAATCAGTGTTTGAGTGGTTTGATGATATCAGCAAACAACCGATTGATGCATAGCCGGCGTGGTTGTCTAGATTGGACCAGGTCGGTTAGGGCACTAACATCGGATCGGACCGATAGGGTGGTTAACATTGGCCGAGGGGCTTTTGCCGGTAGGGAAGAAGTCAAAGGCTCGTGGCCAATAGGGTTACGCCTATCGAAAATCGGCTGAACTAGTAGCCGATTGCTAAGCCTAGTTACAAAGGTGTATCAACTAAGTAGTCTGACACACGAGGTAGACTAGAACCTTTACATAGGAAGGGCTCTGACAAAATTGTAATCAAGTCCAAAGCAAAGGTATGAGCATCCATATGAATAAGGGTTAATCAATCATCACAAAAAGTCTGCCATAGGGCAGCAAGTACATCAGGCATGGTGCACAATTTATCTTTAGTCAATCTATGGCAAGGACTTTGGTTACCAATAGCTAATTAAGTTTAGCGTCACACAAATAGTAGGCTAAATATAAATCAAACATTTCACGTTCGAATTAGACCCCTTTTATGCTTTAAAGTTGCACAACAAGTCTATTTAAGATTCGAATAAGCGGCACAAGAAACATATTGCAATAACAAGCACACATGACTAAATATAACTTTAAATGGATATGCTTAGCTATTTCTTCTATAAAACAAATTGAATTGATTAACTTAAAAGAATTTAAGTTACAAAGCAAAATTAGGTTTGAAAATTCCACATCAATTCACACTTAATCTATAAAATTGTATACCAAAAATCATGATCTACAAAGTTAACATGTAGGAGCTATGAATATTACTCTCTCTTATCTTGGATTTAACATAGATTCAAAAATATTTAGTTTCGTATCAAACTTACTTAATAGAAGTTGTAGAGCTCAAAATCTAGTTTCCAACCAAACTGGTTTTGAAATTTTTGGAATTTCCTTCAATTTTCTGTTGAATTTAGAAGTCAGCAACACAGCTCACATGAAATAACATAAACTCTTACCCACAGGTCCTCAAACAACACTGTTTCTATGGGTCTAGAACATGCAAAAAACCCCCTGAGCTTGTTCCAATTGTCGCACGAGGTCCTTCATCTGCAATTGGAACAGA
Organism: Panicum hallii; assembly: GCF_002211085.1. NCBI lineage: Eukaryota > Viridiplantae > Streptophyta > Magnoliopsida > Poales > Poaceae > Panicum > Panicum hallii. The sequence goes on along the minus strand of NC_038044.1, from coordinate 50,603,325 downwards.
GGAAACGCTTGGGGAAAAAAATGGAGCTCAGGGACGCGAGCTGCTCCGGCCGCAGTCTTCCGCACGCCTGTGCCACGCGTCCACCGGGTTCCGCTCGGGGCCGCCCGCCTGCTTAGCTCGCGCCATCCACCACTGCGCCAAACTGCTACCGTCCACGCGCCTGGCCGCCCAGCGCTGCCGCCCAGCGCCGCTTCCTGCTCGCGCGCTGCGCTCGCGCCGCCACCAGCCGCTCCCGCTCCGCCAGCGCTTGTGCCCCGCGCGCCTCCACGCCTCCGCCTGGCGCAACGCCCGCTCGCGCTCGCCCGGCCCTCGCGCCAACCGCCGCTAGCACCTGCTGCCGCGCGCGCGCGCCAGCTCGCGCACCGGCCGAGCCGCGGCCGCCTGCCGCTGCTGGGTCCGCTCGCCCGCGCGCTCGACCCGAGCCGCGCCGCTTACCCCGCCTGGGCCCGCCTCCAGCCGCGCGGACGACCTGCTGCTCGGGCCCTTGGCTGCTGGATCCCATGCCAGTGAGTGGAGGAGAGGAGATTAGGTTGGAGGAGGGGAAAAGAGGATTTGCTAGTGCTGCTGCCGTGAGCTGCTATTGCCTGCTGAGGAAGACGCGTGGATTTTGTTTACAGCAGGAGGTGGCGAGGACGGGGAACAGCGGTGAACCGCAGTGCAGAGAAGCGCCAGAGGAGGAAGAGATAGGGAATTTCCCGAGGACTTGTTTGTAATTTTAGAAAATTGCAGGGACCTCTTGGTAAAGAAGAATTTAACCACTGTTCTAGAGCTCAAAAAAAAATGTGACCAAAATGAAAGTTGTATAACTTTTCAAGTTCTACAACTTTGTTTTAGGGTTTGAACTCCAAAACTCAAAGTATGAAGTTTTATTTTAAGACTTGGACTAAATTTGAATTTTATAAAATCTTTGTCCTTGTTAGGGTAAATTACATATAACCTTGGGCCTGTTTGCAAGATGCTATGTAAGTCATGATTACTTACATTATTACCCTTTGGTCTCTAGTAATTTTGGAAAGTTACTTTTGTAAATCACCTATTCTGCATAAAAGGACTTGTACTTTTATAAAATTACATAAATACCCTTTTTACTTGCACTTTAAATTTTTAAAAGTTTCACACAAACACACAAAAGTTTTATACTAACAAGCATACACTTCACACTATCAAATTATAAGCCTAGCTTACAGACACATGAACTGTCACAGCCTCCCCCCCTAAAAAGAATCTCGTCCCGAGATTCGGACGAAAGACTCTTTTAAGGGAAGAAAAGCAATTCATCCATTAAAAGTGGCAAGAAGCAATCACACCAGAGAAGTTTGAGATTGATGACGAGAGCATGACGAGATGAGTATAACGAGAGCATGAAGAGATGGTACATAGATGAGTTTGACAAGATAAGAGAGGAAAAGATGATCAAGTTCTCGTAGAGCTAAGATTATCACATGACGATGATAAATGTCGGCGACATTCATCACAAAGCTCATGGATAGCAAGTGAGGACAACACAAGAGGTTACTAAGTGATGTTTGAAACATTCCTGCTCAGAGTTTATTATCTGAATGATTTAGATAATGTTGATTGCAAAACATGCCTATTTATACTGATGCAATCAAGGAGTAATGACAATAATGCTGCAACTCAAAGTGCAATGCTCAATATATAACCATGAACATGATGCACTGCTGAGATGTATGATGCAAGGATGAGGATGAGGGATCCCATGCACGACCAAGATGATGCATATGACACAATGCAATTACCATGATGTTGACCAAATGATGCATACACCATGATGCAAGGATGATGATACTTGTAATGTATGCACGTATGAAAATGCATAAAGTATGATACATACCCTCATGAGTTGATGATGCACGTGACTCGTGTCCTACAATCGTTCGCTCATAACTAACACCTGGTTAGTCCTATATCCTTAGACAAAGATTAGAAGTTAGGACACTAGTAAGGTTGCATAAGAAGAGATTGCAGTGGAGTTACGTCACATAGACCTAGTCACCAGTGCGCTCCTAATGGCTCAGTCATGTGGCTGCAGCGCACATGAGGCCTTAGGTTCCGACACGGCATCATGGTCATGTGATTAAACACCACCACAAAATAGGAATGACAACCCTACAGTGCTAACAGCAACAAGATAGACTTAGGAAACCTAAGACAACCCAAAGTTGTACTGAAGGTACACCCGTTAGTCAGTCTCCAGATTGCCAATGACAATGCAACACCATGCATTTGACCAAAAATGGTATATGTTATGATGCATGACTTTTGCCGGGAGAATTGTATGCACAAAGTAATTATTGTCATACATCTTTTTAATTTGTAAAAAATCATCTGAGCAAAAATTGAAGGTGCAACTTTCAGATGTTGTAACCAGAATAGCCAACGATATAAGGTACAACACCAAGAGAGGATAGATAGATCACTAGATGATGGATTAAAGGGTTTGATGATAATCATCAAGGTTTAATCATCAAAGGAGAAGTTCAATGGTTCTGCCGAAACAGATTTAAAGCAAAATCAAGGATTTGATTTAGCTGTCAAGCTAAAATCGGTGATAGGGTTCAAACATAACCCAATCCACTTGATTCACAAAAGACTGTCTTAACTCTAAGTTAGCCTAGCATATTACGTTAACTCCTACAACACAAAGTCTAGGCAGGCATTCAGATACAAGCACATGTTTCAGTACATCAACGTAACAAATAAGGCAATCAGGTCAATCCAAGATGTCATGATGCATGCACGTTCTACACGTCCTTACAAACAAAAATAACTGCCAAGTAACCTTGGTCTTACGTGGTTAAGTACGGTGGCATCATAATAATACGTCTCTCCCTATATATATACTAGTCGTTCTTACGTTCAAGCTTACGTAACGAGGTTAGCGTACCTGCAGAAAATCACAATACATATATATATCCAATGAACCTTTCATGCCAGCATGTCATGAAAGCGTCCCCAATCATTACTGTTCACTATAGAAACAGCATCTGTACAATTACCGCCGTACAGACAACGTTAACATACGTCGCCGAAACAACGTATTCACGGGGGTACCGCAAAATGCGGGGGTATGAACAGCGATCGCCATACCCTGCGCCGAACCATATACTCCCAATGTAGTCAACCGAAGTTGGTAAATTGGCAGCATCTCAAGTAGGCCACTGCTTGAGAAACAACGTTCGGTTCGCATCACCGACGGGAAGGCTAACTCCCCAGTTAGCTGAGGATCCTTACCTTCTTACCTCATCGTCGAAGATGTCGTTACAGAATGTAAAGTTGGGGTTGTGCAGGAATTTAAGTTTTGACAAAAAGTAATGCTGGTAGTTAGTGCTATATATGTATATATATATTATAGCCACCTCTATTTCCCTCATAAGTATTACCCTAGGGCTTTACGTACTAAGCATAATCCTTAACGAATCCAACGCGGCTTTACCAAACAGTTTGTTGGTCAAACTTTTATACTGAAAGCATTTTTAAGGTAAAATGTATCTCCAGAGTAACCTTATAGCTCTGATACCAGCTGTGGCAGAACCAACCTGAATTATACCGACTCAAGTACGTGAGTCCACTTCCGAGGGCTCCAACGTGCTTCAAACAGTATAATCCCTTGGCCTGTTGGGTAACGTCCCGATAAACCACCAATACACAGGATCAATAAGGTTACCTCACACGAAGGTGAGTCCAGAGATACAGTCACCATCATATGTTACATCACAGGAAATTACATTACAAGAGTTCTAAAAGCAGTATGAAATTTTAAATCTAGAGAAAACATTACAACTGTTAAAGTTAAGGTTCTTAGCAGCGGAAAACATATGCGACGATTCCTAACACGTCGTCCAGACGGATGCCATGTTAAGCCCGGGCACGACACCACTTGATATCATCAGTGTTGGCTGGGGACGGATCCCATTCCACGGACCAACCATCTGGAAGAGCACAGGGCCAAGACAGGGGAAGAGTAGAGTCTTCAAAGGCATTACCTGAAAAACATATAACTAGCAAGGCTGAGTATACTAATACTCAGCAAGGCTTACCCGTCTCATGGTATACTTAGCCATGTAACTAGACTTATGAAGGCTTTTAGCTTTGGTAGAGTTTTCAGCTGAAAAGCAACAAAAAGTAGATCCTTACTTTCAACTTTTAGCTTTCAGGTTCTAGTGGATTAACCATTCTAGGTAAGCACCTATAACTACTCAAACATGGTAGAATCATTAACCAAACATCATCTTTCATAATCACAAAGTTGCTCTTGTTACTCTATGTGGTAAAGGGAGTAAGCAGTCTCATTCATCGTGAGAGGCGGACGATTCCTGAATCGAGATTCAAACCTTGCAAGGATAAACCTAACACACACGCTTGGAACACCAAAGGGTCATTCCGAAGCAACCGTTTGCCTTTCATTCCGACTTGTGGATCAGATCCACCACAAGCGACTGCAGGACATACGCACTTTCAAAGTGCAGGACGTACGTCTGTAGCGCGACTACAAAACCCGTACTCCTGGTTGCCCAGCAACACGTATACCTACACGTCGAACAAAGTAACCAAAAGAAGCAAATACATGTGGTGGGAGGTATGTCCACTCCTCGGGCCGATTGGTTACTAGGCTTACCTCTTACCATATTTCACGGCATGTGGCTAGTACTTTCAAACGCTTAACCACCGCTACCACACACTGCAACCTTACCAAATTCATCAAAACAGACGGGGTATCATCTTGACCATGATACCTCATAAAACTCCCGTCCGTCATCCTTATAATGATAACAGGAATGTAAACATCACAATTCCTATATCGCGCGACTGACAGCAAATCACTCGACTTCTACCGGTCCTATAAGCAGAGCAGCTATTCGGACTCAAGTTCTAGTGTACAATACATTGGTTCCTGGAATAATGCATCTAAGGTTTCCAAACAACTCCTAAGAACTTAATGCATAAAGATATATATAAATAGTATAGGTTGCAGTATAGTAAAGTAGGGGTTATGTCCGGGGCTTGCCTTTACTGGTGGGGCTGAAGTCAGTAAAGTTAAGATCTTCCGAACTTTGGTTCAGGGCTTCAGATAATTCCGCGACGAAGTTCCTGGGGTCTTCAGAATAACCTCCTTCTGGTTCCGGGATTAGCTGGTAATCTCCGTCGGCGAGAGTGGTCGAATCTATATGATATGCAAGATGGAGTTTAACGAATGCATACACTTTCATTTCAGTTCACGATAAAGTTGCAATCCAAATAAAGGAACATTACATCTCGACAAACAACCTAACTACCCTGTACTGGGCAGTCATTTATCGGGTATCAACCAAACTAACTAGTTGCGTTAAGCAACAGGGTGGGTTACCCTAAACATCTATACTAACTTCATTAGGTAGCATGTTTGGTTATTTAAATGGTTGGTGTATAGGTCTTGGCCTTAACTGATGAGGATGCATCAGGTTTAGCTGACTGATGTGCTTTGGTCGTGCCTAACAGAGGCGTGCCTACTGTGCGATCTTACTAATCCAAGGTTGTGTACTTTGGTCTGGGTAGCCGATTGACAGGTGCACTGGTTTTCTAATTGATCGATGAAAACATCGATCACTTTAGCAGATGGATGTTTCCTAAAGCGGCTGTGTCCTAACTAATCTATGTGAGCATCGGCGTACTTAACTGATCGCGTGCGTATCAGCATAGCGGATCCATGCTTTAGCAAAACTAGTCGATTGGTGATTTGACCTTCTAGCCGATTTAGTGTATCGGCACATTCGCCGATTTATACATCGGGTAGAACTAGTCGAGTGATGTATCGGCATAGCTAGTTGACTAATGCGAGTAACTAGCCGATGGTGTATTGATAGACTAGTCGAACCATGTATCCGTACGATCTGTGTCTCAGCATATTCAGCCGATTGGTGGATCAGCTGTGTAGCCGGTTTTCATCCTTAATGTTCTCCTATATCTACTGGGGCATATCAGCTGTGTAGCTGATTGTCCTACTCTGTACTGGCTGTGCCTAACTAAGATGTGCTTAAGTGTTATCTTAGGTAACTAGGTGTGGTTGCGTTGGTTTGATTACGCCAGTACAACAATCAATTGTTATACAGCCGATGGGGTTATCTAAGTTAGACCTATTTCAAGAATTAGGTGTAACAGAACACTAATATTAAACTAGGTTGGTGAGACCATAAGTGCGGAGTTAGAGTAAGGAGGATGTGGTTGAGGGTATGTAACCGGTAAGCATATAGCCGATCTCTCAGCCGATAAATCGGCTGATAACAGTGTGTGGATAAGGATGAGAAAACCAAGGATTGAACGGCTATATTTGATCGCTATGGGAAACAACTGGAATCGGCTTAGATCAGTGGATAACAGAACTCTAAGATCGTGTGTGTATTAGTAAACTAGTCGAGAGTGTGAACATCGGCTTAGTTAATATGTGCGCATGCGTTAGATTTGTGAATCGGCACAAGTAGCCGATTCCCTATGTTGTACTGGCTGTGCTTAGCTGATAATTACGTTCTCTATTGGATGTGCCTATCCGATTCTTGATTGGAGTGTTAACCGGAGTAATCAGTGTTTGAGTGGTTTGATGATATCAGCAAACAACCGATTGATGCATAGCCGGCATGGTTGTCTAGATTGGACCAGGTCGGTCAGGGCACTAACATCGGATCGGACCGATAGGGTGGTTAACATTGGCCGAGGGGCTTTTGCCGGTAGGGAAGAAGTCAAAGGCTCGTGGCCGATAGGGTTACGCCTATCGAAAATCGGCTGAACTAGTAGCCGATTGCTAAGCCTAGTTACAAAGGTGTATCAACTAAGTAGTCGACACACGAGGTAGACTAGAACCTTTACATAGGAAGGGCTCTGACAAAATTGTAATCAAGTCCAAAGCAAAGGTATGAGCATCCATATGAATAAGGGTTAATCAATCATCACAAAAAGTCTACCATAGGGCAGCAAGTACATCAGGCATGGTGCACAATTTATCTTTAGTCAATCTATGGCAAGGACTTTGGTTACCAATAGCTAATTAAGTTTAGCGTCACACAAATAGTAGGCTAAATATAAATCAAATATTTCATGTTCGAATTAGACCCCTTTTATGCTTTAAAGTTGCACAACAAGTCTATTTAAGACTCGACCCCTTTTATGCTTTAAAGTTGCACAACAAGTCTATTTAAGATTCGAATAAGCGGCACAAGAAACATATTGCAATAACAAGCACACATGACTAAATATAACTTTAAATGGATATGCTTAGCTATTTCTTCTATAAAACAAATTGAATTGATTAACTTAAAAGAATTTAAGTTACAAAGGAAAATTAGGTTTGAAAATTCCACATCAATTCACACTTAATCTATAAAAATTGTATACCAAAAATCATGATCTACAAAGTTAACATGTAGGAGCTATGAATATTACTCTCTCTTATCTTGGATTTAACATAGATTCAAAAATATTTAGTTTCGTATCAAACTTACTTAATAGAAGTTGTAGAGCTCAAAATCTAGTTTCCAACAAAACTGGTTTTGAAATTTTTGGAATTTCCTACAATTTTTTTTTGAATTTACAAGTCAGCAACACAGCTCACATGAAATAACATAAACTCTTACCCACAGGTCCTCAAACAACACTGTTTCTATGGGTCTAGAACTTGCAGAAAACCCCCTGAGCTTGTTCCAATTGTCGCACGAGGTCCTTCATCTGCAATTGGAACAGAGGAAACGCTTGGGGAAAAAAATGGAGCTCAGGGACGCGAGCTGCTCCGGCCGCAGTCTTCCGCACCCCTGTGCCACGCGTCCACCGGGTTCCGCTCGGGGCCGCCCGCCTGCTCAGCTCGTGCCATCCACCACTGTGCCAAACCGCTGCCGTCCGCGCGCCTGGCCGCCCAGCGCTGCCGCCCAGCGCCGCTTCCTGCTCGCGCGCTGCGCTCGCGCCGCCACCAGCCGCTCCCGCTCCGCCAGCGCTTGTGCCCCGCGCGCCTCCACGCCTCCGCCTGGCGCAACGCCCGCTCGCGCTCGCCCGGCCCTCGCGCCAGCCGCCGCCAGCACCTGCTGCCGCGTGCGCGCGCCAGCTGGCGCACCGGCCGAGCCGCGGCCGCCTGCCGCTGCTGGGCCCGCTCGCCCTCGCGCTCGACCCGAGCCGCGCCGCTTACCCCGCCTGGGCCCGCCTGCAGCCGCGCGCATTACCTGCTGCTCGGGCCCTTGGCTGCTGGATCCCGCGCCAGTGAGTGGAGGAGGGGTTCAACGGAAGGGAGAACAGAGGGAGGAGATAAGGTTGGAGGAGGGGAAAAGAGGATTTGCTAGTGCTGCTGCTGTGAGCTGCTATTGCCTGCTGAGGAAGACGCGTGGATTTTGTTTACAGCAGGAGGTGGCGAGGATGGGGAACAGTGGTGAACCGCAGTGCAGAGAAGCAGAGCAGCGCCAGAGGAGGAAGAGAAAGGGAATTTCCCGAAGACTTGTTTGTAATTTTAGAAAATTGCAGGGACCTCTTGGTAAAGAAGAATTTAACCACTGTTCTAGAGCTCAAACAAAAATGTGACCAAAATGAAAGTTGTATAACTTTTCAAGTTCTACAACTTTGTTTTAGGGTTTGAACTCCAAAACTCAAAGTATGAAGTTTTATTTTAAGACTTGGACTAAATTTGAATTTTATAAAATCTTTGTCCTTGTTAGGGTAAATTACATATAACCTTGGGCCTGTTTGCAAGATGCTATGTAAGTCATGATTACTTACATTATTACCCTTTGGTCTCTAGTAATTTTGGAAAGTTACTTTTGTAAATCACCTATTCTGCATAAAAGGACTTGTACTTTTATAAAATTACATAAATACCCTTTTTACTTGCACTTTAAATTTTTAAAAGTTTCACACAAACACACAAAAGTTTTACACTAACAAGCATACACTTCACACTATCAAATTATAAGCCTAGCTTACAGACACATGAACTGTCACAGGGGGTTGGGGGATCCTATTTGTGGGGCGATGGGGCAACCTTGGTATGCGGGCTGGCACGAGGGCTCGCTGGAGATTTCGGGCGGTCGTTGCGCGGCCGGTAGAGGAAGGAGGAAGAAGGGGCCGACAAGTGGGGTCGAGCTGGGGGAATGACCGAGAAAGAAGGAATGATTGAGAAAAGAACGGGAATGACTGAGAATAGAAGGAATGACTGAGAAAAGAACGGGAATGACTGAGAATAGAAGGAATGACTGAGAAAAGAAGGAATGACTGACGTACTTTTCCGTTTCCTTCCTTTTCTTTTCCCGCACCAACTCAAAACTATTTGAATTCAACTCAAATTTGGATTCAACTCCTATGCACTCAACCAAATAAAACTTATGCACCAGCATGAATGCACAAACATGTTGAACCTAGAAATAAATTTTAATTCTTTGTGAATTAAATTATAAATAAATGCAAGCTAGGCAAAATAAATCCTTAGAAAACAATTACTGGAGCCCAATTAAATTCATTATAAATCTCGATATTTTACCTTAGGGTGTTACACCTTGACACGCTGACAAGTGTCACAAATAGCCACGTACTCCGCAACGGAACGCTTCATTCCATACCACCAGAATCGTTCCTTGAGGTCATAATACATCTTCGTGCTGCCTGGATGAATGGAATACGCTGTATCATGAGCCTCACTCAAGATCAGCTTCCTGAGATCCGCTACATCTGGCACACATATCCGGCCCTTGTACCACAAGGAACCCAGATCATCCTCTCTGAAATGAGGTGCTTTGCCAATCTTGAGCAATTCACGGATTTCCTGCAGCTTCTTATCTTCTTTCTGATGCTGCCTGATCTCTGCCTCTAGAGTGGGTTCTGCCTCGAATGATGCACTCGAGGTGTGATGTAAGAAACCCAAACTCAACTGCTCGAACTCCTCGCATAACTCCAGAGGCATCTGAAAAGCCACGACCATGTTAACATAGCTCTTCCTGCTCAGAGCATCTGCTACAACATTGGCCTTGCCCGGATGATAGTGAATCTCCAGGTCATAATCCTTGACCAACTCTAGCCATCTTCTCTGCCGCATGTTCAGCTCACTCTAAGTGAAAATGTACTTGAGGCTCTTGTGATCGGTGTAAATATCACACCTTTGCCCAAACAAGTAATGCCTCCATATCTTCAGAGCATGCACAACTGCGGCTAACTCCAGATCATGTGTGGGATAATTCAGCTCGTGCCGGCGCAACTGCCGCGAAGCATAAGCAATCACTCTGCCTTCCTGCATCAGGACGCAACCAAGACCATCCCTCGAAGCATCACAATACACTGTAAACCTCTTGCTCTGGTCTGGCAGAGTAAGGACTGGTGCCGTAGTCAACCTCTTCTTCAGCTCCTCGAAGGCCTTCTGATGCTCATCAGTCCAAGAGAAATCCACACCCTTCTCTAGCAAGGAAGTCAAAGGCTTCGCAATCTTGGAGAAATTCTCAATGAACCTCCGATAATATCCTGCTAAGCCCAGAAAAGAGGGGACTTCCTTCACTGTCTGCGGTACCACCCAGTCCAGTACATCCTTCACCTTTCCGGGGTCCACAGCAATACCTCCCTTGGAGATGACATGATCGAGGAACGGAACCTCGTCAATCCAGAATTCGCACTTGCTGGGCTTGGCATACAGCTTGTGCTCTCTGAGCCTCTGTAACACGAGCCTCAGATGTTTCTCATGCTCTGCCTCTGACTTGGAATATACCAGGATATCATCAATGAATATCACCACAAAGGTGCCTAGATAATCCATGAAAACCTTGTTCATCAGATGCATGAAGAAAGCCGGAGCATTGGTCAAGCCAAAGGACATGACCGTATACTCATATAGCCCATACTTGCACGCGAATGCCGTCTTAGGAATATCCTTGGAACGAATCTTCAGCTGGTGATAACCCGAACGCAGATCAATCTTCATGAATACACAAGCACCCTGAAGCTGATCAAAGAGATCATCAATACGAGGCAATGGATGCTTGTTCTTGATGGTGACTGCATTCAGATCCCGATAATCAACGCACATCCTCTTCGCACCATCCTTCTTCTCTACGAGCAAAATAGGAAAAGCCCAAGGAGAGAAGCTGCGACGGATATAGCCCTTGGCTAGTAACTCGTTGATAGTCTTCTTAACTTCCTCATGCTCAACAGGTGCCATACGATAGGGCCACTTAGCAATAGGGGCTGTGCCAGGCAAGAGATCAATAGAGAACTCAATGTCGCGATTAGGCGGCATACCTGGCAAATCATCCGGAAAGACATCCGGGAATTCGGACACCACGCGAATACCATCCGTGGGTCTAGTCTCCATCTGACAAAGAATTCCAGAAGGCTCCGAAGCACTGACTGTGACCTCCTGTCCATCCGGTGCTGACAAGTGGACAGTCCTCTGTAACACCCTAAGGTAATTTTCCCAAATTTTAAGGAATTTATTCGGGCTTAAATAAAATTTCCAGGGTTTTCTCTAATTTATCTCGCATTTAAAGTAATTTTATAATGCAAGTAATTAAAATTTATCATAGAATCAACTTGCTTGTGCATTCATGCTGGAGCATTGTTTTATTTGTGTTGAGTTGTAGGGTTTGAATTCAAATTTATTTGAATTCAACTAGATTTGTTTGAATGGTTAGAGTATAGAAAAAGAAAAGGAAAGAAGAAGGAATAAAAGAAGGCAGCCCAAACCTCCCCTAGCCCGGCCCATCTCTCCTTTTCCCTCCCTCTTCCCGCATGGACCACGCCCCGGCCCACTTCCTCCTCAGCCCGGCCACCCGAGCGCGCTCCCTCCTCCCTCTCTCTCGCTGCAACCCCGGGCCCGCCCGTCGGCGCCAGCCTCCCCGCCCACGGCTCGCTCTCTCCCTCTCTTCTCTCTCTGGCGTTGTGGCCCTGCACGTCAGCTCCTCCCCCTCCTTTCTTTCCCCCTCCCCTGTTTCTTCCCCGCCGGCCGGCCGCTCGGCCACTGCCTGTGGCCCCGCTCCGCCGCGCCGTGGGCTCCCTCCCCCGCGCTCGCAAGGCCCGCTGGCCAGCGCCCGAGCCTCCCCTTCCTTCTAGAAGCCGCCCGCGCTTGGATTAGGTCAACCCGCACGAGTTCGCGGGCGATGTGGGGGCCGTTGCGCGAACGACCCGTACGCCGAGGCCGTCGCACCCCTTTTTCCTAGCCCGGCCGCCCTCTCGCGCTTCTCCTCAGCCGCCACCACCTCTCCAGCCTCCCCCCGTGCCCTTGCGCCGCTGCGCCGCCGCTCGGATTTGAGCCGCTGCCATCGACCGAGCTCCTGCGCCACCGCAACACCACCCTGGCGCCGCCAATCTTCGGCCCCTAACCGCCGTCGCAGCACCCCGGTGTGGTAAGGAGCACGCCGCGCCCGTTTCCTGTCCCCTTCCCCCTCTGCGTGGGTGCGCCCCCTCGTTACCGTGGCCCCGTGCCGCCCTTCGCCGTGGCGAGACCCAACCCGACCCCAATCCGCCGCGCTGACTGCCCAGACGGGTTCGCTGTCGTCCACTCTCTCTCCCCGTGCTAGCCATACCCTGAATCAAGGCCGAAAGCGCCCAATCGCGTGTCCTCCGGCGATCTCCAGTCGCCCTCCGCCGCGCCCAACGCCCGCCGCCGCCGGAGCCCGGCCGGAGATCCTGCGGCCGTCCGATCCAAACCTAAGGGTCTGGATTAGATCCAGACCGGTACTCAACCCGAGCCGCTCGATCTCAAAGCGACGATCTAGATTAGATCCGGTGGACCGCATAAATCTCAGCCCTAGATCTCTTCTCAACCGACCGATGTAGATCCGACGGCCACGGTGCGCGCGTACCCCTTCGCGAGATGGATCTAATCTGAGCCGTAGAGAGTAGATCCAATGGCCCAGAACCGCGCGTACCGCTTCAGCCCGCTTCTTTTGCTAAAGAGCCCCCGGTTTTTCCTGGAATCAACCCGCGGTCCGCTTCAGTTCAATAATAATTGCAATATTAGCCCTGTTTCTTGCACGGACCCCCTGAGCTTCCTGGGATTAGTACCCACAGTCCATGTCCAGTGTTTTCACGTGTTAGCCCCAGCGTCTAGCCTTTAATTACGTTTAAGCCCCTGGTTTTTTGCACGGAACCCCTTAGAACCTTCAGTTTTCTTGCAAATAGGTCCCTGAATCCTGTTTTTAGCCTAGGTTTTGCGTTTTAGCTCCATTTTAAGCGCTCTTTATATCCACGCGATCGTTGTAACGCGTAGAATAGTTTTAGGCCAGTTTTGTGTCCTGTTCTATTGTATTGGTGTACTATTTTCTTATAGTTTGCTATGGTTGTGCATGTGTGTATGTGTGGACTATGCTTGATGATCGTGAGTAGACGCGGAGCCTTTGGACCAGTACCAAGAGCCACCATCTTCTGAAGCTTTTGAGCAGCAGCAGGAGAACTTTGAGGAATGCAAGTATAACATGAACATCCTACCACTTTTAAATACAGATTTCATACTGCATTTTAATACTGTATGCCTATAAGGACTTGCCTAGCCACTTTATATCCTATATATATCCTTTGGGTTGCATTATGGTTAGTTGTGCTAGGTTGCTGCGCTATAACACACTTGGTCCTTTTTAATTAAATTTGATTAATGGTCTTATGCAACTTAATCCTGAGTGTGGCCCTCTGTGCTGTGTGCTTGAGTGGCTCACGTCTCCGTAAAAGATGTTTTGTTAGAAACTTGGTTTAGGGGGCCAGCACGGTGCTTAGTGCTTGGTTGGCCACTCTCCATAAGGACCGGTTCATAGAGCGACAACCTGGGACAACCGCGCAACCACAAGACTGGAATGGGATGGTCTTGACTTACTAATTAGGTCATGTTGGTTCGGGAGTAACTTACCTGCGTGGGCAAGAGGGGTGGTAAGCTTCAATGGTCCCTGCTCCTCCGGCTTGGTCTGTGCTGTGTGTCTTGTACCCCCGGAGGTGGGCCCCATCGTGGCTGATCCAGAAACCTTAGCGGTTACACCTTACCAATGTGATCCTTTGTAACGGTCTCGTTGTGTGCTTGCTAGCCATCTCACCTAAGTAAGTGTGATGAACAACTAGCGTAGCTCACCACTTGTGGGTAAAGTTGTGCAACCTCTCGAGAGTGTAAAACTGATATATCAGCTGTGCTCACAGTCATGAGCGGCCCAGATCCTCCATCTGATTAGTGGGGTTATCAACCTTTGATTAGGGAGGTTCCCCGGGTGGTTTTGGTTTGGATGGTTCTCAGTAGTTCCTAATTAATAATGATTAATTTCTTATGCAATTCGGGTTCATGGTAATTCATCCACTTGTAGTGAATAGTTTTAATAAAATTCTGCCAAGGCTAAAAGCTAATGCAGTTGAGTCAGCTAACCCTAGAGCCTCATAACTCGTGTTATACTTGTAGAGTACGAGTTGTGTACTCACACTTGCATCTTCCTCTCTTCTGTTCTCTTTGGGACATCTTCGACTGCTGCTCAGTACCAGGCGACGTGGAGGACTACATCAGCGGACTCGACGATTTCTAGGCGTTGTCTCCCAGTTGACGTCCCTGTGGCGCCCCGCTCTTCATGTATTTATTTTACGCTTCCGCATTCCTTGAACTGATTCTTGATTCAGTTGTAATAAAGATATTCATTTTATAATTTATACGTTTTTATTCGTGACATGTGTTGTGATATCTTGATAATCTGTTGTATATATGCGTGACTTGATCCTGGCGCATACATGATTGCTAGATTTATGTTCTTATAAATCGGGTGTGACATCCTCTGAGCACAATCGATCTTGACACCCCATCTAACAAGGGTCTCCATTCCCAAGATCACATCGATACCCTTGGTGTCTAGCACCATCAGATTAGCACTGAACTCTACCCCCTTATGACGACACTGACTCTGGGACAGAAAATATGAGACCTCAGCTGCCCTCCCGGTGATGATACTAACATGCCCCTCTTTAATATGCTAGTATGAATGCCATGATGCTCGACAAAAGACTGCGTAATGAAGGAATGCGTAGCACCAGTATCAAAAAGCACTGCAGCAGGATGAGTATTGACCATGAACGTACCAATAACCACGTTGGGAGCCTCGACCGCTGACTCGGCCGTCACGTGGTTCACCCTGCCCTGGGATGGCGCCTTGGGCTGAGCTGGGTGTCCCTGCTGTCCAGACTGCGCCTTCCGGGGACAAACGTTGACGTAGTGTCCCGGCTCGCCACAGTGAAAGCACACCCGTGGGAGTGCTGGAGGCTGCTGTCCCGCAGGAGGAGTAGGCACTCCCTGCCGCGGAGCTGGTGGGGCTGGTGGAGCAGAGCGTGCCGGAGGTGCTGGAAGCCTCTGGCCTTGTCCCACCTGCTGCTGAGGACGAGGCGGGTACTGCTGCTGTCGCTGCTAGTACTGCTGGATCTGCCTCTGGTGCCGCTGCCGCTGCTGCGGGTACTGGTACCGAGGCCGGGTGTTGCTGCTAGACGCAACAGGAGCCATCTTCCTCTTCTTGTCCTCGATCTTCTGGCGTTTGTGCTCGGTGTTGGGGGCAGCGTCAACCAGCTGGTTGAAGTTGTCGAAGCGGTGGTTCATGAGCGCGTACTCCAGGTGGTCATCGAGTCCCTCCCTAAAGCGCTCCTGCTTATCGCCATCATTGACGACCTCAGCGGGGGCGTAGCGAGCAAGCTGGAGGAAATGATCACGGTACTCGGTCACCGTCATAGTTCCCTGAAATGATAATCACCGAAAAAAGAGAATGGAATTGTGGAAAGATTTTACTCTAATTTACCTGCTTAAGCGCAAGGAACTCCTTGTGCTTCATCTTCATCACTCCCGCAGGGATGTGGTGGTGCCTGAAACGCTCCCGGAACTGAACCCAAGTGAGGTCGTCGCGGTCCCGAGCTGGGTAGGACTCCCACCAATCGAGAGCTGAACCTCGCAGTTGCCCTGCTGCGTACAGAACTCGCTCTCTATCGTCGCACTGAGCGACGTCCAACTGGCATTCCACTGAGCGAAGCCAGTCGTCAGCCTGGAGTGGATCAGTCGCATGGGAAAACGTCGGCAGGTGACCCCTCAGAAAGTCCGCGCGCCTGTCGCGGGGCTGCTGCGGAGAAGGAGGTGGCAGCTGAGCGTGGATCTGCTGCAAAGCCTGAACAGTGTTGTTCAGAGTGGCCATCATCTGCATCTGGAGCTGGAAGAACTGCTCTGGAGTCAGAGGTGGAGGCATCGGCAGCGACTGGTCGGTACTCTGGTTGTTCTGCCCTTGCTGGCCAGAACCGGTGCCGGCGCTCCTAGTGTTCACCATCTGTTTGCAGCAGAGCGAAATTTATAAGAGATAGATATTGTACAACTTCCGGAAAGAAAGCTCTGACAGGATAAAATAGAGAGGAAGGATGTACGGTTTTACTCCCAACGTTCTAACTGGAATTTTTTTTAATTCAAGTTTGTATTAAAGTCGATTTGCATGAGCAAGTTTAACTTCTAAACTATGCAATCAACCAAAAATCCAAATCAAACATTTTGCACAATCACAAACATTCAATATTCAAACTTTAGCCGAGTTTATCACTTCACTCGACTAAAACAAACAGGCACTCTAGCGTATTTTTGCAAAGGCATCCTAGACTTATGAGGACAGTCAAAAAATTGCAGGCCACGTCTACTGAAAAGATCAAACTAATTCTTGGAAAATGCAGAGAGAATTAGCAAATCGAGGTTTAAAGCTCAAGGAATAGAATCAGAAATGTGTGTGTGAGTTTTGCGGAAACAAGGCAGGGAAAAAGAAGTCCTAACTTCGATCAGTTCTATCTAGGCTTCGTCCTACAGTCGACACAGCTCTGATACCAATCCTGTCACACCCGATTTATAAGAACATAAATCGAGCAATCATATATACGCCAGGATCAAGTCACGCATATATACAACAGAATAATCAAGATATTACAACATGTATCTTGAAATAAAAGCGTATAAATTATAAATGAATATCTTTATTACAGCTGAATCAAGAATCAGTTCAAGGATTGCGGAAGCGTAAAATAAATACATGAAGAACAGGGTAAGGTGTAACCGCTAAGGTTTCTCGATCAGCAACGATGGGGCCCACCTCCGGGGGTACAAGACACACAACACAGACCAAGCCGGAGGAGCAGGGACCATTGAAGCTTACCACCCCTCTTGCCCACGCAGGTAAGTTACTCCCGAACCAAAATGGCCTAATTAATAAGTCAAGACCGTCCCATTCCAGTCTTGTGGTTGCGCGGTTGTCCCAGGTTGTCGCTCTATGAACCGGTCCTTATGGAGAGTGGCCAACCAAGCACTAAGCACCGTGCTGGCCCCCTAAACCATGTTTCTAACAAAAATATATTTTAAGGAGACGTGAGCCGCTCAAGCACACAGCACAAAGGGCCACTCTCAGAATCAAGTTGCATATACCATTAATCAAATTTAATTAAGAAGGACCGAGATGGGTGAGAGCACAGCACCTAGCACAACTAACCAAAATGCAACCCAAGGTATATATATAAAGGATAAGGTGGGTAGGAAGTCCTTATAGGCATACAGTATTTAAATGCAGTATGAAATTGTATTTAAAAGTGATAGGATGTTCATGTTATACTTGCCTTCCTCAAAGTTCTCCTGCTGCTGCTCAAATTGCTCTGCAGAAAGGGGCTCCTGGTACTCGTCCAAAGGCTCAGCGTCTACTCACGATCGCAACGCCAAAACATGGTCCAGCACATACACACACATGCAAACAAAGACAAAAGATAAGAAACAGTACAACATTACATAAAAATAGCACCCAAAACTATGATAGAAATGTTCTACGCGTTACAACGATCGCGTGAGCGCAAAAACCAACTAAAACGGAGCTAAGACGCGAAAACTAGGGCTAAAACAAGGTCCAGGGGCTTTTTTGTGAGAAAAACAGAACTTCCAAGGGGTTCTGGGCAAAAACTAAGGGCCTAAACCTAATTAAACTATAGACACAGGGGCTAACTTGCTAAAACTCAAGGCTAGGATGGCGGGCACTAATTCCAGGAAGCTCAGGGGCCTAAAAGATAAAAATAGGACCTATCTACAAATACTTTTGAATGACATAGGACTGCGGGTTGATTTTTGAAAAGCGCAGGGGTTCTTTAGCAAATCTGGCAGGCCGAACCGGTATCTTCTATTCTGAGCCACTAGATCTAGATCTGACGGCTCGGGCTAAAGGGGGCGCTCGGAGCGGCGGCGTGGTCGCCGGAGTCCGGTCTCCGCGGCGGCGCCTGTGGCAGAACCAACCTGAATTATACCGGCTCAAGCACGTGAGTCCACTCCAGAGGGCTCCAACGCACTTCAAACGGTATAATCCCTTAGTTTGTCGGGTAGCATCCCGATAAACCACCGATACAGGATCAAATAAGGTTACCTCACACGAAGGTGAGCCTAGAGATACAGTCACCATCATTTTTACATCACAGGGAAATTATTTTACAAAAGTTTCCACAAGTAGTACAAAGTTCCACACTTAGCAAAGTTATTACAAGGTTTGCAGAAACAGCAAAGGTTCAAACTAGGAGTCATTATTACAAACCAGTTTTAAAGTTCAAGTTCTAGCAGCGGAATTTAAAGTACGATAACTATACACGTCGCCAGTAAGGACGTCATGCTAAGCCATGGCATAATATCACTCGTTATGATCAGGGTTGGCCGGGGACGGGTCCCACTTCACGGACCAACCATCAGGCAAAGCATAAGGCCAAGGCATGGGGTAAGTAGGGTCTTCAGAGATATTACCTGAAATAAACACATATAGCAAGACTGAGTACTCTAATACTCAGCAAGGCTTACCCGGAGATTTGGGTATACTTATCCCATAAATAGACTATGAAGGCTTTAATGAGGAGGTAAGTTTTGTTTCAGCTGAAAAGCAACAAAGAGTAGGTCCTTACTTTCATATTTTAGCTTTCAGATTCTAGTTTCTTTAACCATTCTAAGTAACCACCTGTAACTACTCAAGCAAGGTAGAGTCTTTTAAACCTACACCAGTATTTCTCATTAACAACATTACTCTTGTTACTCTATGTGGGAAAAGAGTTAAGCAGTCTCAATCTTCATGAGAAACGGACGATTCTGAATCGAATTTCAACCCTTGCAAGGTAAACCTAACTCACACGCTTGGAACACCAACACGTCGTTCCGAAGCAACCGTTTGCCTTTCATTCCAGGTCATGGAACAAAGCCACCACAAGCGACTGCTGGACCGTACGCACATCCAATGTTCAGGACATACGTCTGTAGCGCGACTACATGACCGTATTCCTGTCTGCTTTACAGAACATACTCCCACAGTCGGTGCGTGTAAACATAAAATAAAAGTCGAGTGGTGGGGGACGAGTCCACTTGCCGGGCCGATTGGTTACTAGGCTTACCGCTTACCATATTTCGCGGCATGTGTCTAGTACTTTCAAACGCTTAACTGCAACTACCACACACTACGACCTTAACCAAATTCATCAACACAGACGGGGTATTCTTTCTGTCCAAGATGCTACTTATAACCCCGTCCGTCATACTTATAGTGATTGCAGAATTGTAATCAATCAATTCCTATATCGCGCGAGTGACAGAAAATCACTCGACTTCTACCGGTCCTATTAGCATAGCACTAGTCGGACTCAGTTTCTAACATTCAGTACATTGGTTCCTAGGGAGATGCATCTACGGTTTCCAGACAACTCCTAAGAACTTAATGCACAAGTATATAAATATATATAGAGGTAAATTGCAGTGTAAATAAGATACTGGGTTTATGTCCGGGGCTTGCCTTCACTGGCGGGGCTAGGGTCAGAAATGTTAATAATTTCTTCCGAACTCGGGTTCGGGGCTTCGATTGATTCTCCGACGATGTTCCTAGCATCCTCAGAGACTTCTCTTTCGGATTCTGGAAAGATCTGATAATCACCGTCGGCAAGAAACGTCGAGTCTACATGTGATGAAAAAAATGCAATTAAGAAAATGCGTAGATTGTCATTCTACTTCACGACAAAATTACAAGCCAAGAACATAACATCATATAATAGCAAACAACACAATTGCCCCTTACTAGGCAGTCATTTATCGAGTATTAAATAAATTACTGAGTTACATTAAGTAACAGGGTCATCTACCCCAAACATTTAGCTAACTACAAGAAGTAACATGGTTGACAACTAAACTAATTACACTTAACATTTTTATTTAATTAACTAGCTAATCACCTTGAAAAACCCTAAGTTATTATTTAATATAGATCTGCTAATCAAGTTTTATTTATTTTAGCTATTTTACACCTAATCATAGGTTGAAATTTTGTAGTTATGCTACACTACTTAGGAACAACATCTTAGAATATTTTCATAATTTTCCAGGAATAAAAGCTAGTATAAAGAATTATCTTTAGAAAGAAACCAAAAATTCATAACTTGGGGTATGACCTTTTATTAATCCTAATATTTTTACCATGGATTACACATCCAAAAAGAAGGTTATGGTAAAAAGTTCAAATACAAACATTAACAGAAACACCCTTAATTAAAAATTTAAGCATTTCATCAACATATAACAAAAAGTACTCGAAATCTAAGCAAATGAACAGTAAAGTACTCAAACTTTTTACACAGAACTATACATAGCACATACAACCTAAGTTCCAAATTTCAGCTATAACACATGCCTACAACATGAGATACAAATAAAACACTTATTTTCTAGTATTTAATCTACAATAGAAATTATACATATATAGCTCAAGTTCATTACACAAAAGTAGTCGAATTTAGCTCAAGGATGCAAACAAAACTGGTTTGGAACTTTTCTGAATTTTCTACAATTTTCTATGAATTTTTGAAATTCACAGCTTTTGAATTGGGGGGGGCTCTGGAATTTTACAGGGACACCCTTAACATTTTTGAAATCTTTGCACTTATACCCTTGGCTCATCGGGGAAGAAGGGCAGAGGGGGTGCCGGCCAAATTCAGGTGAGGGGACGACGAGGGGTCGGAGGAGAAGTGGTCAGCGAGCACCAGGAGGTCAAGGCGCACCTATCAGAGGTCTTGGAAAAAGAAAGGGATGGCCGGAAGGGGCGTCTCCACGGCGGCCGAGACGGCGGCGGAAGGGTGCTCATCGGCGATGGGATTCCCGGTGAGGAGGAGGACCAAGCTTGGGCTAGAGAGCTGCAGCAAGGCAAGGGGAAGCTAATGGGGTAGTCGAATTGGACAGGAGCTTACCGACGGAAGGAGAACGGCGGCGAGGTAGCTCCGATGGAGGTCCGGCCAAGGGGAATGGTTCGGGAGCTTCAGTGGAGAAAGGGGAAACTTCCTAAGGTGTTGTGGTGGTGCGGGGAGGATTGGAGGGTGTTGCCCACGGTGAACAGAAGGGCGCCGGAGATGGAGGAGATGACGGCGGTGGTGCTCGGGGTTCCTGGATATCAAAGAGCAGAAACGGGAATGGAATGGGAAGAGAGGGAAGTAGTGCTGCTCTTGAACCAGAAGAGATGAGGCGAGAGGGCGTGCACGGGTAATGCCACAGCGACGGCGAGGTGGCGGCAGCAGAGCTGCGGATCGGCGTGGCGCGCGCGCGAGAGGGCCAGGGAGGAGGAGCTAGAGCGGCGCTCGGGTTCGGGTCGACGCGTGGGGTGGCTAGGAGCTGGAGGTGGCGTCGGGGAGCGACCGAGGCGCAGCACATGGCCGGGGAAATGGTGCTGACACCGGCGGCAGGGGTGCAGCAGCGGAGCAGAGGAGTTGCCAGAGGAGGAAGAAGAGAGGAGGAGGTCCGAGGGACTTGGCTGGAAATTGCAAAAACCTCAGGGACTTCACTGTAAATAGAAAATTTCCCACTGATCCAAAGCCCTAATGAGAAAATAGTTAAAACAGAAGTTGTAGAACTTTTCAAGACCTATAACTTTTCTTTAGGGCTCAAGTTCAGAAACCTAAAGCACACTGAATTATTTTACCATTTTGCACTCGAAATAAACTTTACATAAAACTTGTCCTAGTAAAGTAATTTTTATGAACTCTTGGGCTTATCTGCAAGCATTTAAGGCTGGTCATGATGACACTCACCTTTTTCACTTTGACCCTTAGTAATTTTTGGAAAGTTACTTTATACTCCAACTAAGTTACATAAAAGGACTTGTATTTTCATAAATTTACACAATTACCCTTATTTTCACAACTTTGCTAGATTTCCACACAAATTAATTCACACCAAACATTATTTCTATTGGTTTGATCTATTTGACACCTAGGGTGTCACAACCTTTCCCCCTAAAAGGAATCTCGTCCCAAGATTACAGGAATGAGGTGATAAGAGCATAGATACCTAGGAATTTTTGAGGAAGTCTGGGAAGTTCCTTTGAAGATAGTCTTCAGTTTCCTAGGTAGCTTCTTCTTGTGTATGATGATTCCACTGGATTTTAAACATTTTGACCGTTTCTCTTCTAGCACTTCTTTCCTTGGTATCTAAGATTCTGATTGGAAGTTCTTTATAGGAAAGATCGGGCTCGATGTCGATACTTTGTGTATCAACGATTTTGGTAGGAACATGAATACATTTCTTCAGTTGCGATACATGGAAGACATTATGAATGGCTGCTAGCTGAGGAGGAAGTTGAAGTCGATAGTCTATGGGTCCACAAATTTCGAGGATTTCAAAAGGACCAACGTAGCGAGGAGCGAGTTTGCCTTTGATACCAAATCGTTGAACGCCTTGAGTAGGAGATACTCGCAGGTATACAAAATTGCCTACTTCAAACTGTATTGGTTTCCTCCTTTTATCTGCATAGCTCTTTTGTCTTGATTGAGCTGCTTTAAGATTATTCCGAATGATCTTTACCTTTTCTTCTGCTTCATTAACTAGATCCGGTCCAAAGACTTCGCGTTCACCAGTCTGAGACCAATTCAGAGGAGTTCTGCATTGGTGATCGTATAAGGCTTCAAAAGGAGCCATTTTGATACTTGACTGATAGCTGTTATTATAGGAGAATTCTACCAAGGCTAAGCATTTATCCCAATGCTTATCGTATTGGATTACACAAGCTCGAAGCATATCTTCTAAAATTTGGTTGAACCTTTCTGCCTGCCCATCTGTTTGCGGATGATATGCGGAGCTTCGGATTAACTTGGTTCCAAGAGTTTGTTGAAACTGTTCCCAGAAATGGGCAACAAACTGTGCTCCACGATTAGAGATGATCGTTTTAGGTATCCTATGGAGATGAACGATCTGGTCTAGATATATTTCCGCATACTTCCTAGCAGTGTAAGTGGTATGTACTGGAAGAAAATGAGCGGTCTTGGTTAACCTATCCACAATCACCCAAATAGAATCATGCCTTTGAGAAGTATTGGGTAAACCTACAATAAAGTCCATACTGATATCCTCCCATTTCCAAGATGGAATAGATAAAAGCTGTAGCATACCAGAAGTCTTTAAGTGACTAGCCTTAACTCTTTGGCAAACATCGCACTCAGAGACGTACTTTGCTATTTCTCTTCTCATATGAGTCCACCAGAAATTCTGTTTCAAGTCTTGGTACATTTTCGTACTGCAAGGGTGCATAGCAAATTTAGATAGATGTGCTTCATCCATTATTTGCTTGCGAAGCTGATGGTTTTTGGGTACAACTATACGTCCCTTAAATCTTAGAATTCCTTTAGAATCCTCTTGGAAACATTTATACTTCTCTTCTACTTGGGCTAATTGTTGTTTGATCATTTGAACTCCCTTATCGTGTTGTTGTGCCATCACAATACTATCCTGGAGTATAGGCTTAACTGCTATGTGGTTCAGACTGCCTTGAGGAACGATTTCCAGATTAAGCTTCCTCCTTTCCCAGCAAAGGGTGTTGTTGAAAACTTCTACTGATAAACAATGACAATGTGACTTGCGGCTAAGTGCATCCGCAACCACATTGGCTTTGCCTGGATGGTAGTGTACTTCAAGATCATAATCCTTAATAAGTTCCAACCAATGTCTCTGCCTCATATTCAAGTCTACCTGCGTAAAGATGTACTTTAGACTCTTATGATCTGTGTAAATATTGCACTTAGTACCCATAAGATGATGTCTCCAAAGTTTAAGTGCATGTATTACGGCTGCAAGCTCAAGGTCATGAGTAGGATAATTCTGCTCATGCGTCCGAAGTGCTCTAGAGGCATATGCAATCACTTGATTATCTTGCATAAGTACACATCCAAGTTCGGTGCCTGATGAATCACAGTAGACATCAAAAGGTTTGGATGTGTCTGGTTGAGCCAAAACTGGAGCAGTGGTAAGATGTGCTCTTAAAGTGTGGAAAGCTTCGTCACAATTCTCATTCCAGGAGAATTTAACCCCTTTCTTCAACAGTTCTGTCATGGGCTTGGCTATTCTGGAAAAATCTGGAATGAAACGACGGTAATAGCCAGCAAGACCGAGAAAACTGCAGATCTGATGGACCGAAGTAGGGGGTTTCCAATCCATCACTTCTTGGCTTACTCGGATCGACAGATATACCATCCTTAGAGATGGTATGACCCAAAAATTTGATGGTATCTAGCCAGAATTCGCATTTAGAGAATTTGGCATACAGACGGTGATCTTGTAGATGTTGAAGAACAGCATGAAGATGTTTAGCATGATCTTCAAGAGTTTTGGAATAGAAAGAATATCGTCGATAAAAACCACGACGAATTTATCAAGTTCTGGCATGAAGACAGAGTTCATGAGATACATGAAATATGCCGGTGCATTGGTAAGACCAAAGGACATAACCAGATATTCATAGAGTCCATATCTGGTGGAGAAGGTAGTTTTCGGAATATCACTTGGTCTAATCTTTATTTGATGATACCCGGAGCGAAGATCAATCTTAGAAAATACCTTGGCTCCGGCTAACTGATTGAACAGAATATCAATGCGGGGAAGAGGATACTTATTCTTAATAGTAACCGCATTGAGGGGACGATAATCAACACAGAACCTGAGACTGTTATCCTTTTTCTTAACAAACAAGGCAGGGCATCCCCAAGGTGAAGCACTTGGGCGAATATAACCCTTATCCAAGAGTTCTTGAAGCCGAAGTTTTAATTCGGCCAGTTCATTGGGTGGCATACGATAAGGTCTCTTAGAAATGGGGGCCATGCCAGGTTGTAACTCTATGACAAACTAAACATCTCTATCCAGTGGCATTCCAGGTAACTCGTCTGGAAAAACATCTGGGTATTCACATACAATAGGAATATCCTCTAGCTTAATTCCGGCTGTAGCATACACACGAGAACTGATATATTCCTGTGATGGAAGATGAAGGATGGTATGTCCATATTCTGGAGAATTTATTTCCACCTCTCGAGAAAAGATATCTAAAGATACTCGATGTCTGGTCATCCAATCCATGCCTAGGAGAATATCCATCCCTTCTAGATTTAATGCAATTAAGGCTGTCCTTATTAAAGTGCTACCCATCTGGATTGGTACATCTCTACAGATTTGATTTGATGCAATTCTACCTCCTGGGGTTGTTATCATATAAGTTCCTTTTGTGGGGTAGAAATCCAAACCTATTTTGGTCCCAAACCTTGTACTGATAAAACTATGGGTTGCACCAGAATCAAAAAGTATAATAGCAGGGTAATGGTGTAGAGTAAATATACCCGTCATCACTGGTGCACCTTCTGGAAGTTCCGATAGAGTGGTGAAATTCACCCTTCCTTGACGGACTTGCATAACCTGCCTCTTGCCTTTATTCTTGGAGTTGGAGTTGGAAGCCTGTCTAGGGAATGTCCTCTTGGGTTGGGGGCAGTCTTTAACAAAATGTGCCGGACTACCGCAATTGAAACATCGATTGATGTTATTCCCTTGATTAAACTGTGGAGAGTTCGGCCTTGGACCAACTGGTCGTTGCTACTGCTGCGGTTGAGGTACTGATGGCCTGTTGAATCGGGGCTGCTGAGGAGGCCTAGCTACCCATCTGCCTGAGGGAGCATTTCTGGGCGGAGCTCAGGAAGCTGGGTTCTGACTCACCCGATACCTCGAAGGTTGTGCATTCGAGGGTCCAGTAGACACTTTCTGCCTCTTCTCAGCACGATGTGCTGAGATACAATCCTCTTGGGTAATGGCCATGTTGACCAATTCGTTGAAATTGTCAGCCCTGACCAGATTTAAGCACTCTTTCAGCTTGGTGTTTAGTCCGCGACGGAATCTATCTCTTTTCTTGGGGTCCGTATCAGCATGATAGCCTGCATACTGGCACAAGTGATTGAAAGCTTGCGCGTATTGGAGTACCATGCGATTCCCTTGAGTTAGTGCTAAAAATTCATTGAGCTTCCGCTCAATGAGTCCTTCCGGGATATGGTGCACCCTAAAGGCGGCCTTAAATTCTTCCCAATTGACGACATGTCCATCCGGTTGCATGGCATGGTAATTATCCCACCAAAGGCGGGCATTACCACGGAGCTGTTGGGCTGCGAATAGAGTTTTGTTTGCTTCAGAGCACGGAACCGGGAGTAATGCAAACTTGGACTCGATTGTACGGAGCCATGCATCTGCATCCAAGGGTTTTTCAGTCTTATGAAAGAGGGGGGGTTGTGTACTGAAGAAATCCTGATAACCAGCCGAGGGATACTCTTCACGTCCACGTTGAGGAGAACGGAACTGATGTTGCTGGGCCTGCACCAGCATATTCAGGAGTTCAGTCTGACGGGCCATCACTTTCGCTAGATTCGGTGGTGGCGGAGGTGGTTGTTGTGAACCACTAGCTTGATCCGGTCTGAATCCCTCTGGGGTTCCGCTCGTAGCGCCAACCATCTGAAATATAGAAGTCATCCATAAGCATTTACCCATACTTGCTTCTAATTTCAGAAATCATATAGTACCAATATAGCTTTATTGAACAATGCAAGGTGTGAACCACTAGCTTGATCCGGTCTGAATCCCTCTGGGGTTCCGCTCGTAGCGCCAACCATCTGAAATATAGAAGTCATCCATAAGCATTTACCCATACTTGCTTCTAATTTCAGAAATCATATAGTACCAATATAACTTTATTGAACAATGCAAGGTAATAAATCCAAGTCACAAGTGTTAACCATCCAAACAGCAACTCAGATTTACATAACCAACTGTAACTTGTCCCATATTACATCACATGGTTCCAAACCAAACCATACATAGGTTTGCCACATATTCTACAACAAGTGGCTCGCAAGTCATCTAACTACTCACTCCATTACCACACTATCTACATCTAGGATGCCGTCAACTCAAACAAGACTAGAAGTCATCAAGGTTGCCCACAGATGACTAACTACCGGAAGAGGAATGATGAGGACTGAGCACAGGATCTCCATGCTCAGAGTCTATCTCAGAAACTCCTTCGACCTCTTCAGGGTCTTCTTCTTCTTCTTCACTCTCAAACTCATCTACAACAGGCTGAACTGGTTGCTCATGAAGCATGTTGATATGGTCAATGGCTTGGCCAAGGTTAAGGTTGAGCTCATGAACTTGCTCTTGAAGAAAGTCAATGACAGCATCGCGCTGGGTAATGAGAGTATCGCTCTCAACAATTTGTTCCTCTCGATGCTGAATGGTTTCTTCCCGCTGAGTAATAACCTCTTCCCTAGCAGTGACAGCGGCTTGAAGCTCCTCAATCTGTATATTCTGCCGGCCAACTTGATTACGATACCTTTGGGCTATGTTGGTCAAGCGATAAATACCATGCTATTGAAGTGTCTGGTAACGATACTGTGCATTCATAAATCTGACTGAGGTGCGTAAAGTCTCTCCAGCTAGAGTTCCCAGTAAGTGGTCACAGTATGTCAATTTGAAAGTCCATTCTAGGTCACGAGAATCCATGGCAGGAAATAAACCGATAGGATATCCTGCAACTTCCTCAGGATGCTGATCGCAAAAGATGTGAATAGCTTCTATAGCTGCTGCTTCAAAAGTATCGGCAAGGCGATGACCAATCACATTTACTTCAATCGGCTGCCACAGAGATAAGGTAGGATGTGGAGGAACAGTCATTTTCACCCTACAACGGGGAACACCTTCTTCTTCGTACTCTACTCCATCATAAGGTGGAGGCTCGGTGTAACCAAACACCTGGAGAGATTCCCACAAAAGACGAGGAAAACCCTCCCAATGCAAGGCATTGGTATGAGCGTGTCCTGCGGAATCCCAAAAGAACCTTGGAAGCTCGGCCATCTGAAACAAGGATTCAAATGGTGAGATTACAAGTTTTCAACCATACACCTTGAGAAGGTTGCAGATACAAATGTGGGTTAGATTGATAGATTGATTGGAAAACTGCTATCCTTACAGGGTAAAAGAAACGAGATTACCTACCCTGATAACAACAAAAATCTGAAGATCGAAAGATGGTTCTAGATCTTGAGAATGAAATGATAAGATAGAAACTTTAACCTCAGAACTATCCAATTACCCCTTTCAAACTATACTGGTTACTAACATACCCTCTAGATGTCATTGAAACAACAAGCCATGCCATTCATACAATCAAATCAAGGAATATGCATGCACGTGCTATGTGTCCTCACAACTCAAAATAATTGCCAAATATGTTTGGACTTACGTAATTAGTTTCGGTGGCACAATATATCCGTCTCTCCCTATAATAACTAATCGAATATGCTTATTCATCTTAACCTATTTAACCGGGGTTAGCGTACCTGCGGAAAACCACAATATATATGAACCTTTCATGCCAGCACTCATGAAAGTGTCCTCAAACATTACTGTTTACTATAGAAACAGCATCTGTACAATTACCGCCGTACAGACGATGTTAACATACGTTATCGAAACAACGTATTCACAAGATACCGCAAAATGCGGGGGCATTGCTGTTCATACCCTGCTACTGACCATATACTCCCAATATCATCAACCTAAGTTGATATATTGGCAGCATCTCAAGTAGGCCACTGCTTGAGAAACAGCGTTCGGTTCGCATCACCGACGGGAAGGCTAACTTCCCAGTTAGCTGAGGATCCTTACCTTCTTACCTTACCATCGAAGATGTCGTTACAGAATATAAAGTTGGATTGTGCATGAATTTAAGTTTTGACAGAAAAGTAATGCTGGTAGTTAGGGTTATATATACATATTATAGCCACCTCTATTTCCCTCATAAACATTACCCTAGGCTTTACGTACTAAGCACAATCCTTAACGAATCCAACACAACTTTGCCAAACATTTTGTTGGTCAAATTTTTATACTGAAAGCATTTTTAAAATAAAATGTATCTCCAGGGTAACCTTATAGCTCTGCTACCAGCTGTGGCAGAACCAACCTGAATTATACCGGCTCAAGCACGCGAGTCCACTCCAGAGGGCTCCAACGTACTTCAGATGGTATAATCCCTTGGTCTGTCGGGTAGCGTCCCGATAAACCACCGATACAGGATCAAATAAGGTTACCTCACACGAAGGTGAGTCCAGAGATACAATCACCATCATTTTTACATCACAGGGAAATTATTTTACAAAAATTTCCACAAGTAGTACAAAGTTCCACACTTAGCAAAGTTATTAAAAGGTTTGCAGAAACAGCAAAGGTTCAAACTAGGAGTCATTATTACAAACCAGTTTTAAAGTTCAAGTTCTAGCAGCGGAATTTAAAGTATGATAACTATACACGTCGCCAGTAAGGACGTCATGCTAAGCCATGGCATAACATCACTCGTTATGATCAGGGTTGGCCGGGGACGGGTCCCACTCCACGGACCAACCATCAGGCAAAGCATAAGGCCAAGGCATGGGGTAAGTAGGGTCTTCAGAGATATTACCTGAAATAAACACATATAGCAAGACTGAGTACTCTAATACTCAGCAAGGCTTACCCGGAGATTTGGGTATACTTATCCCATAACTAGACTATGAAGGCTTTAATGAGGAGGTAAGTTTTGTTTCAGCCGAAAAGCAACAGAGAGTAGGTCCTTACTTTCATATTTTAGCTTTCAGATTTTAATTTCTTTAACCATTCTAAGTAAGCACCTGTAACTACTCAAGCAAGGTAGAGTCTTTTAAACATACACCAGTATTTCTCATTAACAACATTACTCTTGTTACTCTATGTGGGAAAAGAGTTAAGCAGTCTCAATCTTCATGAGAAACGGACGATTCTAAATCGAATTTCAACCCTTGCAAGGTAAACCTAACTCACACGCTTGGAACACCAACAGGTCGTTCCGAAGCAACCGTTTGCCTTTCATTCCGGGTCATGGAACAAAGCCACCACAAGCGACTGCTGGACCGTACGCACATCCAATGTGTAGGACATACGTCTGTAGCACGACTACATGACCGTATTCCCATCTGCTTTACAGAACGTACTCCCACAGTAGGTGCGTGTAAACATAAAATAAAAGTCGAGTGGTGGGGGACGAGTCTACTTGCCGGGCCGATTGGTTACTAGGCTTACCGCTTACCATATTTCGCGGCATGTGGCTAGTACTTTCAAACGCTTAACTGCCACTACCACACACTGCGACCTTAACCAAATTCATCAACACAGACGGGGTATTCTTTCTGTCCAAGATGGTACTTATAACCCCGTCCGTCATCCTTATAGTGATTGCAGAATTGTAATCAATCAATTCCTATATCGTGCGAGTGACAGGAAATCACTCGACTTCTACCGGTCCTATTAGCATAGCACTAGTCGGACTCAGTTTCTAACATTCAGTACATTGGTTTCTAGGGAGATGCATCTACGGTTTCCAGACAACTCTTAAGAACTTAATGCACAAGTATATAAATATATATAGAGGTAAATTGCAGTGTAAATAAGATACTGGGTTTATGTTCGGGGCTTGCCTTCACTGGCGGGGCTAGGGTCAGAAATGTTAATAATTTCTTCCGAACTCGGGTTCGGGGCTTCGATTGATTCTCCGACGATGTTCCCAGCGTCCTCAGAGACTTCTCTTTCGGATTCCGGAAAGATCTGATAATCACCGTCAGCAAGAAACGTCGAGTCTACATGTGATGAAAAAGATGCAATTAAGAAAATGCGTAGATTGTCATTCTACTTCACGACAAAATTACAAGCCAAGAACATAACATCATATAATAGCAAACAACACAATTGCCCCTTACTGGGCAGTCATTTATCGAGTATTAAATAAATTACTGAGTTACATTAAGTAACAAGGTCATCTACCCCAAACATTTAGCTAACTACAAGAAGTAACATGGTTGACTACTAAACTAATTACACTTAACATTTTTATTTAATTAACTAGCTAATCACCTTGAAAAACCCTAAGTTATTATTTAATATAGATCTACTAATCAAGTTTTATTTATTTTAGCTATTTTACACCTAATCATAGGTTGAAATTTTGTAGTTATGCTACACTACTTAGGAACAACATCTTAGAATATTTTCATAATTTTCCAGGAATAAAAGCTAGTATAAAGAATTATCTTTAGAAAGAAACCAAAAATTCATAACTTGGGGTATGACCTTTTATTAATCCTAATATTTTTACCATGGATTACACATCCAAAAAGGAGGTTATGGTAAAAATTTCAAATACAAACATCAACAGAAACACCCTTAATTAAAAATTTAAGCATTTCATCAACATATAACAAAAAGTACTCGAAATCTAAGAAAATGAAGAGTAAAGTACTCGAAATTTTTACACAACGCTATACATAGCACATACAACCTAAGTTCCAAATTTCAGCTATAACACATGCCTACAACATGAGATACAAATAAAACACTTATTTTCTAGTATTTAATCTACAATAGAAATTATACATATATAGCTCAAGTTCATTACACAAAAGTAGTCTAATTTAGCTCAAGGATGCCAACAAAACTAGTTTGGAATTTTTCTGAATTTTCTACAATTTTCTATGAATTTTTGAAATTCACAGCTTTTGAACTGGGGGGGCTCTGGAATTTTACAGGGACACCCTTAACATTTTTGAAATCTTTGCACTTATACCCTTGGCTCATCGGGGAAGAAGGGCAGAGGGGGTGCTGGCCAAATTCCAGCGAGGGGACGATGAGGGGTCGGAGGAGAAGTGGTCAGCGAGCACCAGGAGGTCAAGGCGCACCTGTCAGAGGTCTTGGAAAAAGAAAGGGATGGCCGGAAGGGGCGTCTCCACGGCGGCCGAGATGGCGGCGGAAGGGTGCTCGTCGACGATGGGATTCCCGGTGAGGAGGAGGACCAAGCTTGGGCTGGAGAGCTGCAGCAGGGCAAGGGGAAGCTAATGGGGTAGTCGAATTGGACAGAGGAGGGGTGGAGGTAGGGGTTCGACGGCGGACAGGAGCTTACCGGCGGAAGGAGAACGGCGGCGTGGTAGCTCCGGTGGAGGTCCGGCGACGGGGAATGGTTCGGGAGCTTCAGTGGAACAAGGGGAAACTTCCTAAGGTGTTGTGGTGGTGCGGGGAGGATTGGAGGGGGTTGCCCACGGCGAACAGAAGGGCGCCGGAGATGGAGGAGATGGCGGCGGTCGTGCTCGGGGTTCCGGGCAATCGAAGAGCAGAAACGGGAATGGAATGGGAAGAGAGGGAAGTAGTGCTGCTCTTGAACCAGAAGAGATGAGGCGAGAGGGCGTGCACGGGCAATGCCACGGTGATGACGAGGTGGCGGCGGCAGAGCTGTGGGTCGGTGTGGCGCGCGCGCGAGATGTCTAGGGAGGAGGAGCTAGAGCGGCGCTCGGGTTGGGGTCGACGCGTGGGGTGGCTAGGAGCTGGAGGTGGCGCCGGGGAGCGACCGAGGCGCAGCACATGGCTGGGGAAACGATGCTGACACCGGCGGCAGGGGTGCAGCGGCGGAGCAGAGGAGTTGCCAGAGGAGGAAGAAGAGAGGAGGAGGTCCGAGGGACTTGGCTGGAAATTGCAAAAACCTCAGGGACTTCACTGTAAACAGAAAATTTTCCACTGATCCAAAGCCCTAATGAGAAAATAATTAAAACAGAAGTTGTAGAACTTTTCAAGACCTATAACTTTGCTTTAGGGCTCAAGTTCAGAAACCTAAAGCACACTGAATTATTTTACCATTTTGCGCTCAAAATAAACTTTACATAAAACTTGTCCTAGTAAAGTAATTTTTATGAACTCTTGGGCTCATCTGCAAGCATTTAAGGCTGGTCATGATGACACTCACCTTTTTCACTTTGACCCTTAGTAATTTTTGGAAAGTTACTTTATACTCCAACTAAGTTACATAAAAGGACTTGTATTTTCATAAATTTACACAATTACCCTTATTTTCACAACTTTGCTAGATTTCCACACAAATTAATTCACACCAAACATTATTTCTATTGGTTTGATCTATTTGACACCTAGGGTGTCACAGCGCCTCACCGGCGTTGGCCGATCTCAATGCTCCAGAGATCAAAACAACTCGAGCCTGGGTCTAGGAGGTTCAGCGCGACATGGGTAAACCACCTAGGGCTAAGGCGGGGCTTGGTAAAGACTCAGGCGACACGCACGACGATGGGGGCGGGTCTGCGCGGCGGTGCATCGCCGGCGTGCGGTGTTCCGGTCTAAGAGAGAGCTAAAGGTCTACCACATCTAGCGCAAAGGACCAGGGGGACATGCCGATGCTCACCGAGGGCTTGAATCGGCCGGAGCGATAGCGCAGGGTGATTGGCGGCGAGGTCCGAGCGGCAGAAGTAGTCGAGGCTCGCGGGGAAGATCGGCGCAGAGGGACTCCGGGGTGCTGGGCGCCTTGGATCACCTCAAGGGGTGCCTGTGGAGGTGCCACGGGGGTTAAGACAACCCGAGGCGCATCGACGGCGAGCAATCACGATGGTGGAACAACTCACCGGCGGCGGCTCCTTCGCGAATCCCCGACGATGCAGAGGCTCAGGGCCAAATTGCAGAGCTCGGGAAGCTTCTAGGCGATGAGATGAAGCGGATGCAGGGGTTGTCGTGGGCTGGGACGCAGCAGAGCGGCGTGCCCACGGTGGTGCAGAGAGCGCAGTGCGGCGGAGCAGGAGGGCGGCGGCGCTAGGGTTGAAGGCGGCGGCCACGGGGTGGAGATAAGGATACAGGGGGGCTCTGGATCGCCAGATAAAGCCCGGGCCTGGGGTCTCGTCGTGCGAGCCCAGCGCTAGGGCTCGCCGGAGATCTCAGGAGGCTGGTGCGCGGGGAGGAAGAACGGAAAGGGGGAGAGGACGCTGCCAGGTAGGGTCAAGAGCCAGAAAGAGAGGGAAGAAGGCACGGCTCGGGCTGGCCGATGGAAGCGGGGATCGGCCGATGGGAAACGAAGATCGGCCGATGTGGAATGAGCTGGGCCTCGGCACAGGTGGAGCTGGGCGGCCGATGTGGAATGAGCTGGGCCTCGGCACAGGTGGAGCTGGGCGGCCAATGTGGAATGAGCGAGGGGAATCGGCCGCGGGGAAAAGGAAAAGAAAGGGGCTGCTGGCTGACTTCTCTTTTCTCTCTCTCCTTTCCAAACTAACTCAACTCTATTTGAATTAAAATGACATTTGAATTCCAACTTAACCATTCAAACAAACAAAAGAGATGCACCAGCATGAATGCACAAACATGTTGAACCTAAAATAAATTTTAATCCTTTGTGGTATTAATTTAAATGCCAGGTAAATCAAGAAAAACCTTAGAAATTTTATTTAAGCCAAAATAAATTCATTAAAAATTAGGATATTTATATTAGGGTTTACAATTCTAATTAGGGATATTTCTCTTTTATATCTTTTACATTAGTTTTCTAAATTAAAATAAATGAAATCCTATAGTTATTTTCTTTTATAATATAAATGTTCCGATAGCTGTATCTTTTCAACCCTAGCTCCGTTTTCCGTGTTTCTTGCACTGTTTTGACCGTAGCAACGAGCCCTATTCTTTAGTACGCTCTTTTAAAGCTTTTCTTTTGTTTGTTGTATCTTTCTTAGTCATTCTTATTTGTTTGCTTGTTTGTATGCTTGGGCCGATGCTTGTGTGACGCTAGAAGGAGCGTGATCTAAGAGTTTCAAGAATAAGAGTTGAAGACTCTGAGCAGTTATTCTCTAAAAGAAAGGCAAGTGTTTCCTTGATCATGCTTTTATCCTAATAATCACGATAAATATTACTTTTTCTTTATATGCATGCATGTGTCCTAATTTTGATGGATCCTAATTAAGGATATGCCTAGTCTTTATGATCATTCCTTGTCAACCTGGGTTTCACCTTTATTGTTGGGTAGCTATTGCTTAGTTGCTATAACTGGTTCCGGTTTGGGAATAATATAACCATGATGATGATGCTACACCTGTTTTATCCATGTTCATGCTCTTGGTGATGTTAATCGCAAGATTATATGTTTTAATCGGAACATGGAGAACCACCCAGGAAAATAGTGCAACCACAATACTATATGGCTCTGGTCTTGGCTAATTAATTAGAGACTCTAGCTTATGATAATCTTACCGAAAGGGCAAGAGGGGTTGCATCGTCGGGGTATAGCTCGGTCCTCTTGAGGGTATGATATGGTCCTGGGTAAGGCGTCTGCCTCATTAGGGAGAGTTATGACCGCTTTGACTTGAAACCTCAGCGGACTGTCATAAGTTAGGGAATCTTTGTAAAGGCCTCGTAGTGAATCCCTTGCCACTCACCTCGGAAGTGTTTAAGAGGCTAGCTACCTCGGGCAAATCGGGAGACACGAATTGTGGGTAAAGTGTACAACCTCTGCAGAGTGAAAACTGATATATCACCAGTACTCACGGTTAAGAGCAGCTTGGACCCTCACATGATTAATTGAACTTGAAGATGAATTAAATCGTGGACCATGGTTATGGTTATGGTTATCGTGGATCATGGTTATGGTTATGGTTATCGTGGACTATGTTTATGGTTGTGGTTATGCTTATGCTATATCTCTTCTATTTCTTTTAAAGTGGGTTTTGGTATGAACTTGTATTTTACTAATCAGGTGCTAATAAAACTTGAGCAACTAAAATTGCTTATCGCAGTAAGCCAGTCAGCCTTTCCTTGATTTTGGCCTTTATGTCATATAATTCCCAATACTTGCTGAATACTAACCATAAGTGTACTCACGCTTGTTATAATTGCTGCTCAGAGGAGAAAGTGATGTGAAGTCATTTGAAGATGATGCTGAGTTTTAAGCCTGCGCAACCCCCGGTCGATTGCCTGTGAAGTTTGGAGTCTTCGTTTCCAAGATAAGCTGTATAACTCTGATAATCTTTTATAGTATTTTAATTCTCTTTTCGTGATACTGTTGCTGATTATTCACTGATGAAATCACTATATGTATGGAACTTGATCCTGGCATACATATAGTTATCCATTCGGTTTTGTTTTAAAAACCGGGTGTAACAAATTCATATGGGTCCATTAGGGGGTCCCTATTGGTCTTATGGCAAGGTATGACGTGCTTGGCAAAGGTGTAGGGCCGGCCGGCCTGCTTCTACTTCTGACGACACAAGTACGGAACTTCCGATTTGCATAAGTTTTGCATCCAGACCCCAAATTGGGCGAACCAAATATCCAATTCGATCATCTCGACGAGCCCTTCAACATGGTAATGTCCAATTTGGCATTTGATAATGTTTATAATGGCTTCATCTTATCTCCATGTTTCATCATTCTTGCATATGCCATATCTAGTGTTGTTTCCTACATATTCTGAGCATAATCCTGCGAAACATCTCAAACAACCAAAACTTGTGGAATTTTTTAGTTGAAAGCTAATAGTGCATAGAAATATATTTATACCCACTTTATTCACCGAGATGTTGGTGGTCGATGTTGTAATTAATGACCACCAACACATCCCCAAGCTTAGATCTTTGCTCGTCCTCGAGCAAAGCTTAGATTTAAGTCCGACGGATCAGAAGTTGCATCAATGTCAATCACCCTGCAAGTGTCAAGTGTACAATCAAATATTCTACCTTTTATGAATTGAAGAGGTTGGCAAAGTGTACCCTTACCTTTAACTCATACCTGTGGAGCTTTCGGCCGTCTCACCTTGTCATTGATGGTTGAGAGATGGAACAGCCTCAATAGAATGTCACCCAATAGAATCACGTTTTTGGATCATCTCTCGGAGGTTTGGGAAATTTTCAAGTAAAACACCAAGTTCCTCTAATGGTACTCTCAACTTGCTCAAGTGTTTCTTTTTTTTCAATCCTCTCCAGGCCCCTTAGCCACTCTTTTTCCCTATACTCTACAAATGCTTATGTGGGGCTCCAGGTAGGGATAAGGAAAGCTCTCTTATGCTATGTATGTTGTTAAGAAAAAATTGGTCCCAGCAAAGATTATGACACATCGAATTCCGATAATTGGAAGAGGGGTTTTCAAGGGTGAGGGAGAAAATAGACACACGCCAAGGAAAAATACAAGTGCAAGATATGTGGTACAAATGAGTCCAACATATCAAGTCTTGAGTTTTGGGATGAAAAATGGTCATAAGTGTATCTCCTTATTTTTGAATGGATGATTCCCTTGAGACACTAGAGACATGGAACTCCTGAGTTTTTTTTTTGCTCGATAGCTCCACGGCTACCTTTTTTGAGATCTCCATGCCTCCTTTTGCAAAGTGAATTTTGGGGAAATTTGTGGAAGGTGGATGGATGAGTGGGTTATTTATTTGGAAAGACCATATTAGTGGATGGGTTTAAGGAAACACAAAGGAAAGAAGTATGCTTTAGGTCTGGTGGATGAATATCTGGCCATGTGGATGCTAGAATCTAAATTTGAGTTTTGCATGGCCAAATGAGGAGAGGCTAGCAGGCAAAGGTAGACGCAAAGGAGAAAGATCATATTTGAAATGTCACTACTCTATAGGGACTCAAAGTTTGACAAAACTCAACATAGCAAAAGGTAGAATTTGTAGGGGGTTTGATCATGTAAAGCATTTGGCTCTGGTAGGAATTTCAAACCATTGAGGAACTTGTATAAGATTTAAATGTTCAGAAAGAAGAACTCCAAGATTTTCCTTACTAGGATCAAAAAGTGGAATGAACTGATATCTTGACTATCTCACATTCTCACAACAATCTAGACTTGGTTTAAGGCACTTGCAACCCACAAGGTTAAAGAATATAGGTAGAATCACAACTTATGCCAACCAATTCAAATTTTCAAGGAGACTATCTGTGGCAGAACCGCCTGAATTATTCCGGCTCAAGTGCGCTAGTCATCGCTATTTAGCTGATACTAACTCAACGCACTTCAAACGGAACAATCCATTGGTCTGTCGGGTCTCCGCCCGATGCAACCATGGTTCATCAGGATTGAAGCAGGTTTACCTCGCACGAAGGCGAGTTTACAATCACAGTACAGCTCATCAACTTTTAATTTACAGATATGTATATATTATTACAAACCTTGTTCAAAACTTAAAATAAAACATACACAAACAGTGTTTAAACTGACAAGCTGAACAGCTTGTCCAAGCTTACAGTGGCAGGAAAATAAACACGCGACTACATACGTCGCAAAGGTTGACACCATGCTCAGCCCAAGGCCTGGTGTCACTCAGGAGGATCACTGCCAGCCGGGGACGGGTCCCACTCCACGGACCAGCCAAAAGGAGCAGGCGTTGGCCATGTAGGGTTGTCTGTGGGATTTTCGAAGGTTATACCTGAAAATGATACTAGCAAGACTGAGTATTTTAATACTCAGCAAGACTTACCCGGAATTAGGTATACTTTAGCCCGTAACTAGACTCATGAAGGCATTGTAAAGGCTCTGGGTTTATTTGCAGCTGAAAAGAAACAAAGAGTATGAACTACTCTCAAATTTTAGCTTTCACCTTCTAGTTGATTATCCATTCTAGGTTAGCACCTACACTAAGCAAGCAAGGTAGAGATTATCATTCATCATGATTAATCCGTCAAATGTCATACTTCTTACTCTATGTGGCAGAAGGAATAAGCAGTCTCAATCTTCGTGAGAAATGGATGATTCTGAATCTAATTCAACCTTGCAAGAGTAAACCTAACTCACACGCTTGGAACATCCAAAGATCATTCCGAAGCAACCGTTTGCCTTTCATTCCGGGTTGTGGAACAGGGCCACCACAAGCGACTGTAGGACCGTACGCACACCAATTGTGCAGGACATACGTCTGTAGCGCGACTACATGATCCCATATTCCTGTCTGCCTTGCAGAACGTACTCCCGCACGTCGGTGCGTGAGAAAAACCAAATTACGAGTGGTGGGAGGTATGTCCACTTGCCGGGCCGATTGGTTACTAGGCTTACCGCTTTACCATATTTCGCGGCCTGTGGTCAGTACTTTCAAACGCTTAGCCACCACTACCACACGCTGTGACCTTAACAACTTTTATCAAAACAGACAGGGTAAACCTCCAGATCATGATACCGTACATGACCCTGTCCATTATCCTTACAGTGATTGCAGAGTAGTAAACACGCAACTCCTATGTCGCGCGAGTGACAGGAAATCACTCGACTTTTACCAGCCCTATTTAGCAGAGCGTCTACGCGATAAGGACTCGGGTACATTACATTGGATTCCTAAGATATTATGCAACTAGGGTTCCATTTCAACTCCTAGATGTAATGCAAGATGTATAATATAATAATGAAATTGCAGTAAATTGAAATACTGGGGTATGCATCTGGACTTGCCTTCTTGAGTGGGGTTGGGGGCAGGAGTGTCAGAGACTTCCGAGCTTTGGTTGGGGCTTCAGTTAGATCCTCAGCGACGTTTATCGGGTCTTCAGAAAACCCTTGGTCTTGTTCCAAGACCAGCTCGTAGTTTCCGTAGTCGAGCGTCGTTGATTCTACATGATATGCAACAATTTATTTGAGATGGTGTTTGGATTAAAGATTTTATTTCACGATAAAGTTGCAATCCAATAGTTAATATACATGAACTCATGAAACAAGGGGGTTTTATCTTTTAAATTATCATTTATACTTAGGTTATAATTATAGTATTGAATTTATTGTAAATAGAAACTAAAACATTTAAATTTGAAATCAAACTTCAAGTTTAAATACAAATCTTAGGTAAAAGGAATTATAAAATCTTGAAGGTTTTATTTTTAGACTAATTAGCAACACATTAGATTATGACAAAAAGAGCTAATTAATTAAGCCTAAGGAACATGCTTAATTAATTTCAAATCATTTCAAATTTGAATTGCCCAAATTTAAAAGAATTTAAACTACAAAACAGAATTAAGTTTGAAACTTTTACACAAGCTTATACATGGCTTATAGAAGCTACATACCAAAAATCACAATAAACAAAGCTAGCATGTGAAAGTTATGCATCCTACACCCTTTTATCTTGAGTTTAAAATAGATTCAAAAATGTTTAGTTTCAATCTAAACTTTATTAACAAAAGTTGTAGGATTTGAAATCTAGTTTCCAACAAAATTGGTTTGACAATTTTTCGAATTTCCTACAATTTCCTATGAATTTTACAAGACAGCAACATGGTTCACATGAAATAATACACCAGTTTACACCGGGGTCCCTGGATTCTTGCACTCAGGCCCCTAGAACAAAACAAAGCATCACAACTATGTCCTTGCCGGCGTTCGATGGCGTCCGACGTTCTTGCCTCCGGTGTTCTCGCCAGCGGCGAGGTCCTGGCCAGAGACGGTCTGGTCCTACGTGACCTACAAGCCCTATGGTGTCCACCAGTGGGTGATGTGCATCAAGATCGACAACGGAGCACGGCCGGCGATGAACAATGGCGGCGGCCGCGTCAGGACGTCGTTGTTCCCGGTGAGGGGCCGGTGAACACGGGGAAGCAAGGTGCGCACGAGCACCGGGGAAGTGCGGGGATGCTTTCCCCCAGCTCAATTTGGACAGAGACAGACCGGAGAGGGGTGATCGACGGCGGGGTGGAGCTCGGTTCTCACCAGCAGCGATAGCGACGGGCATTCTGCAGGTTAGGGCGATGGAGGGCGGTGAAGGGGTGGCGGGATCACTTCAGGAGGATGATGTGGTGCTGATGGTGCCGGTGATCGGGGCGGGGAGGGTCTGTATCGATGGGCC
The DNA here is from genome assembly GCF_002211085.1 of Panicum hallii. NCBI lineage: Eukaryota > Viridiplantae > Streptophyta > Magnoliopsida > Poales > Poaceae > Panicum > Panicum hallii. The sequence goes on along the minus strand of NC_038044.1, from coordinate 50,562,370 downwards.
GACAAGAGGCCGAGCGGCGGCGGAGGAAGAGAGCTCGCCGGTGCTACGGTCTGACGGTTCTGGTGAAGGAAAATGGGATTGGATCACTTGGTGAGCTGCAGTAGATCGTAGGGGTGCTGATCGCACTTCAAATCGAGGATGGGAAGTAGTGGGGGGAGCTGCCGACGGTGAGCAGGGACGGCGGAGGAGGTCCGGTGAGCAATGGCGATCGGGTCAGGGGAAATTGGATGGAAGGGAAGTGTGCAAATGCTAGGACGTGCTCTAGAGGAGCTAGAGAAGGCGCTCGAGGTCCAGAAGAGGAGGTGATCGGTGCAAGCAGGAGCTGGCGTCGGCGGCGCACGTGGCAGCCGCGGCGGAGCTCGGGCAAGAGCAACGCGACGTGGACGGGGCAAGACAGCACAAGACTGGTAGGGCGGCGGCGAGGCAGTGAGTTGTACGTGGGCGAGGGGAGTGGCGCAGGACTGCACGGCGGTGGCCTGTGGAGCAGCGATGGTGAGGTGCGTTGCACTGGTGGCAGGAGGCTCTCGGGTGGGCAGCGGGTGGCGTGGCAAGGCGGGGAAAGCCGGCGCGAGGGAGGGAAGCGGCGGGGCAAGTGAGGAAGCGGCACGTGGCTCGGATCAGGCCAACGTAGAGGCGGCACGGCGGCGCACATGGCCGGGCAGTGGCGGCGGCGTGCGACAGGGGAGAAACAGAGGAGGGAGAGAGAGAGGTAGACGAAGGAGGACTCAACTGCAATTTCAGAGAAATGTAGGGACCTTACTGTAATGCATCAATAACTTTTAAAGCAGTGCTCAAATGGAGATGGGCCCAAAAGCAAAAGTGTAGGGTTTTTCAAAATGTACAACTTTACTTTAAGGTTCATCTGCAGAAGAGCAACATTTTTGACACTATCACAAATCTTAGCAAAGTTTTTCAAACTTTATGTAAACCCTATAGATAAAACTATACCACACATATATCCCATGTGTAGTTTCACCTACATTTACGATTTAAACACCAGTTTTTGACTTTTGCAAAATAACCCTCATACTTTTAAAATCTACCCTCCATGTTCACCCATTTAGCATAAAAAAGACCCTAATTAAAATATAATTATATAAATAACCCTTTTCTCTTAGCATTTAATTTTTCAAACACACTTTTACAACTTTTTGCACATAGCATTACATTATAGTTTAGGATGTGACCACACTAATTATCTGAGTGTCACGGTATCGAGTTGTAAATGAGATGCTTGCAAGAAATTAACAGAGCAACTATTCATCATCTCCTTTAAGCAAGGGTATAAACAAAGTTCTAGCTTTATAGCAAGGGAGTGAGTCTTATTTGTTGGAAGCAAATATTTTTGGTATTTTTCCTTATGCAATTTTTTATGTTTTTTAATTTTATTAAAGGAAAGGGACACATAAATCCTTTTTTTTAAATGGCAGCAGGAAGCATGATAGAAATGTAAGGCATGGGGCACTTAAGGCACTTACCTAGTAGATTCTCCCCCAAGCTTAGATCTTGTTGAAGATTAAGCTTCAATGGCCACCATAGTGCTCCTTGGTATTCATTGTTCTGCCTTTTTCACTAAGGATTCTTTCATGAATATGTCAAGGTTGCTTGTGTCAAGCATCGGCAGGATCTCTTTGACTGTGAGTACTGCTCCACCCTTGGGCTCAAAATACAATCTTCCTCCTTGCGATTGATGTTGAGCTGAGTTTTCTCAGTCCGTACTCTTTGATCATCTTCGCCTTGCTGCGGAATCATATCTTGAATTTGAGAGGGTCTCCATGTCCAACTCGTGCAACAAAGTGTTGCGGAACTCTCTCTAAGAATTAAGAGGGTATCCATGTCCAACTTGACAAGGTTGTTCTCATTCACTGTGCTTATGATTGCCATCCAGAAAGGGTTCTTTGGGAGCAGCTCCAAGTCTAGCATGCGAAGTCCACGGATGAAGATATTCCGGTGTGGGCACAAATCTTGTTCCTTTAATGGTGAGGATGATATGCAAGACACGCCGCCAAGGGACTTGATCACCGAATATCTTCTACTATCCTCATGGAGGTGCAAACCCAATCGCGTCCACCAGCTCCAGGCATGTTGTAGTGGGGATAAGGGATTATAGCTGTACTTATTCTTGATCGAGCAGTTTGCCCATAACTGCTTCATGATCACCCAAGGGGTTGTCAAGCTGTTGAAATCCTCTTGAGAGTGATAGTGTGTATCCTGGATTTTTTTTATCTTCTCGGATAGTGTTGGGTAGGGCTGCATTGTCGGTGACAGGTTACCTTTTTCACGGCACAAGAGGGACTAAGCCATAGTGTAACACCCTAAATTTTGCAAAGTACAAAAAAAATTGAATAATATGATAGGTTATAGGGTCATAGGTTTCTGGTAAATAATTTTCTCCTTAAGTATAAAAAATGAATATAGGAGAAACCATGTGATTGTGCATTTCATGCTCTTTGCATTGATTCATTGGTTGCAGTTTATTTGGATTAAATTTGAATTCAAATTTCATGTTCAAATTCAAAAGCATTTTTGTTTTTCTTCTTTCTTTCTCCCTCTCCCTCTCTTCTCCTTTGGGCCCAGCCCAGCCGGCCTCTTTTTCCCTCTCCCTTTCTCCCTTTCTTTTCTCTCCCCTGCAACCCGGCCCGCGGTCTCCCTCTTCTCTCTCCTTCCTCTTCCCCCCGGCCCAGTCAGCCACGGCCCTTCCTCTCCTCCCCTCTCTCTTTTCTCCACCGCGTGCGCGCACGGCCTTTTCCCCGCTCCGGCCCAGCTTCCCGCGCGTGGCTTCTCCCCTCGCCCCGGCCCGTTGCGCCTGCGTCTCCTTTCCCCCTCTCTTTCTTCCCTCGCTGGCAGGTGGCCCCCACCCATCGGGGTCATCCCCGACCTCGAGCCAGGCTCGGGCTCGAGGCCGGGTCGGGCACGGTGCCCCGGCCACTCTCCGCGTCGGGCCCGCACGCCCATGCGTCCCCGTGGCGTCCTATAAATGCCGCCCCAAACTCTAGGGCTCTTCCCCCCAAGCCGCGTCGCCCCCGCTCTAAACCCTAGTGCCGAGCCGCCGCTTGCCGCCCGAGCTCGGTCCCGCCGCCGCGCCGCCGCTCCGCTACCGCCCGCCGTCGATCGGCCGTCCCCGGAGCACCACGAGGTGGTGAGGAAGCTTCCCGATCCGCCTTTCTCTCTCTCTCTCTCCCGCTCTCCCGCGCCCGCACGGCAGTCACCGACGCCCCGCGCCACCCCTTGCCGCCGGCCGCCGCCCACGGCCGTCGCCTCTCCCTCTCTCCTCCCTAATTGGATTCCCCACGACGCCCTCTAGCTCCCCGTCTAGATCCGAGCCGAAATCGACCCGGGAAACACATTATTGCTTGAAGTCCGGCGAGCCTCCGCCTCGCCGCCGGCGTCCCGCCGCCGCTTCCGCACCGTCCCGAGCCGCCAGCGCACCCCCACCGTCGGATCGAGATCCAGCGGCCCACGCTCGATCTAAACCCCGAGTCAAGAGAGTTAGATACCGGTCAACCATGCCGTTTTTGCAAAATAGCCCTTATGTTTTTCCAGATTCAACCCGCACTCCATCTCAGTTCAAAAGTAATCGCGTTTTAGTCCTTTTTCTTCTGTTTAGACCCCTGTAGTTTTCCAAAATAGAACCCGCCGTCCAATATACCTCGGTTTTGCGTTCTAACCCCTCTGTCTAGGGTTTAATTGCAATCTAGCCCCTGGTTTCTTCGTTTTAGGTCCTTTTAGGTCCAAATCTTTCGCAGCTAAGCCCCTGAAACCCTGTTTTAGCCCTAACTTCTCCGTTTTAACTCCGATTTCATCGATTCTTGCGCTCACGCGATCCTTACGACTTATACAATATTTCTAAAATATTATTTTGTTCTGTTTATATTGATTGGTGTACTGTTTCTTATTATTTGCACTTGTTTGCCAGTATGTGCTTGTGTGCGACGTTAGACGGTGCGTAGTTCGAGGATCCGCAGGGATAAGACTTTGAAGAATTTCCTGAGCAGCAGCAGTTTGCTAACGAAGGCAAGTGGTCCTTGATCATGTTTCCGTCCTATTAATATCACAATTACACCTTTACTTTTTATGCATGCATGTGTCTAGAATATGATGGAACCCAAGTAAGGATATGACTAGCTTCTATTTAACTTCCATGTTTAAACCTGGGTTGTTTTATTTATGTTATAGTTACGCTAGTTGCTCATTAGAAGATTTTGGATGGTTGGAAATCTTGCTACCTCCTCTATCCATCATGTCCTCGGAATATGGTTTTGGCGATAAATAAGATTATTGAATGAATTGGAACATGGAGAACCACCTAGGAAAACAGTACAACCACAATTACTATATGGCTCTGGTCTTGGCTAATTAATTAGAAACCTTAGCTTGTGATGATCTTACCGAAAGGGCAAGAGGGGTTGCATTGACGGGGTATAGCTCGGTCCTTTTGAGGCACATAGCTATGTGGACCTTGGCTAAGGTATTTCCTCACTAGGGAGAGTTATGACCGCTCTAACTTGAAACCTTAGCGGATTGTCATAAGTTAGGGAATCTTTGTAAAAGCCTCGTAGTGAATCCCTGCCACTCACCTCGGAAGTGTTTAAGGGCCTTGCAAACCCGGGCATCAAGGGAAACACGAGTTGTGGGTAAAGTGTACAACCTCTGCAGAGTGAAAACTGATATATCAGCCGTGCTCACGGTTAAGAGCGGCTTGGACCCTCACATGATAATTGAACTTAAAGATGATCTAAGCTGATGTTCTTTACTTGTTGTTATTGTTTATTTATCTCAGTTTTTATATAAGGGTTGGTATAAACTTAAACCTAGTTAATGCTTGCTAAATAAAACTTGACCAACTAAAATGCTTATCGCAGTCAAACCATGTCAGCTTATCCTTGTTTTGGCCTTGCATGTCATATAATTTACTCCACTTGCTGAGTACCAACCATAAGTGTACTCACACTTACTTTATTAAAACCAATACTGCTCAGAGCAAGACAATTATCCGGAGTTTCCTGAAGATGTTGGAGATTTCTAGGCATATGTCTCCCAGTCAACTCCCTGTGAAGTTGAAGTCCGCTGCTATTTATCGACGTTTGTTTATTCGTTTAAGCTTAAGACTGTCAGTCATGTAATAAAGTACTAGTATACTCTTTATCGTTAATGCATTGCTTCGGATATTCGCTTGTGACGTCTACTGTATGTGCGGAACTTGATCCTAGCGCACATATGGGATGCATTCGGTTACCTTTCCTAAACCGGGTGTGATAGAAGTGGTATCAGAGCAGTGTTGACTGTAGGACATTAGCCTACCTAGTAATGGTCGAATTTTAAGTCTTATCTTGCTTAGTAGTCAAGCTTCTGCCTACTCGCTTTTGAAAACTGCTTATTTCTTGATTATATCACTAATTTTGTCTCTTTCTCCTTGAACTCATGCTTGTCTCTCAAGTGTGTTGATGTTCACAAAAATGCAATCCTGCTTTAAGGTCACTCATAGCATTCTTCTAAATGTCCTTTATCTTGCGCTGCCCTCACTTCTGTTGCAGATGGTCAGGACTAGGCAGACTGCCCGTAAGAGCACCCATGGACCACCGCATCCGATTCATCACTCACAGGAGGTGTCTGACCCAGAGGACAACCACGACTACCACGATCATACCAATGGGGGATGGGTGGACACCGACACTGAGGAGGAGCACATGGAGTTGCCAGACGACGATCCAGAGGTCTCAAGTGGTAGCAATGAGGGCCCTGCAGGAGGAAATGGTGGTTCAGGTGCCGCAGATGGAGACAAGGATGAGGGTGGTGATGATGACTCCAATGCACCAGGAGATGACGACGACGATCCAGATGATAATCCAGAGCCAGCTGTCGCCACAAACCCACCACCACCTGAGCCCCGCTATGAGAAGCAGATACTTCACTTGGACTCCGCGGAGGGACCACTCCCCGCGCTTCTCTGGAGGGCTATGCAGAGGATTGGTTTTCCGCGGAAGCCGCATTATGAGGCTCACTTGTTCAGGAATGCTCGGCAGGAGGAAGAGTGGTTGGTGTCAGTGTTGATCTGTGTCCCAGATGAGAGACCTGGCTGCTGGGTAGAGTACTCCAAGCACTTTGACGAGGTGCCCCGGAGGACCTTGGAGGCAGGGACTAGTGAAGCCGCTAGGAGGGCACTCTACTATCTCTGTCACGCTTACAAGAATGACCTTCAGGGCACGGAGTTTCAGCAATTCCCACGGTGCAAGAGGGGAGCTACTTGTGCGCAGATTCCTGCCCCACCCTCTGGGGAAGGGAGCCTGCTCATGGACACTACGCAGGAGCTGGTTGCCGCTCTCAGCACGGATCTTGACGCAGCCGGGATAGAGATCCTGGAGGTCAAGGAAAAGCTACTGAAGACTATCAGGGAGAAGGCAATTCTAGAGGCTCGACTGAGAGGAGATCCCGTGTTACCCCCGGAGTACGACAGTGACGAGCCGAGGGAGTACCTGCCTGAGTCACCCCCTCGCAAGCGTGTTCACTACGGAGAGCCCGGCTACCGCACCAGCTACCGTTAGAGGATGGATCTAGGGTTAAGATAGGAGTGTATCTTTTACTAGGTTGGAGTTTCTAAGAGTCTTTTGTAATCGCTAGTATGAACGATCTTAATAGTGTGCTAAATTAGATTAATGTGAAGGTGTGCTTGGTTTTGTGATAATGGTGTGATTTGGATCTTTGTAATGATTGCGATAGGTTGTGGAGTGATGACCACAATCATATCAAGATATTAATATAAATATATAGTTTAGTGAAAATTTTGGGGATGTCTATTTCTTTACTATCTTTACCTTGCCCTTGATCTTGTCCTTTTTCCATGATGGAATTCATGAGTCTCCTTTTTCTAACCCAATCAGATGGTGAACACCAGGTCTGGGTCAGGAGTTGATCAGCCTGCAGCGCCGCGACGAAGGGCGCGCAACAACACCAACCCAGATCCGCAACCAAGCCAACCACACCAGACGCCACCCGCAGGGATGGAGCAGTTTCTCGCCGCCCAGACTCAGCTGCTGACCAACATGGCGAACACTATCGCCAACATGCAGGCTCAGATGAACCAAGCTCCACCACCTCCACCACCACCAGCAAGGGACAGGCACAGGGAGTTCATGAGTCACAAGCCTCCCACATTCTCTCATTCACCGGATCCACTTCAAGCCGATGACTGGATCAAGACCGTGGAGAAGATGCTCAACCTCGCCCAGTGCACCGACAGGGAGAAGGTTCTTTACGCCTCAGGCCAACTGGAAGGGACCGCCGCAGATTGGTGGGATGCTTACACAGCAGCTCATGACAACCCCGACACTATCAGCTGGCAGGAGTTCAGAAGCAAGTTCAGGGAGCAGCACATACCCAAGGGCCTGATGAAGCTCAAGAAGCAGGAGTTCCTTGCATTGAAACAAGGGGCAATGTCCGTGAGCGAGTATCGTGACAAGTTCATCCAACTGTCTCGTTACGCCCTTGCAGATGTCGCAGATGATGAGGAGAAGCAGGATCACTTCAGGGAGGGCCTGATTGGTCCTATCAAATATCAACTAATGGTGCACACTTTTGACAGTTTCCAGAAGATGGTGGACAAAGCCATCATGGTGGAGCATGCTCGCAAGGAGATGGGTGAGCAGAAGAGAAAGTACGAGTCACCAACGCAGTTCAGCAGCAATGCACGTCCTCGCTTCAACGCCCCGCAAGGAACATCTTTCCGCTTAGGAGGACAGAATGTCAGCTTCGGGCAGAATCAGTACCCGCGCTTCAACCAACAGGGTCAACAGCAACAGCAAGCTCAACATGCAGGTCAGTCAGTGCAGCGTTCGAACTTTCCACAGAATCGTCAAGGCACTCCTACGGGCACACCAATGAGAAACAATGCCACTGCCCCCGCCAGTGGTAATACTTGCTTCAGAGTTGGTGAAGCGGGACATTATGCCAATGCGTGTCCCAAGAAAAATACTCAGCACACTCCAGGCCAGTTTAACAACAGCGGACAGAGGCAGACACCGCAGCAGCAGCAGCAACAGCCTCGAAACAACATGCAGACGCCCCAGAGCAACAAGGGTCAGCAAAACTACGTCCGCAGGCGTGTGAATCATGTCGTTGCGGAGACCGCTCAGGAAGCTCAGGATGTTGTGTTCGGTATGTTCCTAGTCAACTCTGCCCCTGCATCGGTTTGTTTGATTCCAGCGCATCGCATTCTTTTATTTCCGCTCAGTTAGTTGCAAAACATGGCATTCCCGTGCATTCTATGTCAAACCACATGCTAGTTAGTTCACCTGGGGGAAATATGAGGGCCATGTATCAGTGTCTTGGAGTCAGTTTCAAGATTGTGGGCAGAGAGTTCCGTGCAAACTTTGTGGTGCTGGACTCCAAGGGAATCGATGTTATACTCGGAATGGGATGGCTGAGCAAAGTTGATGCAGTAATTCAGTGTGCCAAAAGATCAGTACTTCTCACTAGTCTAGAAGGTGAAAGATTCGAGTTTGTTGCAACACTCCCATCGGCAGCAGATTGTGCAGTAAATCAGTTGAAGGCAAGTTCGATGGAGGATATCAGAGTTGTCAGTGAGTACCTGGATGTCTTCCCTGATGATTTGCCAGGTATGCCACCTGAACGTGACATTGAATTTATCATAGATCTTTTACCTGGTACTGCACCTATTGCCAAGAGGCCATATAGAATGTCAGTTGGTGAGTTAGAGGAACTTAAGAAACAACTGAAAGAATTGCTAGGTAAGGGGTACATTCATCCTAGCTCTTCACCTTGGGGAGCACCCGTAATATTCGTTGAAAAGAAAGATGGTACACAGCGGATGTGTGTTGACTATAGGGCCTTGAATGAGGTAACTATCAAGAATAAATATCCATTGCCGCGTATAGAAGACTTGTTTGATCAGTTGAAGGGAGCTAAGGTATTCTCAAAGATTGATTTGAGGTCAGGTTATCATCAGCTGAGGATACAACCTTCAGATATTGCCAAGACAGCATTCACTACCAGATATGGATTATATGAATATACGGTGATGTCGTTCGGGTTGACAAATGCTCCAGCTTACTTTATGTACCTGATGAATAAAGTGTTCATGGAGTATCTCGACAAGTTTGTGGTGATATTCATTGATGATATTCTGGTGTACTCCAAGAATGAGGAGGAACATGAGGAGCATTTGAGACTTGTTCTGCAGAAACTCAGTGACAATCAGTTGTATGTGAAGCTCAGCAAGTGTGAATTTTGGTTGGAGGAGGTCTCGTTCCTTGGCCATGTTATCACCAAGGGGGGTATTGCAGTAGACCTAGGGAAAGTCAGAGATGTGTTGAAATGGAAGCCGCCTACAACCGTGTTGGAGATCCGAAGTTTCTCAGGACTCGCGGGATATTATTGGAGGTTTATAGAAGGCTTTTCTAAGATAGTGAAACCTCTTACTTCGTCACTAGAGAAAGACAAGAAGTTTGAATGGTCAGAGGCATGCCAAGACAGTTTTGATGAGTTGAGAAAAAGGCTGATGACCGCACCGGTGTTGGCTATGCCCGATATTCACAAGAGTTTCGACATCTATTGTGATGCTACTAAGCAAGGTCTTGGCTGTGTGTTGATGCAAGAGGGACATGTGATTGCATATGCGTCCCGTCAGTTAAGGAAGCATGAGCAGAACTATCCTACACACGACTTGGAGCTAGCAGCAGTGGTGCATGCTCTGAAGATATGGAGGCATTATTTGCTGGGTCACACATGCCAAATATACACTGATCATAAGAGTCTGAAGTATATTTTCACTCAGAATGACCTCAACTTGAGACAGCGAAGATGGTTAGAGCTCATCAAGGATTATGACCTGGAGATACACTATCACCCGGGGAAGGCAAATGTGGTTGCTGATGCCTTGAGTCGTAAGAGTTATGTGAATGCGGTCATGGTTAGTCAGATGCCTCAGGAATTGTGCAAAGAGTTTGAACATCTCAATCTGGGGATTATCGCTCATACGGAAGGAATCACTATAGAAGTGGAGCCGACCCTCGACCAAGACATACGGAAGGGTCAGCTTGAGGATCCTAAGATTCAGGAGATAAGGGAAATGGTAGAAGCAGGCAAGGCACCAGACTTTACTGAAGATGAAAACGGAACAGTATGGTTCAGAAAGAGGATATGTGTGCCCGATGTGGATCATCTCCGAGAGAAAATTTTGCAGGAAGCTCATGACTCGGCTTATTCTTTACATCCTGGCAGTACTAAGATGTATCAGGATTTGAAGGAAAGGTATTCGTGGTATGGCATGAAACGTGATGTTGCGGCTGTGACAGCTCATGTGTTTGTAAACTAGACATATATTTTGTTAGTGTGAAATATGTGTTTGCTTGTATAAAGCTTGTGTGTGTTTGTGTGAAGTTTTTGAAAATTTAAAGTGCAAGTAAAAAGGGTATTTTTGTAATTACAGAAAAACTTAGGGTTGTTTTTGCAAAATGTACCTGGATAAGGGTAATTTCAAAATAGGTGAAATATACTTATCTTACTTAATGTCTTGTAAATATATATATATATATATATATATATATATATATATTTATCCAAAAGTTGCATTGGAAATGTAAGTGTTGAATTGTGTAAAAATTTTGAGTAAAATGGTAAAAATTAAGGATGTTTATGTAATTTTATCAAAATACAAGTCCTTTTATGCAAATATTTGATTTACAAAAGTAACTTTCAAAATTACTCAGGGCTAAAGTGTAAAAGTGCAAGTCATCATGACGAGTCTATCCCGTCATCATGACGTGTCATAAATGCTTGCACTTAGGTCCTGAATTTTATAAAATTACACTTTTAGGACAAAAGCAATTCAAATCCAACTTTTGTTCAAAAATTCACGTGTAAAAACATAAGTTTTGAGTTTTTGAATCTGAGCCCTAAAGCAATGTTGTAGAGTTTGAAAAACTCTCCAACTTTCGTTTTGGGCATTTCTTCATTTGGGTTTTAAATCAACGGGAAATTTTATTTTACACTCAGACCCTTGCAGTTTTCTGTATTTACACATATGTCCTTGGGGAAATCCATTCCCCTTTCTCCTCTGTTTTCTATTCACTGGCGCCTTATCTTCTTCCTGCCGTCTCCTTCTTTCCTCCTCTCACTGGCAGCACCATCCCAATCCTCATCCACTCCCTCTCCCTCTCCTCCTTCTCTCGGATCAGCACAGGTGGCACAGGAAGCGGCGCTGGGCGAGCAGCGGCCCGGGGGCGCGCGCGTGTGGGCGCACGCGCGGCCAGGCGCGGGCGCGCGGGCGGGCAGCAAGGCGGCCGGCGCGGACGCGCGGCCCAAGCGCGCGGGGGGCGGCTCGGCCGATGAGCCGCGGCGGCGGTTCGAGCGGAGGTGCGGTAGGCGCGCTGGCGGCGTGCGGGGCCGGCTCAGGCAGCCACGGCGAGCGGGCGGCTCGGCGTTGGGGCGAGCAGAGGACAGGCGCGGGCGGGCGGTGGCGGCTCAGCCCGAGGCAGGCGAGCGCGCGGCCCCGAGTGGTGCAGGCGCACGGGCAGCAGGCAGGCGGAGCTTTGGAGCGCGTGGGGGTCGGAGCGGCAGGCGCTGGGCTCGGTGCGCAGGAGAGTGGAGGCTGGCGAGCGCGGCACGGGGCGCGGGCACGCAGCGCGTGCACGCAGACGCGCGGAGGCAGGTGAGGGAGCTGGGCAGGAGCAGGTGGCCCGAGATGGCGCACGGTGGTGAGTGGAACGGGGAAGGCTCAGGCGTGCACGACAGCAGGAGCGCGGAGCGTGCGCGGGAGGCGTGGAGGTGCACGGGAGCGAGCGCGTGCGCGCGGGCGAGTGAAGGCGCATGTCACGCAGGAAGTGTACGTGGCTCGGCCAGAGCAGGAGCAGCATGCGCACGGCCGGAGGTGCGCGCGAACAGGAGCGCGCAGTCGCGGGTGTGGACGCTGCTCGCGCGGGAGGCGTGACGCTGACGCGTGAGTGGCACGTGAGCCAAGTGGCGCTAGAGCGGTTCGCGGGCGGTGCCGGAGTGAACCTGAACGACGCCGAACGGGTGACGCGAGCGTGCGCGCGATGACGCGCGAAAGCTGGCGGTGTGTGCAAGTGTTGGGCGGCCGGAACAGATCGGGCCCATGAGCGCGAGTAGGCGATGCTGGAGTGCGACGTGCCGAGCAACGGCACGCGCAGGAGGAGTTGTGGTGGAGAGCTATTTCGCGAGATGCAGGAACGCGATGGCCGTATCGAGGACGCAGCTCAGGTGTTCGACAAAATGTCGATACACGTGGTGCTGGAGAACGCGAGGGTCCTGCTGTTGGGCGAGGCGTCAAGGGTGCAGGACGCCGTCGGGGGGAATGTTGCAGCGGCGTGCAGGAAGGTCGCACGCAGTGCGGGAGGTGCTGCGGAGCGACGATTTGGAGCAGACCCGCCCAGGGGGTAGTAGAGCCGCACGTAGAAGACGTCGAAGGCCGTTGAGGAGAAAGCAGTGGACGAGATCAGGCGGCACTGTGAACTTTTCGTGGAGGGTTTGGAGGTGGTCAGGTGCGAGCAGACCATGGCCCTTGCGGAGGCAAAGAGGGCGAGTGTCGCGCGGCGAGGCTAAAGCGAAGGTCCGGACGGATTTGGACTAGCACATCCACGGATACGAGCGAGAGTGCTCTACCGGTGACCGGCTCGACTCGATTCAGCAAACGCGTGCGTGTACAAGACAACAGGCCATCTTCCACCCACGGTAACCATCCCCGACAAACTTTTTCGTCATCCACGGAATCTCGTCATCGTCGAGCTCATCTTATCGTCGCCAATCCTATTCACCGCGGGAATTCACTTTCCGCGTGTTCTCCTTCATAACCAAGGCTACCCCAAGGTTTGCCTAAATCCACTGAATCTTTCTAATACCAGCGATTTCCCTGCCGGGATATCGTCGTATACTTCCTGTTATCTGTTTTCCCGAACCAGGGACTTGATTGTTTTGTTTTGAAAGTTCTAGAGTATTCTTTATAAATTTCCAGAACTTTCTTTATTTCAAACCAATGAACTTCTACATTACATAGAAATTTGTAAGAAGTTCATAAAAATGCAAAATTAGTTTTGTTTGAACCTTTAGATTAAAATCTACAAGTTTTATGTTGTACTCTTGAATTGAAAATCTTGATGTGTGGTCTAGGTCAAGTGTTAGGGAATGAATGTTTTATTGTGCTTTGTATTGTATGCTTGTGTTATAGCTGGAAAGTAAGCCATAGCATGTATGTCTTAAATAGAGTTGTGTGATATCTAGTTAATCTTCTTATACGAGTGCTCATGTCCCTGCCATCAGGACTTTGTCCTCGTCTCGATTGCTGTTTCTTTAGGTTCCTTGTTGTATAAGGATCCCCATTAGTTCTTGCGTGTCTGCTGCTTAGCCAAAACATCTCTGCGGCTATGCTTCAGCGTTGGCTATTAGTTCAGCTGCTAAGCATCCGCTTTCCTTGAGTCTAGGATGTTTCTGTATAACAGCTGTCAGTCGATACTTCCATCATCGACCGATTAGCTGATATGGTTGTTACCTTTCTAGTATCGGCTACTGCCGATACGATTCTTTTGTTCTGTTCTATATCGACTGCACAGAGTCGATGTATCGAAGAGACACCCACGATCTTAAGGTTCTTGTTATCGGCCGATCCAAGCCGATTCTAGTCGTTTTCCGTATAGGTCAAACACGGCCGATCGATCCTTAGTTTTCCCACCTTTATCTATACACTTCTATCAGTCGATTTATCAACTGAGAAATCGGCTACATATCTATCGGTTCTATACCCTTAACCATACCCCATCGGCTGTATGTCACTCAATAGTTGTGCTGACGTAATCAAGTTGATACAACCACACTTAGTTACCTAGATAACACCTAAGCACATCCCAGTTAAGACAACTACTTTAGGAATCATCCTTCTACCAAGGTAATCGATGATTTCATCGATCACCTAGGAAACCGACGCACTCATCAATCAACTAAACTTTCGTTGTTTCCAATCGGCTCTGTTGTAATCTTCAACGAGTAGCCGATTCTAGTTAGTTGTCCCCCAAAGCTCTATCTAGGTTTAGTTCAGACCTTTTTGGTTGATATGTGAATAGTATGTTGTATGAATGCTGGTTTGCAATTGAATTGTGAAGTAAGGTAGTTTTATGTGCACACTTTGAATGAAATGTTGCATTGCATGTAGATACGATTACTTCGGCAACGGCACCTATGAGATCTCCCCGGAGTCTATGGAGGATGTTCCTGAAGACCAAATGAACGTCACCAAGGGATTAACTGAAGCTCCGAACCAAAATTCGGAAGATATTAACATTTCTAACTTCAGACCCACCAATAAAGGCAAGCCCCGGACATATCCCATTATTTTATTTACACTGCAATCTATGCTTATTTATATTATATCTTGCATTAAGTCTAGGAGTTGAAGTGAAACCCTAGATGCATGAATCCTAGGAATCCAATGTAATGCTCCCGAGTCCTTATCGGATAGTTGCTCCGCTAATAGGACCGGTAGAAGTCGAGTGATTTCCTGTCACTCGCGCGATATAGGAGTTGCATGTTTACATTTCTGCAACCACTATAAGGATGACGGACAGGGTCATGTGTTGTATCATGACCTGAGGTTTTACCCTGCCTGTTTTGATAAAAGTCTTAAGGTCGGAATGTGTGGTAGTGGTGGCTAAGTTTTTGAAAGTACTAGCCACATGCCGTGAAATATGGTAAGCGGTAAGCCTAGTAACCAATCGGCCCGGTAAGTGGACATACCTCCCACCACTCGATTAATTTGGTTCTTTTCACGCACCGACCTGTGGGAGTACGTTCTGCAAGGCAGACAGGAATACGGGTTTTGTAGTCGCGCTACAGACGTATGTCCTGTACACATTGGGTGTGCGTACGGTCCTGCAAGTCGCTTGTGGTGGCCTGTCCACGAGTCGGAAAGAAAGGTAAACGGTTGCTTTGGAACGCCCTGTTGGTGTTCCAAGCGTGTGAGTTAGGTTTACCTTGCAAGGTTAAATTCAATTCGAATCGTCCGCCTCTCACGAAGATTGAGATTGCTTATCCCTTTTACCACATTGAGTAAAAAGTGGAACTAATGATGGATAATCTTGATGGATGATAATCACTACCTTGCTTGCTTAGTGTAGGTGCTAATCTAGAATAAATACTCAACTAGAAGATGAAAGCTAAAACTTGAAAATAGTTCATACTCTTTGTTACTTTTCAGCTGAAAATAAACCCAGAGCCTTTACAATGCCTTCATGAGTCTAGTTATGGGCTAAAGTATACCCAAACCCGGGTAAGCCTTGCTGAGTATTAGTATACTCAGCCTTGCTAGTTTTATGTTTTTCAGGTAAAGCCTTTGAAGACCCTACTCTTTCCCTGTCATGGCCCTGTGCTCTTCCAGATGATTGGTCTGTGGAATGGGATTCGTCCCCGGCCAGCACTGGTGATATCGAGTGATGTCGTGCCCGGGCTTAGCATGGCATCCGTCTGGACGACGTGTTAGGAATCGTCGCGTATGTTTTCCGCTGCTAAGAACCTTAACTTTAAAAGTTTGTAATGTTCTCTCTAGATTTGAAACTTCGTACTTCTTTTGGAAACTCTTGTCATGTAATCCTCTGTGATGTAAAATATGATGGTGATTGTATCTCTGGACTCACCTTCGTGTGAGGTAACCTTATTTGATCCTGTGTATCGGTGGTTTATCGGGACGTTACCCGACAGGCCAAGGGATTATACCGTTTGAAGCACGTTGGAGCCCTCAGGATTGGACTCGCGTACTTGAGCCGGTATAATTCAGGTTGGTTCTGCCACAGCGGCTCATGTGGCATTGTGTGATGTGTGTCAGAGAGTTAAGGCAGAACATCAGAGACCAGCCGAATTGTTACAGCCCTTGAAGGTGCCGGAGTGGAAATGGGAAGAAATCGGTATAGATTTCATTGTGGGGTTGCCACGTACACGAGATGGTTACGATTCTATATGGATTATAGTGGACCGACTGACCAAGGTGGCTCACTTTATACCGGTAAAGACTACATATACAGGTGCACGATTGGCAGAGTTGTACATCTCGCGAATTGTGTGCTTGCATGGGGTACCTAAGAAGATAGTATCAGACAGAGGTACTCAGTTCACGTCTCGATTCTGGCAAAAGTTGCATGAGTCAATGGATACGAAGTTAAATTTCAGCTCCGCTTATCATCCGCAAACTGATGGGCAGACAGAACGGACGAACTAGGTGTTAGAGGATATGCTCAGAGCTTGTGCATTGAAACATGGAGGCAGTTGGGATATGAGTTTGCCGTTTGCAGAGTTCTCTTATAACAACAGTTATCAAGCCAGTCTAAAGATGGCACCGTTCGAGGCGCTGTATGGCAGGAAGTGCAGGACTCCGCTGTATTGGAGTGAGACAGGTGAAAGTCAGTTGTTCGGGCCTGAGATCATTAAAGAGGCTGAAAGGCAGGTACAGGTTGTTCGTGAGAACCTGAAGGTGGCTCAGTTAAGGCAGAAAAGCTATGCAGATACTCGATGATGAGAGTTGACCTTTGAGGAAGGTGACTACGTATATCTGAAGGTGTCACCTATCAGAGGTTTGCGCAGATTCAAGGTCAAAGGGAAATTGTCGCCTCGTTACATTGGTCCGTTCAAGATCCTAGAACGGAAAGGCGAGGTGGCCTACCAACTAGAGTTACCCGCACGGTTGTCAGACGTACACAATGTGTTTCATATCTCTCAGTTAAAGAAATGCTTGAGGGTACCCGAGGAGCAGTTGCCACTGGAGGAACTGGATGTGCAGGAAGATTTGACTTATGAGGAGCACCCGATCAAGATACTGGACACAACAGAGAGAATTACCCGGAGTAAGAGAATTCGGATGTGCAGGGTTCAGTGGAGTCACCATTCAGAGGATGAGGCTACCTGGGAACGAGAGGATGAGTTACAGGCAGAATTTCCCCAGCTCTTTGCTAGCCCAGCCGATCTCGAGGACGAGATTCCTTTTAAGGGGGTAGGTTTGTAACAACCTAAATTTTGCAAAGTACAAAAAAATTGAATAATATGATAGGTTATAGGGTCATAGGTTTCTGGTAAATAATTTTCTCCTTAAGTATAAAAAATGAATATAGGAGAAACCATGTGATTGTGCATTTCATGCTCTTTGCATTGATTCATTGGTTGCAGTTTATTTGGATTAAATTTGAATTCAAATTTCATGTTCAAATTCAAAAGCATTTTTGTTTTTCTTCTTTCTTTCTCCCCCTCCCTCTCTTCTCCTTTGGGCCCAGCCCAGCCGGCCTCTTTTTCCCTCTCCCTTTCTCCCTTTCTTTTCTCTCCCCTGCAACCCGGCCCGCGGTCTCCCTCTTCTCTCTCCTTCCTCTTCCCCCCGGCCCAGTCAGCCACGGCCCTTCCTCTCCTCCCCTCTCTCTTTTTCTCCACCGCGCGCGCGCACGGCCTTTTCCCCGCTCCGGCCCAGCTTCCCGCGCGTGGCTTCTCCCCTCGCCCCGGCCCGTTCGCCTACGTCTCCTTTCCCCCTCTCTTTCTTCCCTCGCTGGCAGGTGGCCCCCACCCGTCGGGGTCATCCCCGACCTCGAGCCAGGCTCGGGCTTGAGGCCGGGTCGGGCACGGCGCCCCGGCCGCTCTCCGCGTCGGGCCCGCACGCCCAGGCGTCCCCGCGGCATCCTATAAATGCCGCCCCAAACCCTAGGGCTCTTCCCCCCAAGCCGCGCCGCCCCCGCTCTAAACCCTAGCGCCGAGCCGCCGCTTGCCGCCCGAGCTCGGTCCCGCCACTGCGCCGCCGCTCCGCTGCCGCCCGCCGTCAATCGGCCGTCCCCGGAGCACCACGAGGTGGTGAGGAAGCTTCCCGATCCGCCTTTCTCTCTCTCTCCCGCTCTCCCGCGCCCGCACGGCAGTCACCGACGCCCCGCACCACCCCTCGCCGCTGGCCGCCGCCCACGGCCGCCGCCTCTCCCTCTCTCCTCCCTAATTGGATTCCCCACGACGCCCTCTAGCTCCCCGTCTAGATCCGAGCCGAAATCGACCCGGGAAACACATTATTGCGTGAAGTCCGGCGAGCCTCCGCCGCCTCCGCCTCGCCGCCGGCGTCCCGCCGCCGCTCCCGCACCGTCCCGAGCCGCCAGCGCACCCCCACCGTCGGATCGAGATCCAGCGGCCCACGCTCGATCTAAACCCCGAGTCAAGCGAGTTAGATACCGGTCAACCGTGCTGTTTTTGCAAAATAGCCCTTATGTTTTTCCAGATTCAACCCGCACTCCATCTGAGTTCAAAAGTAATCGCGTTTTAGTCCTTTTTCTTCTTTTTAGACCCCTGTAGTTTTCCAAAATAGAACCCGCCATCCAATATCCCTCGGTTTTGCGTTCTAACCCCTCTATCTAGGGTTTAATTGCAATCTAGGCCCTGGTTTCTTCGTTTTAGGTCCTTTTAGGTCCAAATCTTTCGCAGCTAAGCCCCTGAAACCCTGTTTTAGCCCTAACTTCTCCGTTTTAACTCCGATTTCATCGATTCTTGCGCTCACGCGATCCTTACGACTTATCCAATGTTTCTAAAATATTATTTTGTTCTGTTTATATTGATTGGTGTACTGTTTCTTATTATTTGCACTTGTTTGCCTGTATGTGCTTGTGTGCGACGTTAGATGGTGCGCAGTTCAAGGATCCGCAGGGACAAGACTTTGAAGAATTTCCTGAGCAGCAGCAGTTTGCTAACGAAGGCAAGTGGTCCTTGATCATGTTTCCATCCTATTAATATCACAATTACACCTTTACTTTTTATGCATGCATGTGTTTAGAATATGATGGAACCCAAGTAAGGATATGACTAGCTTCTATTTAACTTTCTTGTTTAAACCTGGGTTGTTTTATTTATGTTATAGTTACGCTAGTTGCTCATTAGTAGATTTTGGATGGTTGGAAATCTTGCTACCTCCTGTATCCATCATGTCCTCGGAATATGGTTTTGGCGATAAATAAGATTATTGAATGAATTGGAACATGGAGAACCACCTAGGAAAACAGTACAACCACAATTACTATATGGCTCTGGTCTTGGCTAATTAATAAGAAACCTTAGCTTGTGATGATCTTACCGAAAGGGCAAGAGGGGTTGCATTGACGGGGTATAGCTCGGTCCTTTTGAGGCACATAGCTATGTGGACCTTGGCTAAGGTATTTCCTCACTAGGGAGAGTTATGACCGCTCTAACTTGAAACCTTAGCGGATTGTCATAAGTTAGGGAATCTTTGTAAAATTCTCGTAGTGAATCCCTGCCACTCACCTCGGAAGTGTTTAAGGGCCTTGCAAACCCGGGCATCAAGGAAAACACGAGTTGTGGGTAAAGTGTATAACCTCTGCAGAGTGAAAACTGATATATCAGCCGTCTCACGGTTAAGAGCGGCTTGGACCCTCACATGATAATTGAACTTAAAGATGATCTAAGCTGATGTTCTTTACTTGTTGTTATTGTTTATTTATCTCAGTTTTTATATAAGGGTTGGTATAAACTTAAACCTAGTTAATGCTTGCTAAATAAAACTTGACCAACTAAAATGCTTATCGCAGTCAAACCATGTCAGCTTATCCTTGTTTTGGCCTTGCATGTCATATAATTTACTCCACTTGCTGAGTACCAACCATAGGTGTACTCACGCTTGCTTTATTAAAACCAATACTGCTTAGAACAAGACAATTATCCGGAGTTTCCTGAAGATGTTGGAGATTTCTAGGCGTATGTCTCCCAGTCAACTGTCGATCATGTAATAAAGTACTAGTATACTCTTTATCGTTAATGCATTGCTTCGGATATTCGCTTGTGACGTCTACTGTATGTGAGGAACTTGATCCTGGCGCACATATGGGATGCATTCGGTTACCTTTCCTAAACCGGGTGTGACACATAGTGCTGTCAAACTCACTAGGTTCCATCTTGGTTCCCCGAACCCGGAGAAGGCTGGTAGACATTTTTGAAAAATCAACCTTTCTTGTGTGCATTGGGTGGTCAGACCCTAGTGATCCGAACTCTCAGTGTGCCAAGCATTTCATGAGCAATCTATCTGGGTAACTTTTGGTTGTTTGGGTGTTGGCCTCAGTCTAGTTCCATGTGCAAATTGCTTTGAACTAAGGAGTGTTGATGTCAACATTCTTGAGTCTTTCCTGCAAAAGGTTATTGAACAACAAATACCCGAAGGTCCAATAAATATCTGAATCTAACTTGATAAACTGGGGTTAGTTGCTCCTAGGCTAGCCTCAAAGATTTAGTTAGCATGGACCTTATTTGCTGCCATAATTTTATGTTTTTTATTATTTACCATTTGTCTTTCTCGCTCTTTTTCTTGCAAATCTCAAGACAAAAGTCTAGGGGCTCCCTACAACAACACGAGGAATCTGATTACAAAAAAGGGGGAGTTTTCGTAATGTACTCACAGCGATATGTCTCCTTATATGTCGCGCTATGTTGATGAAGTGTGACCTCTAGCCTTACTTTATCTCTGTAATGAACTGAACTTGAGGACCACCCCACTTGAATGAGCTTCCTACATGGGTTAGTCCACACCAATACAAAAACAACATTTGTGCACGTAATTTGCTCGCAGTTCATTAACCATTTTCAATCCCATGTCAAATTTGATTAAAGAAGGCTATTTAACCTAAGCACCATGCTTAATTTAAATGAGCCAATAAGCATACTGTAAACATGTAGACTTAAACCAAAGCATACGGGATAGATGAAGCATGATCATGGAATAGTTGAACTCATACGGAAATAAAAATGAGCAAAGTTATGGCGAACCTCAGGCAACCTTCCAGAAAGGCTCAGTTTTAGGTCAAAAGCATGACCACTCTCATACCTGATTTCATTTGACGCCAGCAGCCTGAGAACGGAGAACCTATCAGACTTGCTGCAGCGTTGATTCCATCTTGCATCTCCTGATGACATGGTACTTCCTCGTCTCGTGCATTGCGGTCATTGATTATTTTTGGGTCTCATAGTTGCCCTTGAGACAATCATATGGAACAATCCACACAATGAGCACTAATGTTCCTGCAGCTGCACAGAGAGTTTTCCAAGCATCCTAGACAAGAATCATAGTCTAATCTCAAATCTCGGTGGAGTGCAGTGTTTTTTTCTATAAATGGGAGTTGGGGCATGGAAACAAATTTTTTTCTAGTTTTTTTAAGGGGATTGAAAAAATTGGGTGGTTTTGAATGGAAAAGTGATAACAAAAGACAAATGATACAATAATATCCAGCATGTTGCTTCCCCAGCAATGGCGCCATAAATGCTAGTTGGCGTTTGTTAAGCCTTTAGAATAGTTCCGCAATCGCACGGAACACCATTGTAGCATTTCACCCAGAAGTATTCCGGAGTATCATATTTCCCATGGAAAGCAGTTGAGCAATGGATACTAGTTCATAATTCATCTAAATATTATCAACTATTTCCACATAAATGATATGGAAGGAAGGGAAAGATAACGGCACGCATCCTCACCACAAGGATAAATAGTCGAGAGATAAGCGAGACAGGAGCATGGTTCCTATGATGGGTCATTCTCATGCCAAGATGCAGGAAATGTAGGCCAAGGTAGCACTGCTCATATAGTAGCAGCGAGGGAGATGGCTTACTATAGAACCCAAAGGTAGTGGGAATGTAAACTAGCATCACCTTTCATTCACTTCAGCAGCTGGAAGAGGAAGGACTTCAGAAATGGGTGAGAATGGAGTTCAACAGCAACATGCTACTACTGCTATGGAAGCACTCGATGTGGTGGACTACAAGGAATGGACATGGCTGTCACCACCTGCCACCTACCACACTGTTGCATGGGGTGGAACACAACCCAATGTAATTATCTAGCCTAGGCACAGCGCCTACACTATCAAGTCACTGACTTCCGCCTCGCGCTAAGGCTAGAAGAAACCCTAAATGGATAGAACTTGCTACCCACACAGACAAGGGATCCTGTGAAAGGAAGGGAAGCTAGCGGACAACCCAGCTACTTAGCTCTACAACTATTCCGGTACTAATCTAGACATTAGAAAGTACTACGGAATGTAAACATGGCATGGACAATATCACTATATTAAATAGGCAAAGTCTTACAAGAAAGTAAACATACAATGGAACTCATACCTAGACTCCTGAAGACGACTCTGGAATCGAAGATAGCTCCTAACTCTAACTCCCGAACTAATCTTTGAATTACATGCTGTTGTCGATCGAAACCCACCGGCGAGTAACGACAGGCAACACGAGGAGCCGGGAGGCTCCCGGGACGGCTGGTGGGCCCAGGTCCCTCGGTCAACGGCCCAGCAATCTGGTGCACACCCTGGCTTGGAGTCGCTAGGCGTGCCACCTGATCCTGCACCCGATCAGGAAGGTGTGATTCGTAAGATTCCTATAAGCGCAGACACTTGTAAAGGTTAGTCCGAGCCGTGATCGGCTCATCGCTCCTCCCCGGTATCGGCTATGAAGAGCCGATTGCATCAATACCGGATCGGATCTTTGGGACAGGCAATATACATATATAATAATGAAGTAAAGCTTGCTTCATAGATATCAATCCAATCCAATCTACGACAACTAAGCCCTCACTACACGATCGGAACATCCTACACGTGATTGAGCCTAACGAATACGCAGAAGCACCAGAATAATCAACCTAAATAAAGATCCTAAAAACAGCTGAAGAGCCGATTCCTAGAAAAACCTCTACTCAGGCTACGATCCGCTACTAACATACTGCCGGAACTTTCAACTCGTTTGCAAGGCCTAATCATGCACATATCAAGCTAAATCTCTAATAGATAGAAACCAGCCATAATAGATTGGATCTATTAATACAAACAAAGCAAGACGCAACCATCGCATTCATGATTGAACATGATGGTTGCGGGGCGCGCAAGAACAACGAACAGAGCATGATTATGATATAAAGAAAATAACATTACTCTATGCGCGCTACGATAACTAATGCTACTCGCCATCTACAAGGCTTCAGAACGAGCAACATATGAAACGAACAAGCAAGGGCAATGCGCCCCCGATCATGCAGAGCGTGATCGGGGCCGCATGGCACTTACCCGATGAAAACCCTGTAACAGGGGAGGCGATGCGCCGTGAGTTGTTGATGAATGATTCTCTGCTTCTTGTTTATTCGTGGTACATATTTATAGTCCGTAGACTTGTTCTCTTTTAACTAACCCTAACCAAATATGACACGAATCCTAACTGCCTATATCTGAGTTTACACGGCCTTACTGGCCCCAAACACCCGTACAGGGTCCGATCTGCAAGCTTACCGTAACCATCTCCTAGGCCCTTCTTGCTCCACGGCCCACTTTTGGCCCGTCTAGAATATGGCGATAACACATGCCCCCCTGGTTTTGGCGATGGTAATTCCGAAATCATTTATTTTAAAATCACCTCGACCCTTCGGCTTCCGATCCGTATATGCCTTTTCGACTTCCAACCAATATGACTGCTCTGTACCAATTTCCTCGGGAACCGTCACGGTGCCAATTCACTTCACCCCTTGATTTACCTTTATAAACTTACCCTCGGCAACTTCCCCAAATATCTTTCTCTCACAGCCATTATCAACTACACTCCTCCTCTTCTTTCGCCATGGCTTCTTCTTCCTCTGCTTCCTCCATTATTTCTTATGAATCCGAATCCTCCCGAGAACCAACTCCAGAATACGACCCAATCGCCGCTTACGAAGTCCGTGCCCCCCTGCATTAGGATGCAGAGGAGTGGGACTTCCGTTACCAGTCAGAGGATGATGAGCCCCTGACTGATGGTGAAGATCTCGCGTTCTTCCTCGGGGCCGAGCTGGAGGAAGATGAAGATGACGCATCTTGGGGAGAAGACCTCTCTTCCTCAGAAGAAAGAGCCGATTCCTTCTCCTCCGAGGAAGACCCGATGGCAGCTACCTTCCTTTTTTGCAGGTCATCGGACGAAACTTCCGACGGCACCGAAGGAGCCGAAGACGATGACGGCTTTACTAGCAATGGTAGCGGGGACGACGTCGACGGCAGCAGCGATAGCAGTAGCAGCGGCACTAGCATTGCTCTGCCGTCCAAACGCCGTAAGACTTCTGGCATGTACTGGTGGTAGGCCGTAGTATCCCCACTAGGCTATCTCTAGGAGTAGTTAGCTCCTCTTTTGTATTTACTGCCTCGCTGTGAACAAAATCTTCTTTTGTATCAGTAACTTTTCTTGTGCACAACAATCTATTTAAGAGCCGATGGCAACGCATCGGCCTTAGAATATACTGATCCGGATCCGAAATAACCTTTCAATTCACTTTACCCTCCGCCAGTCTTCCAATCCGACACAAATCTCTGGAGATTCTGGGATCCAGGATAACTCTGATTTCCTTTTGCTCGCAAACCCTAGCCGCAAGATCCTCCCTGGTCCTTGAGACGCATATCCGATCTTGCGCCGCCAAACCCAGATCCGCTCTCCAGGGTCTCGATTCAGGATTCCCGATGGCGGAGTCTTCGCGTACCGCCGCTGCCGTCTTCGGTCTGAAGGTAAACTCCGACCCCCATTAATTTAACGCGGCATCCATACATTTTACTGCGCGGTTCAGTGACTCTTTCCTCGGCAATCTTGTTTTCTTGGGGTTTTTCAGGCTTCCGATATCTTCTTGCCGCACCCTTCTTCCCCCAATTCTTTCTGCCTCGGGCCTCGTTCCTACGAGAAACCCATAGATCTGATCTCGTCTGAAGCCAATCGAATCCCCTTCGTGAGTCAGGATATAGACCTAGAATCTTGGTCGGATAGTCTCCGCGCTTGGCCAAATCCCCCTGAAGGTTGGATAGTTTGGTACAACAGAGTAGCGGACACCTACCAGCCCTTATGGGAATCCATCGGAATAGCCGATGCTCTGTCTCTGTCCCTCTCCCCCCTTGAAAAAGATGAGAACCTTCTGAAGACCATCGGCTATTTCTAGTCTGACGCCTTGAATTGTTTTCTTTTCGGGCACAGCCCGTTGGCACCAACACTGCTGGATGTTGTGATGATCACCGGCTTGGACATATCATCAGCCTGCCCTTCCGCTTACAGCCTCCGTGTAGTCCCTTTCAAACTGTCTTCCAAAACTGAATGTACTAACTGGAGCACATACCTGAACCAACACCAGAAAAGTAAGGGTCCTGTATCGGAGAAGGAGCACACAGCCTTTCTAAACCTATGGCTTGAACATTTCCTCTTCTGTGGCCCTTCCCTTGCCCCGACCAAGAATTACCTCTCCTTGGCATATGAGCTGGCCAGGGGTCAACCTGTTGGCCTTGGTAAACTATTTCTTGGGGAACTTTACAGATATCTCCACCTGATGACCTCTAGCCTTCTTTCTCAGAAGAAAGTCAGAACTGGTGGTCCATGGTGGTTCATCCAATTGTGGGCCCATCTTTATTTCCAAAGTTCCGACCCCAATTTCCCTTCCTTGGTCGGCAATTCCTTCCCTGATCTGAGTGGGAGACAGATTAGGTGCACTAGTTTCGGGCAGGCTTTGTACAGTCTCCCTGGCGGGAAATTGAATCCAACAGATGCTTCCCACTGGCTCAGGATTTTCTATAAAGGCCTTGATAACCCAAACTTTCTTCCTTATGCCGATTCTAAACTTTTCGAGAACCCGGCTACCTTCCGATTGGCCGATATTGCCCATGACGCCGACACTAGGCGCCTTTACTCCATTATGGTTCGGCCCTGCCTTCTCCCAGTTGGCATGAGTACCTCTAATCGGATCCTCAAGCCCGGTTACGAGTTCTATCAGCCGGTCGTAGCAGCCCGGCAGCTTGGTCTGGGGCAGGTGCCTCCCCATTTTCTTCTCCACTTCTTGACATCAAACAGGGTGGACCTCCCTAATGCTTTGACCACCCAAAGGTGCTACAGTCTGTTTACAGATCTTCCCTTATCTATCCCTGCCAATCTTACCTTCACTTCTTCGGCTGTCGACTTTGAGGGATGGTGGTCGATGTGGAAAACTCACGTTTTCTGAAGAGCTTTGGGTCCGATGCTACAGCAAATCCATCCCGAGTATGACATTCCCGCCGGAGAGTGTCACACCCGATTTATAAGAACATAAATCGAGCAATCATATATACGCCAGGATCAAGTCACGCATATATACAACAGATTATCAAGATATCACAACACATGTCACGAATAAAAACGTATAAATTATAAAATTAATTTCTTTATTACAAATGAATCAAGAATCAGTTCAAGGAATGCGGAAGCGCAAAATAAATACATGAAGAGTGGGGCGCCACAGGGACGTCAACTGGGAGACAACGCCTAGAAATCGTCGAGTCCGCCGATGTAGTCCTCCACGTTGCTTGGTACTGAGCAGCGGTCGAAGATATCCCAAAGAGAACAGAAGAGAGGAAGAGGCAAGTGTGAGTACACAACTTGTACTCAACAAGTATAACACGAGTATGAGGCTCTAGGGTTAGCTGACTCAACTGCAGTAGCTTTTAATCTTGGCAAATTTTATTAAAACTATTTACTATAAGTGGATGAATTACCATAAACCCCTATTGCATAAGAAATTAATCAATATTAGTTAAGGACTACTGAGAAACCAACCAAACCAAAACCACCCGGGGAAATCTCCCTAATCAAAGGCTGATAACCCCACTAATCAAAAGGAGGATCTGGGCCGCTCATGACTGTGAGCACAGCTGATATATCAGTTTTACACTCTCGAGAGGTTGCACAACTTTACCCACAAGTCGTGAGCTACGCTAGTTGTTCATCACACTTCCTTAGGTGAGATGGCTAGCAAGCACACTACGAGAACGTTACAAAGGATCACGCTGGTAAGGTGTAACCGCTAAGGTTTCTGGATCAGCGACGATGGGGCCCACCTCCGGGGGTACAAGACACACAGCACAGACCAAGCTGGAGGAGTAGGGACCATTGAAGCTTACCACCCCTCTTGCCCACGCAGGTAAGTTACTCCCGAACCAAAATGACCTAATTAGTAAGTCAAGACCGTCCCATTCCAGTCTTGTGGTTGCGCGGTTGTCCCAGGTTGTCGCTCTATGAACCGGTCCTTATGGAGAGTGGCCAACCAAGCACTAAGCACCGTGCTGGCCCCCTAAACCAAGTTTCTAACAAAACATCTTTTACGGAGACGTGAGCCACTCAAGCACACAGCACAGAGGGCCACGCTCAGGATTAAGTTGCATAAGACCATTAATCAAATTTAATTAAAAAGGACCAAGTTTGTTATAGCGCAGCAACCTAGCACAACTAACCATAATGCAACCCAAAGGATATATATATAGGATATAAAGTGGCTAGGAAAGTCCTTATAGGCATACAGTATTAAAATGCAGTATGAAATCTGTATTTAAAAGTGGTAGGATGTTCATGTTATACTTGCCTTCCTCGAACTCTCCTGGCTGCTGCTCAAACTGCTCAGAAGATGACGGCTCCTAGTACTGGTCCAAAGGCTCCGCGTCTACTCATGATCATCAAGCATGGTCCACACATACACACATGCACAAACAATAGCAAACTATAAGAAAACAGTACACCAATACAATAGAACAGCACACAAATCTGGCCTAGAACTATTCTACGCGTTACAACGATCGCGTGGACATAAAGAACACCTAAAACGGAGCTAAGACGCGAAAACTACGCTTGAAACAAGATCCAGGGAGCTATCTGCGAGAAAAACTGGGCCACAGGGGGGGTTCTGGACAAAAACCAGGGAACTAAACGCAATTAAAGGGTAGACACAGGGGCTAGCACGTAAAAACCTTAAGGCTGGACGGCGAGTTCAAAATCCAAAGAGCTCAGGGACCTGAACGAATAAAATAGGGCTTAAACGTAAATACTTTTGAACTAAAGAGGACCGTGGGTTGATTCTTGAAAAGCGCAGGGACTCTTTAGCAAATCTGGCAGACCGAACCGGTATGTTTAATCTGGACCACCGGATCTAGCATCTATGGCCCAGATAAGATCCTAACAGCGAAGGGGTACGCGCTCACCACGGCCACCCGATCTAAATCGAACGGTCCCGCCCTCTACTTAAACGGATCTAATCCAGATCGCCCGTTCTAAATCTGACGGCCCTGCCTCTCCCTCAATCCGAACCGGTACGCGCGGCTTGGATCCCTTGGATCTCGATCTCACGGCTCAGATCTACCTCGGCTCGATCTAATCGTGGGCGTTGGCTCTAGATCGGACGGCTGGGATCTCTCGGCGCTCGGGGCGGCGGCGCTGGTCACCGGTTACCAGCTCCGCGCGGCGCGTGGCTCGGGCTCACCGGAGCTCGGCGTTCCCGCCTCTCCAGGGGTCAAAACTCCACGACTTCGGTTCCGGGAGCACCACCGCGGCACGGGGAACTCCTCTAGGGTGAACAGAAGCGGCCAAAACGGCAGTGGCGACCGCACGGCGGTGAGGGGCGGCGGACTCTCCGGTGAGCATGCGTTCTAAGCGCTACAGGCTGCCAAACACTACGATATCCGGCGCAAAAGGACCAGGGCGCGAAGGGGAAGCTCACCGAGGGGTTCAGGTCGGCTGGAGGGTTGTGCAGTGGTGCTTGCGACGACGGTGGCGGCGGAGTACGGACGGAGATAGGCGGCGCTCGTGGGGAAAATGGCTGCAGGCGCTCCCCGAGCTTCGGGTCTCCTTGGATCGACACGGGGGGTCCCTGTGAAGACGTTGAGGGGGTCAGGAAGGTCGGGGAACCATCGGCGGTGAGCAATCGCGGCGGCGGAAAGCCTCACCGTCGGCGCCCTCGGGTCCAATTCTGGCGAGCACAGGGATGGAGGACGCGAGCACGGCTCGGTGGTTGACCCTGGCACTTGGGCGGAGCTCCTGTGGAGGTCTCAGGCGGCGGGGCTGCAGTGGATTGGCGTGCCCACGGCGGCGGGGCTCGGCTCCAAGCAGAGGCAAGGCAGCGGCCACGATTAGGGTTTTGGGGCGGCGCTGTTGGGATGAGGTGGGTCCAAGGGGTGGCGCAGGGGGATAAGAAGGGCGGGCCAGGGATTTCGGGGTAGGGTTGCGACGGGGAAGAGCCGAAGATCTCGGCCGTGCAGCGGCGTGGCCGTTGCGGGAACAGGGGTGCGGGAGGAGGGGGATGACGGGTCGGGTCGGGCGGCCAGCGAGAGAGAAGGGAAGGCGTGGGCTGAGAGAGGACTGGGCCGGGGCACGGCCCACGCGGGGGAGGGGGAAAGGAGAGAAGGGGAATGGGCTGCTAGGCTGCAGAGGGAAAGAGAGAGGGAGAAAAGGGGTGGGCCGGAGTGGCCCATGCGGGAGAGAGGAGGGGAAAGGGGGAGCCGAGCTGGGCTGGGCCAAGAGTTTGGGGGCTGCTTTCTTTCTTCTTTTCTTTTTCTTTCCTCTTTTCCAAACTAAATCTATTCACACAAATCCATTTGAATTCAATCAAATTTGAACTCAAACCCTAAAATTTCAACACAAATAAAACAATGCTCCAGCATGAATGCACACGCAAGTTGATCCTATAATAAGTTTTATTTTCTACAATTAATTTAAATGCAGGATAAATTAGAGAAAACCCTGGAAAATTTATTTGAGCCCAAATAATTTCTTTAAAATTTGGAAAAATTACATTAGGGTGTTACAAACCTACCCCCCTTACCGGAATCTCGTCCCGAGATTCGAATAGGCTAGTTAGCAAATAGATCGGGATATGTCTTTCTCAACTCATCTTCCCGCTCCCAAGTAGCCTCATCCTCTGTGTGATGACTCCACTGGACACGGCACATCTTGATCTTCTTGTTTCTGGTAACTCTCTTAGATGTCTCCAGAATCTTCACTGGATGCTCGATGTAGGTTAGATCCTCCTGCACATCCAACCCTTCTATCGGTGCTTGCTCCTCTGGCACCCTCAAGCACTTCTTCAGCTGAGACACGTGGAACACATCGTGCACTCCTGGGAGATTGAGAGGCAACTCCAAACGATATGCCACCTCACCCTTTCGTTCCAACACCTTGAACGGACCAATGTATCAAGGGGCTAACTTCCCTCTTACATTAAACCTGCGGATTCCTCTCATCGGCGAGACCTTTAGGTACACATGGTCACCCACTGCGAAGGTCAAATCTCGACGACACACATCCGCATAGCTCTTCTGACGAGTCTGTGCGACCCTCAGGTTCTCGCACACCTGTTGTACCAACTGTTCGGCCTCCTCAACAATATCTGGACCAAACACCTGCCTCTCACCAATTTGATCCCAATACAGCGGAGTCCTGCACTTCCGACCATACAGGGCCTCGAAAGGGGATTTCTTCAGACTGGCCTGATAACTGTTGTTATACGAAAACTCCGCATACGGCAGACATTTATCCCAGCTGGTACCATACTGAATAGCACAGGCTCGAAGCATATCCTCCAACACTTGGTTGGTTCTTTCTGTCTGCCCATCTGTCTGAGGATGATAAGCAGTGCTAAAACGTAGCTTCGTATCCAACGAATCATGCAGCTGCTCCAAGAACCGTGAAGTGATCTGAGATCCTCGATTAGATATAATTTTCTTCGGAACACCATGCAGACAGACGATTCTGGAGATGTACAACTCTGCGAGTCTAGCGCCGGAGTAAGTAGTGTTCACCGGAATGAAGTGGGCAACCTTCGTCAACCGATCCACTACTACCCATATGGAGTTGTACCCTTTCTGAGTACGAGGCAAGCCAACAATGAAGTCCATAGTGATCTCCTCCCATTTCCACTCTGGAATCTTCAACGGCTGCAACAGACCTGCTGGCCTCTGATGCTCTGCCTTGACATGCTGACAAGTGTCACAGATAGCCACGTACTCCGCAACTGAACGCTTCATTCCATACCACCAGAATCGTTCCTTCAGGTTGTAGTACATCTTTGTGCTGCCCGGATGAATGGAATATGCCGTATCATGAGCCTCACTCAAGATCAGCTTCTTGAGATCCGCAACATCCGGCACACATATCCGACCCTTGTACCACAAGGTACCCTGATCATCCTCTCTGAAATGAGGTGCTTTGCCAATCTTGAGCAACTCACGAATCTCCTGCAGCTTCTTATCTTCCTTCTGATGCTGCTTGATCTCTGCCTCTAACGTGGGTTCTGCCTCGAATGATGTACCTGAGGTATGATGCAAGAAACCCAGACTCAACTGCTCAAACTCCTCGCATAACTCCTGAGGCATTTGAAAAGCCACGGCCATGTTAACGTAGCTCTTCCTGCTCAGAGCATCTGCCACGACATTAGCCTTGCCCGGATGATAGTGAATCTCCAGGTCATAATCCTTGACCAACTCTAGCCATCTTCTCTGCCGCATGTTCAGCTCATTCTGGGTGAAAATATACTTGAGGCTCTTGTGATCAGTGTAAATATCACACCTCTGCCCAAACAAGTAATGCCTCCATATTTTCAGAGCATGCACAACTGCGGCTAACTCCAGATCATGAGTGGGATAATTCAGCTCGTGATGACGCAACTGCCGCGAGGCATAAGCTATCACTCTGCCTTCCTGCATCAGGACACAACCAAGACCATCCCTCGAAGCATCACAATACACTGTGAACCTCTTGCTCTGGTCTGGCAGAGTAAGGACTAGCGCCGTAGTTAACCTCTTCTTCAGCTCCTCGAAGGCCTTCTGACGCTCATCAGTCCAAGAGAAATCCACACCCTTCTCCAGCAAGGAAGTCAAAGGCTTCGCAATCTTGGAGAAATTCTCAATGAACCTAAGATAATAACCTGCTAAGCCCAGAAAAGAGCGGACTTCCTTCACTGTCTGTGGTACCACCCAGTCAAGCACATCCTTCACCTTTCTGGGGTCCACCGCAATACCTCCCTTGGAGATCACATGACCGAGGAATGGAACCTCGTCAATCTAGAATTCACACTTGCTGTGCATGGCATACAGCTTGTGCTCTGTGAGCCTCTGCAACACAAGCCTCAGATGCTTCTCATGCTCTGCTTCTGACTTGGAATATATCAGGATATCATCAATGAATATCACCACAAAGGTGTCCAGATAATCCATGAAAACCTTGTTCATCAGATGCATGAAGAAAGCTGGAGCATTGGTCAAGCCAAAGGACATGACCGTATACTCATATAGCCCATACTTGCAGGTGAATGCCGTCTTCGGAATAACCTCAGAACGAATCTTCAGGTGGTGATAACCTGAACGCAGATCAATCTTCGAGAATACACAGGCACCCTGAAGCTGATCAAAAAGATCCTCAATACGGGGCAATGGATGCTTGTTCTTGATAGTGACTGCATTCAGATCCCGATAATCGACGCACATTCTCTTCGCACCATCCTTCTTCTCTACAAGCAATACAGGGAAAGCCCAAGGAGAGAAACTGCGACAGATATAACCCTTAGCTAGCAACTCGTCGATAGTCTTCTTAACTTCCTCATGCTCGACAGGAGCCATACGATAGGGCCGCTTAGCAATAGGAGCTGTGCCAGGCAAGAGATCAATAGAAAACTCAATGTCGCGATCAGGCGGCATACCTGGCAAATCATCCGGAAAAACATCCGGAAATTCAGACACCACGCGAATACCATCCGTGGGTCTAGCCTCCATCTAATGAAGAAGTCCAGAAGGCTCTGAGGCACCCACAGTAACCTCCTGACCATCCGGTGCTGACAGAAGAACCGTCCTCTGAGCACAATCTATCCGGACTCCCCACTTTGCAAGGGTCTCCATCCCGAGAATCACATCAATGCCCTTGGTGTCTAGCACCATCAGATTAACACTGAACTCTACCCCCCTTATGACAATACTGACTCTGGGACATAAGATATGAGACCTCAACTGCCCTCCCGGTGAAGATACTAACATGCCCCTCTTTAACGTGCTAGTATGAATACCATGATGCTCAACAAAAGACTGGGTGATGAAAGAATGCGTAGCACCAGTATCGAAAAGCACTATAGCAGGGTGGGTATTGACCATGAACGTACCAATAACCACGTTGGGAGCCTTGGCCGCCGACTCGGCCGTCACGTGGTTCACCCTGCCCTGAGATGGGGCCTTGGGCGGTGCTGCACACCCCTGCTGTCCTGCCTGCGCCTTCCGAGGGCAGATGTTGGCATAGTGCCCCGGCTCGCCGCAGTGGAAGCACACTCGCGGAAGTGCTGGAGCCTGCTGCCCGGCAGGAGGAGTGGGCACTCCCTGCCTCGGAGCTGGTGGAGCCGGAGGCGCTGGAAGCCTCTGACCCTGTCCTACCTGCTGCTGAGGACGAGGAGGATACTGCTGCCACTGCTGGTACTGTTGAACCTGCCTCTGGTGCTGCTGCTGCTGCTGCGGGTACTGGTATCGAGGCCGAGTGTTGCTACCCGACGCAGCAGGAGCCATCTTACTCTTCTTATCCTCAATCTCCCGGTGCTTGCGCTCGGTGTTGAGGGCAGCATCAACCAGCTGGTTGAAGTTGTCGAAGTGGTGGTTCATGAGCGCGTACTCCAGGTGGTCATCGAGTCCCTCCCTGAAGCGCTCCTGCTTATCGCCATCATGGGCGACCTCAGCGGGGGCGTAGCGAGCGAGCTGGAGGAAGTGGTCACGATACTCAGTCACCGTCATAGCTCCCTAAAATGATAATCACCGGAAAGAAGATGGGGATTCACTCAGCATTTCTTGTAGCAAGGGTGGGTTTGAGCTCAAAAAGAAATCGCGGAAAGATTTTTACTCGGGTTTTACCTGTTTAAGCGCAAGGAACTCCTTGTGCTTCATCTTCATCACACCAGCAGGGATGTGGTGGTGCCTGAAACGCTCCCGGAACTAGACCTAAGTTAGAGTGTCGCGGTCCCGAGCTGGGTAAGACACCCACCAGTCGAGGGCTGAGCCTCGCAGCTGCCCTGCTGCGTACAGGACTCGCTCCCTGTCGTCGCACTGAGCGACGTCCAACTGGCGCTCCACCTGACGAAGCCAGTCGTCAGCCTGAAGTGGATCAACCGCATGAGCGAACGTCGGAGGGTGACCCCTCAGAAAGTCCGCGCGCCTGTCGCGGGGCTGCTGCGGTGGAGGAGGTGGCGGCTGAGCGTGAATCTGCTGCAGCATCTGAACGGTGTTGTTCAGGGTGGCCATCATCTGCATCTGGAGCTGGAAGAACTGCTCCGGAGTCAGAGGTGGAGGCATCGGCAGCGGCTGGTCAGTGCTCTGGTTATTCTGCCCCTGCTGGCCAGAACCGGTGCCGGTGCTCCTGGTGTTTACCATCTGTTTGCAGCATAGCGAAATTTATAAGAGATAGATATGGTATAACTTCGGGAAGGAAACTCCGACAGGATAAAATAGAGAGAAAGGAATGTACGGTTTTTACCCCCAACGTTCTAACTCAGCTTTTGATTATTTAATTCAGGTTCGTATTAAGGTCGTTTTGCATGAACAAGTCTTGCTTCTAACTATGCAATCAACCAAAAATCCAAATCAAACATTGGCACAATAACAAACATTCAATATTCACAACTTAGTCGAGTTTATCACTCTACTTGACTAACACACTCGTTCTAGCGTATTTTTATTAGGATAGCCTAAACTTAGAGGGTTAAGCGAATGCAGGCCAACGTCTACGGAATTTATCAAACTAACCCTCAGAAAATGCGGGGAGGATTAGCAAACTCGAGGTTTAGAACTCAAGGAATAGAAGCAGAAACGAATGTTTGGGTTTTGCGGGAGCAGAGCAAGCGAAAAGAAGTCCTAAACTCGACCAGTTCTATCTAGGCTTCGTCCTACAGTCGACACGGCTCTGATACCAATCTGTCACACCCGATTTATAAGAACATAAATCGAGCAATCATATATGCGCCAGGATCAAGTCACGCATATATACAACAGATTATCAAGATATCACAATACATGTCACGAATAAAAATGTATAAATTATAAAATGAATTTTTTTATTACAACTGAATCAAGAATCAGTTCAAGGAATGTGGAAACGCAAAATAAATACATGAAGAGTGGGGCGCCACAGGGACGTCAACTGGGAGACAACGCCTAGAAATCGTCGAGTCCGCCGATGTAGTCCTCCACGTCGCCTGGTACTGAGCAGCGGTCGAAGATATCCCAAAGAGAACAGAAGAGAGGAAGAGGCAAGTGTGAGTACACAACTTGTACTCAACAAGTATAACACGAGTATAAGGCTCTAGGGTTAGCTGACTCAACTGCAGTAGCTTTTAATCTTGGCAAATTTTATTAAAACTATTTACTATAAGTGGATGAATTACCATAAACCCCTATTGCATAAGAAATTAATCAATATTAGTTAAGGACTACTGAGAAACCAACCAAACCAAAACCACCCGGGGAAATCTCCCTAATCAAAGGTTGATAACCCCACTAATCAAAAGGAGGATCTGGGCCGCTCATGACTGTGAGCACAGCTGATATATCAGTTTTACACTCTCGAGAGGTTGCACAACTTTACCCACAAGTCGTGAGCTACGCTAGTTGTTCATCACACTTCCTTAGGTGAGATGGCTAGCAAGCACACTATGAGACCGTTACAAAGGATCACATTGGTAAGGTGTAACCGCTAAGGTTTCTGGATCAGCGACGATGGGGCCCACCTCCGGGGGTACAAGACACGCAGCACAGACCAAGCCGGAGGAGCAGGGACCATTGAAGCTTACCACCCCTCTTGCCCATGCAGGTAAGTTACTCCCGAACCAAAATGACCTAATTAGTAAGTCAAGACCGTCCCATTCTAGTCTTGTGGTTGCGCGGTTGTCCCAGGTTGTCGCTCTATGAACCGGTCCTTATGGAGAGTGGCCAACCAAGCACTAAGCACCGTGCTAGCCCCCTAAACCAAGTTTCTAACAAAACATCTTTTACGGAGACGTGAGCCACTCAAGCACACAGCACAGAGGGCCACGCTCAGGATTAAGTTGCATAAGACCATTAATCAAATTTAATTAAAAACGACCAAGTTTGTTATAGCGCAGCAACCTAGCACAACTAACCATAATGCAACCCAAAGGATATATATATAGGATATAAAGTGGCTAGGAAAGTCCTTATAGGCATACAGTATTAAAATGCAGTATGAAATCTGTATTTAAAAGTGGTAGGATGTTCATGTTATACTTACCTTCCTCGAACTCTCCTGGCTGCTGCTCAAACTACTCAGAAGATGACGCCTCCTGGTAATGGTCCAAAGGCTCCGCGTCTACTCACGATCATCAAGCATGGTCCACACATACACACATGCACAAACAATAGCAAACTATAAGAAAACAGTACACCAATACAATAGAACAGCACACAAAACTGGCCTAGAACTATTCTACGCGTTACAACGATCGTGTGGACATAAAGAACACCTAAAACGGAGCTAAGACGCGAAAACTACGCTTGAAACAAGATCCAGGGAGCTATCTGCGAGAAAAACTAGGCCACAGGGGGGGTTCTGGACAAAAACCAGGGACCTAAACGCAATTAAAGGGTAGACACAGGGGCTAGCACGTAAAAACTTTAAGGCTGGACGGCGGGTTCAAAATCCAAAGAGCTCAGGGACCTGAACGAATAAAATAGGGCTTAAACGTAAATACTTTTGAACTAAAGAGGATCGCGGGTTGATTCTTGAAAGCGCAGGGACTCTTTAGCAAATCTGGCAGACCGAACCGGTACGTTTAATCTGGACCGCTGGATCTAGCATCTACGGCCCAGATTAGATCCTAACAGCGAAGGGGTACACGCTTACCACGGCCACCTGATCTAAATCGAACGGTCCCGCCCTCTACTTAAACGGATCTAATCCAGATTGCCCGTTCTAAATCTGACGGCCCTGCCTCTCCCTCAATCCGAACCAGTACGCGCAGCTTGGATCCCTTGGATCTCGATATCACGGCTCAGATCTACCTCGGCTCGATCTAATCGTGGGCGTTGGCTCCAGATCAGACGGCTGGGATCTCTCGGCGCTCGGGGTGGCGGCGCTGGTCACCGGTTACCAGCTCCGCGGCGGCGCGCGGCTCGGGCTCACCGGAGCTCGGCGTTCCCGCCTCTCCGGGGGTCAAAACTCCACGACTTCAGGCCCGGGAGCACCACCACGGCACGGGGAACTCCTCTAGGGTGAACAGAAGCGGCCAAAACGGCAGTGGCGACCGCACGGCGGTGAGGGGCGGCGGACTCTCCGGTGAGCATGCGTTCTAAGCGCTACAGGCCGCCAAACACTATGATATCCGGCGCAAAAGGACCAGGGCGCGAAGGGGAAGCTCACCGAGGGGTTCAGGTCGGCTGGAGGGCTGTGCAGTGGTGCTTGCGATGACGGTGGCGGTGGAGTACAGACGGAGATAGGCGGCGCTCGTGGGGAAAACGGCTGCAGGCGCTCCCCGAGCTTCGGGTCTCCTTGTATCGACACGGGGGGTCCTTGTGAAGATGTTGAGGGGGTCAGGAAGGTCAGGGAACCATCGGCGGTGAGCAATCGCGGCGGCGGAAAGCCTCACCGTCGGCGACCTCGGGTCCAATTCTGGCGAGCACAGGGACGGAGGACGTGAGCACGGCTCGGTGGTCGACCCTGGCACTTGGGCGGAGCTCCTGCGGAGGTCTCAGGCGGCGGGGCTGCAGTGGATCGGCGTGCCCACGGCGGCAGGGCTCGGCTCCAAGCAGAGGCAAGGCAGCGGCCACGATTAGGGTTTTGGGGCAGCGCTGTTGGGATGAGGTGGGTCCAAGGGGTGGCGCAGGGGGATAAGAAGGGCGGGCCAGGGATTTCAGGGTAGGGTTGCGGCGGGGAAGAGCCGGAGATCTTGGCCGTGCAGCGGCGCGGCCGTGCGGGAACAGGGGTGCGGGAGGAGGGGGATGACGGGTGGGGTCGGGCGGCCAGCGAGAGAGAAGGGAAGGCGTGGGCTGAGAGAGGACTGGGCCGGGGCACGGCCCACGCGGGGGAGGGGGAAAGGAGAGAAGAGGAATGGGTTGCTAGGCTGCGGAGGGAAAGAGAGAGGGAGAAAAGGGGTGGGCCGGCGTGGCCCATGCGGGAGAGAGGAGGGGAAAGGGGGAGCCGAGCTAGGCTGGGCCAAGAGTTTGGGGGCTGCTTTCTTTCTTCTTTTCTTTTTCTTTCCTCTTTTCCAAACTCAATCTATTCACACAAATCCATTTTAATTCAATCAAATTTGAACTCAAACCCTAAAATTTCAACACAAATAAAACAATGCTCCAGCATGAATGCACACGCAAGTTGATCCTATAATAAGTTTTATTTTCTGCAATTACTTTAAATGCAAGATAAATTAGAGAAAACCCTGGAAAATTTATTTGAGCCCAAATAATTTCTTTAAAATTTGGGAAAATTACATTAGGGTGTTACAGAGAGGTACCGCTTTTTGATTAACGTTTCTTCTTTTAACTTTTGCTAGACTCCTCCTGACTCCATTTTTGTTTGTTCAGCAAGAAGATGGCCCAGAGCCGATGAATGATGATGGAACGCCCTTTTGTTTCCTGCCGGTTGCTCCTGTGGTCCTCTTCGGCAAGAATGCACCTCCTCCTTCAAAAAGCGTGATGCAGATCCAGCCGAGCACCGTTAAGTTGACCCCTAAACGAAAATGACTCTCTGAAGCTGTTGCCCCCTGGGCTCGCGCTAAGACGAGGAAGGTTCTTGTCAGAAAGGTCCGGAGGGAAACTACGCCGCCTTCCCCTAATCCGGCATCTCAAGTTGCCAACCAGGTTCGGCCCCTCCTCCTGCTTTGCAATCGGACTTCTATTCATGTCTTCTTTAATTACACTCTCTTCTCCTGTAGCCTGCCGTTGTAGACGTCTCCAGCGGGGAGGAGCCCCCATGCCAGAAGGGCTCATCTTCGGAGGTGCCAGAGGACATGGATGCGCCCATCAGGGCTCTGATCACTCTCCGCGATCCTGGTGCGGCAATTCTGGAGGATCCTTCTGCATCGGCTGATATCCCAGCTGCTTCGCCAGGCCCGCAGGCGTCGGTCATGACTACATTGTCAGACCCGGGGCCACGGGGCTGTGTACATCAAGGAGTCCGTATTGGGCTAGGGGATAGGACGTGTCCTGTACCTTATTTATATTGTATTCTACCTGTATGCGGAGTAGAACTAGTCGATACAGAAGGAAACTACTCGAGTTGTATTCGAGTACGGTTCCTAAGTTAGTATCAGACTAGGATTCATGTAACCCTGTCCCCCCGGATATATAAGGGCGGGCAGGGACCCCTTCAAAACAGAAGATCACCAGATCAACATTAAGGCAATACAAACCATCATACAGGACGTAGGGCATTACGCATATTGCGGCCTGAACCTGTCTAAATCTTGTGTTGTCTGCACCTTCGAGTTCCTGATCTCGGCGCATCCTAACCCAAAACCTACCACCTTGGGTATACCACTCGGTGGGCAGCCGGATAAAACCCGACAGTTGGCGCGCCAGGTAGGGGGCCGGAACAGAGATCCGCTGGAGAACTCGATGGCTTTTTCAAGTTCCCCAGTCCCATGCTCCTTGAGGGCACAACCTTTGTTTTTGGCTCGTGGGTTTGCGTTGCTAACAGCGCAGGCGGTTTCCGTCGGCACATCGTCGACGACACCTTCAAGCTAAAAACACTCGCCGCAAGGCTCGACGATTTTGTCGATAATCTCGATGAGTTGCCGTTTTCTGACTCTGCCAGGGAAACCGTGGCAGCGTCTGTCTCTACTGTTCCTTTTTCCATGTTGGAAAAGGACTTGGACTCTTTGCTCCAGGCTGGAGGTTCCGAGGCCACCGCATGTCGGGAGGCTGAGGGTCACCTGGCCACTTGCGGGCTGATGATCACCACCACCTCCGAAGGACGATTTGTTCATTGGAGGGGAATGAACCTGTCTGATTTACTCGGACGTGAAGACCGCTTGGTAGCCCACCTTGAGCCTTTGCCTTTTCAAGAGGGCAGGGCGTTGGCTGCCATATCCGAGGGCTCGACTGAGCTAGTCGAAGCCCCCTCCGAAAAATTCGCAACTCGCCAAGTCCTGATGGCGGAAGAAGGGGACGATGATGCCCTCATCCCCATTGGTGCACTTGATGGCATATCAGAAGATGAAGACACCGCTGAAGCCGAGAACGAGAACGACGCTGAGCGCGACGCGCGACGTGCAAGGAACAGAGCTCGTGCGGTTCGCAGAAGGCGCGCCAACGAGCGCATACGTTCTGCACAGCGCGAACTCGACGCCGAATTCGCCGCAGCAGATGAACGTGGTTTCAGGACTCCTGTGGCCAACATTGCTCGGGTAACAGCACTACTCGAGTGAAGCAACGACCCCAACGTCCGACAAGCACTCGTCTACGCCCAGCGGGCGTGGGTCCAGTTGGACCAGCAGGCTCCGGCATCGCTCGTCAGGGACGAGCACGTCGGAGACAGCCGAAGCCAGGCCCCAAGTCGAACAACGGGTAATCGTCCGCGACCCCAACGTAGCAACAACAATGATGGCGTGGGTGGAAGCCAGCTCACCGGTGGGAGGCAGCAGCCACCTCCGGCAAACAACCCGAGGCA
Organism: Panicum hallii; assembly: GCF_002211085.1. Taxonomy (NCBI): domain Eukaryota; kingdom Viridiplantae; phylum Streptophyta; class Magnoliopsida; order Poales; family Poaceae; genus Panicum; species Panicum hallii. The sequence goes on along the minus strand of NC_038044.1, from coordinate 50,521,915 downwards.
GCCCAACCCTCCACGTCAACAAACTGATCTTCGCCAGAAGATCAATGAGGGGCGCGATGCCCGGTCAGTCCTCGACTCGAGGCGATGGGAACGCGAGGTAGCCGAGCGAGATGACGCTGACTGCAGTGATCGTTTCCCTGCGTTCACTGCGAGATTCAACAACTACAAGTACCCGGAGGGCTTTAAGCCAATTGGTATTACCAAGTACGACGGCAAGCAAGCCCCCCAACAATGGCTCCGCTGTTATTCTACTGCCATTGAGGTGGTCATGTGCCATCCTCCAATGGAGATAGAGATCGACTCATGTGAAGCAACGACCCCAACGTCCGACAAGCACTCGTCTACGCCCAGCGGGCGTGGGTCCAGTTGGACCAGCAGGCTCCGGCATCGCTCGTCAGGGACGAGCACGTCGGAGACAGCCGAAGCCAGGCCCCAAGTCGAACAACGGGTAATCGTCCGCGACCCCAACGTAGCAACAACAATGATGGCGTGGGTGGAAGCCAGCTCACCGGTGGGAGGCAACAGCCACCTCCGGCAAACAACCCGAGGCAGCCCAACCCTCCACGTCAACAAACTGATCTTCGCCAGAAGATCAATGAGGGGCGCGATGCCCGGTCAGTCCTCGACTCGAGGCGATGGGAACGCGAGGTAGCCGAGCGAGATGACGCTGACTGCAGTGATCGTTTCCCTGCGTTCACTGCGAGATTCAACAACTACAAGTACCCGGAGGGCTTTAAGCCAATTGGTATTACCAAGTACGACGGCAAGCAAGCCCCCCAACAATGGCTCCGCTGTTATTCTACTGCCATTGAGGTGGCTGGTGGCTCCAACACTACCAAAGTCGTCTACTTTCCGATGGCTTTGGAGCTTGCACCATTGACTTGGCTGGAAGTTGTCGATGAAGACCTTCTTGAGGCCTTCCCAGGAGTCACCCAGTGCAAGCAAGAGCGCAATGAACTCCTCCGATCCTACACCCGCCGTTTCTTCGATGTGCGGGCCACCATCGCCAACATCTCGGAAGAGGACATTATCGACTGCTTCTACAACGGCCTCACTGACCCAGGTATATATCGTGATTTTGGGCGTAACAGGCCGAAGACGGTTGCAGGTCTACGCGACATGATGCACGACTAGTCTGAACAAGAAGAGAAGATGCGCGAGAGGTTTCCAAGATGTACCGATCTCAACCAGAAGCGCAACAACGATAACCGGGCTGACAAAGGCCAGCGGGACTTTTCGGGTTCTTCTTGAAAACGCAAGCCAGACGATCTCATCGCGGCTGTGGAACGTCCTTCGTGGGGCAAGAAGTCGACCACGCAGGAGCAGTTTGAAAAACTCCTGCAGAAGAAGTGCCCGTGGTGTGTCAACTCCAAACACGCAGCGATCGACTGCTTTCAGCTCAAGCGCACCTTTGGCTCTCCTGGGAACGGCAAGAAAAAAAAGTCGATGGGCAAAGAGCCTGAAGACGAGGAACAGGAAGACAAATCAGAGACGCCTAAGTTCCAGGATGCCTCCAAAACCGTCAATGTCATCTTTGGCGGTGACGAAGATTTTTGCTCCAAGCGGGAACAGAAGTTACTGCTACGAGAGATCCTATCAGTTGAACCGGCGGTACCACGACCACTACGATGGTCGGAGGTCCCCATATCATTTTCCCGTGATGATCAATGGACTAGCTTTTCCGAGCCTGGGAAGTTTCCATTGGTGCTGGATCCCGTGGTCGCAGAAGTCAAGCTTACTCGGGTTCTTATCGATGGTGGGAGCGGACTCAATCTTATCTTCGCCAGTACGCTGAAGAAGATGGGTCTGGACTTTACCAACAAGCTCACTCCGAGCAAAGCTCCTTTTTACGGTATTGTTCCTGGCAATGCCGCGCATCCGCTCGGAACAGTCGTTCTCCCAGTCACTTTCGGGACGAGGGAGAATTACCGTACCGAGTTCATCAAGTTCGAGGTGGCCAACTTCGAATCTTCCTACCACGCTATACTGGGGAGGCCGGCGCTCGCCAAGTTCATGGCGGTGCCGCATTATGTCTACTTGCTTCTCAAGATGCCAGGACGCAACGGTGTTCTCACGCTCCGAGGCGACTTGAAGAAATCCTATGATTGCAACCAAGAGGCCATCCAGTATGCATCGACTTCCCGCGTGCCAGATGCTTTCGCTGAAGTACTCGCGGCCGCACAGCAACTCTCTCAAGCCGAGCTGGACATCCCGATGAAGAAGTCGAGTCAATCGGGCGTCAAGTCGACGGGCGAGACGGCTCTCAAGACGATCCAGCTCCAAGAAGGCGACCCATCCAAGACAGCCATCATCAGCGCAGGCTTGGGTGACAGATAGGAACTTGCGCTCGTCAGTTTCCTGCGGGCTAACCGAGACATATTCGCATGGAAGCCATCGGATATGCCAGGAGTGCCCAAGGAGCTGATCGAGCATAGTCTTAATGTTTACCCACAGGCTGTACCAAAGAAGCAACGACTTCGTCATTTTGCCCCTGATAAACGGGAGGCTATCAAATGGGAAATAGCCAAACTCCTCACGGCTGGATTCATTAAAGAAGTAATCCACCCAGAGTGGGTCGCTAACCCTGTCCTTGTATTAAAAAAGAACAAAGAATGGAGAATGTGTGTCGACTATACCGATCTCAACAAGCATTGCCCAAAGGATCACTTTGGGCTCCCTCGCATCGATCAGGTAGTCGACTCAACTGCAGGTTGCGTACTGTTATGTTTCCTTGATTGTTATTCAGGTTACCACCAGATCGCTCTCAAGGAAGAAGATCAGATTAAGACCGCGTTCATCACCCCGTTTGGGACTTATGCCTACAAGACGATGTCTTTCGGGTTGAAGAACGCTGGTGCCACCTATCAGCGGGCAATTCAGATGTGCTTTGCTGATCAGTTACACCGGAACGTGGAGTCCTACGTGGACGACGTGGTTGTGAAAACCCGAAGTCCCGAGGGCCTCATCACGGATCTGGAGGAAACTTTTGCCAGCCCAAGGAAGTACCGATGGAAGCTTAATCGGACCTAATGCATTTTCGGTGTTCCGTCAGGCAAATTGCTCGAGTTCATAGTCAGTAACAGGGGTATCGAGGCCAACCCTGAAAAGATCACCGCCATCACTGATTTGGAGGCACCAGCCACAATCAAAGATGTGCAGAAACTTACAGGGTGCATGGCAGCTCTCAACAGATTCATCTCTCGGCTCGGGGAGAGAGGATTACCCTTTTTCAAACTCTTAAAGTGCCAAGACAAGTTTCACTGGACAGAGGAAGCTGAGCGGGCTCTGCAGGATCTCAAGCAACACCTACAGTTGCCCCCGATCCTCACAGCACCATTGCCGGGTGAGACCCTTTTACTTTACATTGCGGCAACTACCCACGTTATTAGCAGTGCTATTATTGTCGAACGCTCCGAGGAAGGCCATGCTTTTGGCATCCAGCGGCCTGTGTACTTTGTCAGTGAAGTACTCTCGGAGTCTAAGGTGCGCTACCCGGCGGTCCAAAAGCTTCCCTATGGCATATTGATTACTTCAAGGAAATTACGTCACTACTTTGAAGAGTACCATATCATCGTGATCACAGACTACCCGTTGGCGGATATCCTACACAACCAAGATGCCACGGGTCGTATTTCAAAATGGGCAGTGGAACTAGGGGCTTTGTCGATCGACTTCAAGCCACGCACTGCAATCAAGTCCCAAGCTCTAGTCGACTTCATGGCAGAGTGGAGGGAAAATCAAGTTCCAAGTCCAGTTGACAAGCCAGAGCATTGGACCATGTACTTCGATGGTTCTCTCAAGCTCGATGGCGGTGGCGCTGGAGTTTTATTCATTTCCCCAAGAGGCGAACAACTCAAATACGTCCTCCAAATTCTCTGGGAGGTATCCAACAATGAAGCCGAGTATGAAGCGTTGCTTCACGGGCTCCGTTTGACGATATCACTAGGGATCAAGCGACTACTTGTATATGGTGATTCACTCTTGGTTGTTCAGCAAGTCAACAAGGAGTGGGACTGCAACAAGGAGACCATGGAAGCCTATGTACAAGAAGTATGCAAGCTAGAAAACAAATTCTCTGGCCTAGAAGTTCATCATGTGCTGCGGGAACACAATGTCGCTGCCGATGCCTTATCTAAGCTGGGATCAACCCGAGCACAAGTCTCAGCAGGGGTATTCGTTCAGGAGCTGACGCACCCGTCCATCAGCCCTTCACTGCCGGTTTCCACCGCCACTGGCTCCGTACAGCCAGAACGGGAGGTACTGCTGGTCGGTGAGGACTGGAGAAGACCTTTCGTCGACTTCATCCGAGATTTTGTCTTACCGGCTGGGATGGACCCCAAAAGCGCTGCCGCCGCCCGCCTCATGCGACGGAGCAAGGGGTTTGTCCTAATCGAAGACAAACTTTATCGGCGCGGCTCACGATCCGGAGTACTCATGAAGTGCGTCACAACAGAAGACGGTCTGGACATATTGCGAGAGATACACGAGGGCGTGTGTGGTAACCATGCCGCGTCAAAGTCACTGGTTGGCAAAGCATACAGAGCTGGTTTCTGGTGGCCTACCGCCGTGTCCGACGCCAAAGATCTGGTGCGACGATGTCAGAACTGCCAGTTCTTCGGTAAGCAAACTCATGTCCTGGCCCACACCCTCATCACTATACCGCCTTCCTGGCCGTTCGCTTGTTGGAGCCTCGACATGATTGGGCCCTTCACAACGGCGCCAGGAGGTTTTACTCATGTTCTTGTGGCTATCGATAAGTTCACCAAGTGGATCGAGTTCAAGCCGATCGCCAAGCTTACCCCAGACAGGGTGGTCGACTTCATCTCCGACATCTTACATCGTTTCGGCTTCCCCAACACTATTATCACTGACTTGGGTTCAAATTTCACGGCCAACCAATTCTGGTAATTCTGTGAAAACTCATCCATTGAGGTTAAATATGTTTCGGTGGCTCACCCAAGGGCAAATGGGCAAGTCGAGCGGGCGAATGGTTTGATCATTGATGGCCTCAAGAAGAGACTTTACGATGCCAACAGCAAAAAGGGCGGGAAGTGGATTCACAAGTTGCCACACGTAGTCTGGGGGCTGCGGACTCAACCTTCAAAAGCCACAGGGCAGACCCCGTTCTTTCTTGTCTACGGCTCCGAGGCGATTCTCCCAGCAGATATCATGTGGAAATCCCCAAGGGTTGAGATGTATAAAGAAGGCGAGGCGGACGAAGCACGACAGCTGGAGTTGGACTCTGTCGAAGAGGCTCGCTGTTCTGCTCTCGTTCAGTTCGCCCGTTACCTATAGGGAATCCGGCGATATCATGATCGCAACATTAGGGAAAGGTCGTTTAGCATTGGCGACCTTGTCCTTCGTCGCGTTCAGGACGAGTCGGGTTTGCACAAGCTTAACTCGAGATGGGAAGGACCTTTCCTCGTCAAGAGGGTTACAAGACCGGGATCTTATCAACTTCGGCACCCCGATGGTCAGGACATACCCAACTCATGGAACATCCAACACCTGCGACGGTTCTACCCCTAAGCAGACTCGTGTCCAATTTATGTATGTATTCATGGCAAGTTTTACTTTTTTGGGTCGATTTGGCGGCTTTGGGCCACACAACCCGAAATGTAAATTCTTGAATATAACAGCGGCGGCTTCTGGCCACGCTCAAATTCTATATAAAATCGACTACTTGCCCGTGGCACACGGGTCGTCGCGATGCTAATCATGTTCTTTCAAACTGGTTAGGCCCGTCTGGCTCGGGTTCTATCTAACTCGTTTGGCTACTCCTGCGGTGGTTACACCTCAGGGTAGTTTTCGACTGTTTGCCATGAGCATCCTAGTCGTCGCGCTACAGACTGCGCGTTCCGGGCCCGAGTGGATCCCTTTTGGCGGGATCTTATCTAGCTCACCCGACGAGCTCTCGCGAAGGGCTAAATCAACTACTCTATGAGTCGCTGCACTCAGAGGTAGCACGCCTATGCTCCAAAGCAGATGGGGCTCTCAGTCTGCACATAAGGCTACAAAGGAACAAAAATGGTTTCTTATATTACAAAAGTCTTAAGCACTAATGGTTCAATCCTGGACCATGTTTCCTACAATTTTTTCAGCTACAGGCCGGACCTCTAGCAAATACTCGCGGAAGCTTTCATCGGTACAATCAGCAGCTGCACCCTCCGCGAGTACTTCTAGCCGAGCCTTTGGCCAGAAGGACTTTACAAGGCCTAGGGCATGGCCCACGTAAGATGTGGCAGCCTCGGTGACAAAGTTGAGGATCTTCTGTGGCGCCCCGCGAAGTCGATCAAGTAGTGGTGGCCCATCTTCAGCACCATCTTCCCGAGGATCCACCATCTCTACGAGTTCTTGAGCTGCCACCTTCAAATCATTGAGTTCCTTCTAGCGCTGCTCTTTCTCTTCGCCCAAAGCCTTGATCTGCTGGAGGCAGTCGACGAGTTGCTTCTCCATGTCGGCCATCACCTTCCGCAGACCCTCGACTTCATCTGCGCGGTGATATAGCATGTTCTTCAAATCAGTAAGCAATCCCTCTTTATAATTTAAGAGTTGTTTAAGTTCTGCGATGATAGGCAGTTTTCAGATCATGAAGCCATCGACTATGGGTATGAATTCGAGAATTGAATTCAATATACCTTTATGGGTTTTCCGCTGCTCCTTGAGTCGGCCTTGGAGCTCGATGATATTCTGCTCGAAGCCGGCTCGCTCCTGCATCAGCTCGTCGATACGCCTGGTGGACTTTTCCAGCTTCGTTGAAGATTTTTGGTTCATGTCCTACATGTTCCTGGGCGTCAGAGAAAATTGATTTAAGCATGCAGTTACCAACGGTTTTGACAAGATTTACCAGAGCAAATGAGTCGATCGCCTTGATCATTTGGCGCAGGTGGCTCAGATCATCCCCTGGGAGCTGCATCTCTTGGAGCATATCGGTGTTCTCCCCTACAGGGGTTGGCAACCCGGGTGCCTCGCAAGAAGCACCCGCACCCTCCAAGGCTGACGGCTGCGGGGTCCTTGCAATGGACAAGTGTTCATATAGCAATGATTGTGGCAGAAGGCAGTGGGATCATTTACCTGCACCGTCGACGGGTACGGCAATGGCCGTTTCGACTTGCTCATTGCCGGGGGCTTCGGGTTCTGTGTGCTGGGGCTCGGGTAGTGGCGAATCAAGCATGATTACATCTGCCCTCCCTGCTGGCTCTAGCGCGTCGGGTTGCCCAAGCGACAGCTGGGGGGCTGGTGGCGCCAACCCGAGTTCTGGCGTCACCGCAGCTGTTGCTCTGCTTAAGACAAAAGCACAACATTTTTACTGTGACTTTTACACATGGCTAAAGGCAAGGTCCAAGGCATTACTTACATCTGGGATCGGATCATTGTCGGCTTCCTCCACACCAGCTTCAACGGCTTCTTTATCACGGTACTCGTGGCTGGAGGAGTTGGCGTACAGGACGAGGGAGTTGGCAGCTCTGGCACGGCGATGTCCGTGGCACCTAGTGCCGGCGGCAGCGCTGTTTCAGTCGAGAGCGTGAGCTGCCCCGACATTGTGCCTGCCACGGCGATAGTTACATCGTCTACGATAGAAGGCGACGGATCGGCCTTATCGACCTCTATGGGTCCGGCTTCTGGTGCATCTTTTCCGGTGGGGGGCACTTCGGCTACCCTCTGGCGCTGGGAGCCGGGCGAGGAAGACGAGGGACTGCAAGACAGAGTTGTCATCGGTGTTCAGCAAAGCAACTCGCCACTATTGTTCGACAGATACTTACCCGGCGAGGTCAGCGGTGCTGGCTTTACGTTTCCGCAACTCCCGGCGCCGCCGGGGAACTAGAGGTGCATCGTCGGACCATTCCACGGATGATCCGGAGGAGTCGTCGGCTTGTACCCTCTCCCCAGCTGCCTAGCTGCCCATGGCTGATTCGCTGCCAGCAGTTTGTGCCTTCCGTGCTTTGGCGGCGGCGCTGGGCAGCGTATGGTAAGGCCAGGGCAGATCGGGTTGTGGTGGGTAACTCCGATACAACGCTGTTGAATCCTGTGTTAAGACAATCGGTTAGTATTTACTCTTCAGATCAAAGGAAGAAGTCGAGAAGTCGAACACTTACTGCTGGTGGTCGATTCTGGGCTGTAAATCCTGCTGGAACATACAGGACAGCATCCACATCTAGTAGAATTTGCCTGACGCACACAAGAGCAGCTTCGTCCCCAAGCTCTTCTACGCACATACGGGATGGGTCTTCAGTACCCAGGTACTCGAATCCTAAGGTATGGCGCTGCTGAATGGGTTGGACTCGGCGTTTGAAAAATGATAGCATCACTGATGCCCCGGTTACCCCCGTCTCTTTGTGCGCGGCAATCAACTCGAGCAGTTCTTTTACTTGGTCCATCTCGCACAGGGAGTTGGGGGGCATGGTTCGCAATGTAGAACCAGTGTTGTTTCCACCCGGGGACATTTGACGGAAATTTGTACGATATATATTTGTCACTAGCGTGTTGCCTAAGCTGGATTCCAGCGCCCCCTATTGCAGAAGGATTTTTTGAGGTGGGCTGGGGCTTCACGCGGAAAAGATAGCGGAAAAGAGCCCAATGTGGTTCAATTCCGAGGAAAGCTTCACAAAAATGGATGAAAATGGAGATATGGCAGATCGAATTAGGGTTGAGGTGTTGCAGCTCAATCCCATAGAAGTAGAGAAGACCACGGAAGAAGGAGCAAGTGGGGAGGGCGAATCCCCGTTCAGAGAAAGAGCAGAAAGAAATGATCTCATCGACGTTTTCCATGGGAAATGGATCGCGAAGAGGAAGGCGCCAATGGACGAGATCACTTTCCTGAAGCAGACCCCCCAATACCAAATTTGCTAAATTATGGCGAGAACACTTACTAATTGACCATTCTCCGGTTGCTGCTTGCGCCTCTTTCAAGTCCTTCTGGTTGTTTTTCTTCGGAGCCATTTTCGAATCTTTTCAGCCACGAGTTGTTTTCACAAGCGCTCGGGGGCTGCGGCGGCGGGCTCGAAGATCTTCGACTATGCTGGGCGGCGGAAGGGCTCGGGCAGGTCAGACTCTAATTGGGGTTTTGTTTTTCTCTGGCGGCGGCGTTAGATCTGAGGGCACAGGAAAAACCCTAACTGACCGCGAGGTTAAATAACCAGCGTTCAGGCAGTGGTTTACTGTGTGTAAGATGAAGCGTCGCGCAATAGAATTAATTGGATACTGGCAGTTTTTTGGCAGATTTTTTGGGCCGTTACCCGATTCACCATTTTTTCTGGGTTAATTGTCCCGAAAAAAGAGGTTTTTTGGGTTTCGAATCTAATTTCTGCTAATTGTCTCTTCTTAGACTTTATTTTTTTCAAAAGGAATTTTTTTTTTCTGCCACGTCCTTTGGGATCCTTTTTTCCAAACGATTTGGACTCAAGGCTCGGGGGCTGTGGGACACGTGGCATCGACTACTTATTTTTCGAAAGTACTCGAAGGATAAGAAGGAAAGATTCAAGGCTAGTTTGACCCTCAGCTCGATTCTTTGATTCAACCTAAGGCTCGGGGGCTACTCCATATGGAGTGCGATTATTCATCACACCCCATATAAAAGAAAGAATTCGGGGCATGAGCACCTCATAGCTTCGATGCAGTCAGAAGAGTACTCGAAGAGAAATTTCAAGACGGAGCTTCGAAAGAAGTCGAAGACAGCTTCAGAAGTACTCGAAGAGTCTGCAGTACTCAGCTACGAAGAGCTCGGGGGCTTGTCAGACCCGGGGCCACGGGGCTGTGTACATCAAGGAGTCCGTATTGGGCTAGGGGATAGGACGTGTTCTGTACCTTATTTATATTGTATTCTACCTGTATGCGGAGTAGAACTAGTCGATACAGAAGGAAACTACTCGAGTTGTATTCGAGTACGGTTCCTAAGTTAGTATCAGACTAGGATTCATGTAACCCTGTCCCCCCGGATATATAAGGGCAGGCAGGGACCCCTTCAAAACAGAAGATCACCAGATCAACATTAAGGCAATACAAACCATCATACAGGACGTAGGGCATTACGCATATTGCGGCCTGAACCTGTCTAAATCTTGTGTTGTCTGCACCTTCGAGTTCCTGATCTCGGCGCATCCTAACCCAAAACCTACCACCTTGGGTATACCCCTCGGTGGGCAGCCGGATAAAACCCGACATACGTCCCTTATTGGCCCCTGTCTGGAAGGACCCTCTACCGCCTCAGCTACTGCCGATCCCCCTGCACGAGAGGTACGTCCAATAGAGCCGACCGCTATCTCATCGGCTGTTGCTCTCGCAGGGCCGACCGCTATCTCATCGGCTGTCGCTTCTTCTTCTGGGGGTGTGGCTCATATGGCCTCTGCCGCCACTGTTCATCTCTCGGAAGGGATGCACCCCCAGGAGCCGATCGTTCCTTCGTCGGCTATTGCCACCTCCCTTTTGGGACAGGTATGCCTTTTTCTTTGTAATTACTTTGGTCTTCTCCCGCAATGCTTTGCTCACCCTCTTTTCCTCCAGAACCTGGATCTTTCAGAACTCCTTGCGTTCGACCCTGCCTCGAGTCGACCATATTGGAAGCCGACGACTCTCCCTTGGGCCTGACCAGCACTGCCGATCAACTCCTCCGCGTGAAAGATCTTCTATCGGGTCCGATCTTCGCCTTGATTCTGTGACAGTTCATGTATCTGTAAGCTAGGCTTATAATTTGATAGTGTGAAGTGTACGCTTGTTAGTATAAAACTTTTGTGTGTTTGTGTGAAACTATTGAAAATTTAAAATACAAGTAAAAAGGGTATTTTTGTAATTACAGAAAAACATAGGGTTGTTTTTGCAAAATGTATTTGGATTAGGGTAATTTCAAAATAAGTGAAAGTGGTTTTGTAAACATGTTTTCCTTGTTTTAACCCTTGTAAAAATATATTTATTTATCCAAAAGTTTCATTGGAAATGTGTATGTTGAAGTGTGTAAAATTTTGGGTAAAGTGGTAAAAACAAGGGTATTTATGTAATTTTATAAAAGTATAAGTCCTTTTACGCAAATATTTGATTTACAAAAGTAATTTTCAAAAGTTACTAGGGGCCAAATTATAAGAATGCAAGTAATCATGACAGTTCTGAAAACTTGCACCTAGGCCCAAGTTGTGTGTAAAATATGTAACAAGGACAAGTCTTAATAAAATTTAAAGTTAGTTCAAAGTTTCCAAAATAAGGTTGCATACCATGAGTTTTGGAGTGCAAACCCTAAAGCAAAGTTGTAGAGCTTGAAAAGTTGTACAACTTTCATTTTGGTCATTTCTTCATTAGAGCCCTGTATCAGTGGGAAATTTAGTCTTTCTTTCAGGCCCTTAAAGTTTTTGCAAATTGCAAACAGGTCCTTGGCGCTCTCCTACCCTTCTTCTTCCTCCGGCTGCTTCCTCTGTTTTTCTGCTTCACTGCCGCCGCCGCCGTTCTTCTTTAAGCACCGGCGTCAGTGCAGCCCCCCTGCCCCCTCTCCACTCCCAGGCGCCGCCTTATCCCTTCCCCCAACCTTATCCCTTCTTTCCCCGCCCATTCCCGTGCCGCCACGCGCCGACCGCCGCCCGCCCGAGCTGCCAGTGCTGCTCACCTGGGCCGCCGCCGTGGCGCCCGGCCGTGCGCCTCTCTCCTCCCTTCCTTTTCCTATAAATAGCACCCTCGGGGCCTCTGGAAGCTGCTCCCCCACGCCGTTGCACCTCTCCCACGCCGCAGCCCAGTCCCCAGCGCCACCGTGCCGCCGCTGCTCCTGCCTCACGCCGGCGGCCCTCCTCCGGCTGTCCCTTCTCCTCCCAAGAACGCCATTAGGTGCGCCCGGATGCCCTCTCTCTCCCCACCCTATTCCCCTTGCTAATTAACCACTCCATCGCCGGAATTTGGGATGGAACCGAGCTCCACCGGCCATCCATGGCAGAGGGACCCGTTCGCGAAGATTGAATTCTTTCCAAGGGTCCAAATGGAAGTTTTCAGCCCTTTCTTCCTTTCCAATGTGCTGAACTTTGAAAATCCCTAGAAAATCGTAGAAAATTCAAAAAAATATGAAACCAGTTGTACTTGAATCTTCATTTCAAATTCTATCACTTTTGTTTTATGACCATGCTGTGAAAATAGATAGTTTGTACTGTATTTTGAATAAAAGTAAATGGATGTTTGTTATTTCATGTGAGTGATATTTTTGACTTGTAAATTCAATAGAGAATTGTAGGAAATTCCAAAAATTACAAAACCAGTTTTGTTTGAAACTAGGTTTTGAATTCTATAACTTCTATTAAGTGAGTTTGATTTGAAACCAAATAGTTTTGAATCAATGTTGAATCTAAGACATGGAAATGTAATATCCAATCCATAATTCCAATTTTAACCCTATAGGTTAACTTTGTGATCATGATTTTTGATATACAAATTTCTATAGATGACATATAAAGTGATGTAAAATCTTCAAATCTAAATTCATGATATAATTTAATTTCTTTTAAGATAACCATTTCAAATTATTTTGAACAAAAATTTGCTAAGCATACCTTTTAAACTTTAATCAATTAGATCTCTTAATCATGAATTATGAAGTAATCTATTTTTAAATATTCAAAATCTTATAACATTCTTTACTCAAAGAGTTTAAATTCAAATCTAAATCTGAATTTAACTCTAATTTATGTTTTAATATTTATCTTGGATTAATTCAATTTGTTTATAATACAATTAACTAAATCTTTTCAGTGAAGCTTATCTAATTAGATCTTTTAATCAAAATCTTTTAAATACACAATAAGCTGTGTTTAAGTTTTTGAAACTTTATAACTCTAATTACTTAGGGTTCACATTCAAATTTGAATTTAATTTAAACTTGAATACTTAATTTCTATTTTCAATTAAATTAATGCTTTAGTCATGAGTTAATGCTCATGATTCAAAACTTAGGTTTCTTATACCATGAGTTCTCGAGCATTAGCTTTTGGATTGCATCTTTACCGTAAATTGAAATGAAAGTATGTACATCCATTGAACTCCATCTTGCATATCATGTAGACTCGATCTCTCTTGCCGACAGAAATTATCAGCTAATCCCGGAACCAGAAGGAGGTTGTTCTGAAGATCCCGAGAACTTCGTCAGGGAACTCTCTGAAGGCCCGAACCAAAGTTCGGACGTTATTACCTTGACTAACCCCAGCCCCACCAGTAAAGGCAAGTCCCGGACATAACCCACTATTTTAATTATACTGCAATCTACATCTATTTACGTATTCTATGCACTAAGTTCTTAGGAATTGCTTGAAAACCCTAGTTGCATCTTCCCTAGGAACCAATGTGATGAATACTAGCACTTGAGTCCGACTAGCTGCTATGCTAATAGGACCGGTAGAAGTCGGGTGATTTCCTGTCACTCGCGCGATATAGGAGTTGTAATGTTTTCATTCCTGTTATCACTATAAGGATGCCGGACGGGAGTTTTGTGCGGTATCATGGTTGAGGTGATACCCCGTCTGTGTTGTTGAATTTGATAAGGTCGCGGTGTGTGCCGATCGGGGTTAAGCGTTTGAAAGTACTAACCACATGCCGTGAGTTATGGGTAAGCGGTAAGCCTAGCAGCCAATCGGCCCGAGGAGTGGACATACCTCCCATCACTCGATTTGCTTCTTCTGGTTACTTATGTTCGACTGAGGAAATACGTGTTGCAAGGGCAACCAGGAATACGGGTTTTGTAGTCGCGCTACAGACGTATGTCCTGCACACATTGGGTGTGCGTATGTTCCTGCAGTCGCTTGTGGTGGACCTGTCCACGAGTCGGAATGAAAGGCAAACGGTTGCTTCGGAATGACCCTGTGGCGTTCGAAGCGTGTGAGTTAGGTTTACCTTGCAAGGTTAAATTCGATTCGAATCGTCCGCCTCTCACGATGATTGAGACTACTTAATCCCTTTATCACACAGAGTAACAAGAGCAACTAAATGATGAGTAATACTGATGGTTGAAATAAAGAGCTCTACCTTGCTTGAGTAGTTATAGGTGCTTACCTAGAATGGATAATTAACTAGAATTTGAAAGCTAAAACTTGAAGTTAAGGATCTACTCTTTGTTGCTTTTCAGCTGAAACTAAACCCAGAACCGTTATAAGCTTTCATAAGTCTAGTTATGGGCTAAGTATACCCAATTCCGGGTAAGCCTTGCTGAGTATTAGTATACTCAGCCTTGCTAGTTATATGTTTTGCAGGTAATGTCTTAAAGATCCTACTCTTCCCTTGCCTTGGCCCTGTGCTCTTTCAGAAGATTGGTCCATGGAATGGGATCCGTCCTCGGCCAACATTGATGGTATCGAGCGATGTCGTGCTCGGGCTTAGCATGACATCCGTCTTAACGACGTATTGTAATTATCATGTATGTTTTCCGCTGCTAAAAACCATAGTTTTAACAGTTTGTAATCTTTTCTCTGAATTTGATACTTCGTACCTCTTTTGGATACCCTTGTAATGAAATTTTCTCTGTAATGTAAAATGTGATGGTGATTGTATCTCTGGACTCACCTTCGTGTGAGGTAACCTTATTTGATCCTGTGTATCGGTGGTTTATCGGGACGTTACCCGACAGGCCAAGGGATTATACCGTTTGAAGCACGTTGGAGCCCTCTAGAGTGGACTCGCGTACTTGAGCCGGTATAATTCAGGTTGGTTCTGCCACAGCTGGTATCAGAGCTATAAGGTTACCCTGGAGATACATTTTACCTTAAAAATGCTTTCAGTATAAAAATTTGACCAATAAAATGTTTGAAAAAGTCACGTTGGATTCGTTAAGGATCGTGCTTAGTACGTAAAGCCCTAGGGTAATGTTTATAAGGGAAATAGAGGTGGCTATATATATCATCCTAACTACCAGCATTACTTTTCTGTCAAAACTTAAATTCATGCACAACTCAACCTTATATTCTGTAACGACATCTTCGATGGTGAGGTAAGAAGGTAAGGATCCTCAGCCAACTGAGGGAGCTTGGCCTTCCCGTCGGTGATGCGAACCGAACGCTGTTTCTCAAGCAGTGGCCTACTTGAGATGCTGCCAATGTATCAACCTCGGTTGACTACATTGGGAGTATATGGTTCGGCGCAGGATATGGCGATCGCTGTTCATATCCCCGCATTTTGCGGTACCCCCCGTGAATACGTTGTCTCGACGACGTATGCTAACGTTGTCTGTACGGCGGTAATTGTACAGATGCTGTTTCTATAGTGAACAGTAATGTTTGGGGACGCTTTCATGACATGCTGGCATGAAAGGTTCAACATATATATATATTGTGATTTTCTGCAGGTATGCTAACCTCGTTGCGTAAGCTTGAACGTAAGAACGACTAGTATATATATATAGGGAGAGACGTATTTATATGATGCCACCGTAACTAACCACGTAAGTCCAAGGTTACTTGGCAGTTATTTTTGTTTGTGAGGACGTGTAGAACGTGCATGCATCATGACATCTTGGATTGACCTAATTGCCTTGTTTGTTACATTGTTGTACTGAAATATGTTGCTTGTATCTGAATGCCTGTTTTGACTTTGTGTAGTAGGAGCCAACGTAATCTGCTAGGCTAACCTAGAGTTAAGACAGTCTTTTGTGAACCAAGTGGATTGGATTATGTTTGAGCTCTATCACCAATCTTAGCTTGACAGCCAAATCAAACCCCTGATCTTGCCTTGAATCTGTTTCGGCAGAACCATTGAGCTTTTCTTTTCGAGCTTTTCTTTTGATGGTTAAACCTTGATAGTTGTCAGCAAACCCTTGGATCCATTATTCAGTGAATCATCTGTCTTCTCTCGATGTTGTACCATATCTTATTGGCTATTCTGGTTACAACATCTGAAAGTTGCACCTTCGATTTTTGCTCAGATGATTTTGGATACATTAAAAAGAATTTAGGACAATAATTACTTTTTGAATACAATTCTCCCAGCAAAAGTCATGCATCATAACACATACCATCTTTGGTCAGTGCATGGTGTTGCATCATCATCAAAAACCCGTAGACTAACTAACGGATATGCCTCCTGTGCAACCTCGGGTTGCCTTTGGTTTTCTAAGTCTTCCTTGCTGCTATTGGCACTACAAGGTTGTTATTCCTCTTTTGTGGTGGTGTTTAATCACATGACCATGATGCCGTGTCGAAACCTAAGGCCTCAGGTGTGCTGCAGCCACATAACTGAGCCATTAGGAGCGCACTGGTGACTAGGTCTATGTGACGTAACCCCACTGCAATCCCCTTTTATGCAACCTTACTAGTGTCCTAACTTTTGATCCTCGCTTAAGGATATAGAACTACCCAGGTGTTAGTTACGAGAAAACGGTTGCAGGGTGCGAGTCGTGTGCATCATCAACTTATGATAACAATATGCATCATATTTCATGCATTTCATACGTGCATACATTGCGAGTATCATCATCCTTGCATCATGGGATATGCATCATTTGGTCAGCATCATGGCAATTGCATTGTGTCATATGCACCATCTTGATCATGCATGGAATCCTTCATCCTCGTATTGCATCCTCATCCCAAACAGTGCATCACATTCATGGGTATATATATCCAGCATTACACTTTGAATTGGAGCATTTTATCATTATCCCTTGATTGCATCAGTATAAATAGGCATGTTTTACAATCAACATCCTCTAAATTATTTAAGTAATAAACTCTGAGCAAAAATACTTCAAACATCATTTTGTCAAACCCTTATACCATCCTTATTTGTTATCCATGAGTTTCGTCCTCATGTACAATCTCTTATTTTGTCAAACTCACCTATGTACAATCTCTTCATACTCTCGTTATACTCATCTCGCCATGCTCTCGTCATCAACTTCAATCTTCTCTAGTGCGATTGCTTCTTGCCATTTTTAATGGGTGATTTGCTTCTCTTCCCTTCAGAGCCTTACGTCCGAATCTCGGGACGAGATTCTTTTTAGGGGGGAAGGCTGTGACAGTTCATGTATCTGTAAGCTAGGCTTATAATTTGATAGTGTGAAGTGTACACTTGTTAGTATAAAACTTTTGTGTGTTTGTGTGAAACTGTTGAAAATTTAAAATACAAGTAAAAAGGGTATTTTTGTAATTACAGAAAAACATAGGGTTGTTTTTGCAAAATGTATTTGGATTAGGGTAATTTCAAAATAAGTGAAAGTGGTTTTGTAAACATGTTTTCCTTGTTTTAACCCTTGTAAAAATATATTTATTTATCCAAAAGTTTCATTGGAAATGTGTATGTTGAAGTGTGTAAAATTTTGGGTAAAGTGGTAAAAACAAGGGTATTTATGTAATTTTATAAAAGTATAAGTCCTTTTACGCAAATATTTGATTTACAAAAATAATTTTCAAAAGTTACTAGGGGCCAAATTATAAGAATGCAAGTAATCATGACAGTTCTGAAAACTTGCACCTAGGCCCAAGTTGTGTGTAAAATATGTAACAAGGACAAGTCTTAATAAAATTTAAAGTTAGTTCAAAGTTTCCAAAATAAGGTTGCATACCATGAGTTTTGGAGTTCAAACCTAAAGCAAAGTTGTAGAGCTTGAAAAGTTGTACAACTTTCATTTTGGTCATTTCTTCATTAGAGCCCTGTATCAGTGGGAAAATTAGTCTTTCTTTCAGGCCCTTAAAGTTTTTGCAAATTGCAAACAGGTCCTTGGCGCTCTCCTACCCTTCTTCTTCCTCCGGCTGCTTCCTCTGTTTTTCTGCTTCACTGCCGCCGCCGCCGTTCTTCTTTAAGCACCAGCGTCAGTGCAGCCCCCCTGCCCCCTCTCCACTCCCAGGCGCCGCCTTATCCCTTCCCCCAACCTTATCCCTTCTTTCCCGCCCATTCCCGTGCCGCCACGCGCCGACCGCCGCCCGCCCGAGCTGCCAGTGCTGCTCACCTGGGCCGCCGCCGTGGCGCCCGGCCGTGCGCCTCTCTCCTCCCTTCCTTTTCCTATAAATAGCACCCTCGGGGCCTCTGGAAGCTGCTCCCCCACGCCGTTGCACCTCTCCCACGCCGCAGCCCAGTCCCCAGCGCCACCGTGCCGCCGCTGCTCCTGCCTCACGCCGGCGGCCCTCCTCCGGCTGTCCCTTCTCCTCCCAAGAACGCCATTAGGTGCGCCCGGATGCCCTCTCTCTCCCCACCCTATTCCCCTTGCTAATTAACCACTCCATCGCCGGAATTTGGGATGGAACCGAGCTCCACCGGCCATCCATGGCAGAGGGACCCGTTCGCGAAGATTGAATTCTTTCCAAGGGTCCAAATGGAAGTTTTCAGCCCTTTCTTCCTTTCCAATGTGCTGAACTTTGAAAATCCCTAGAAAATCGTAGAAAATTCAAAAAAATATGAAACCAGTTGTACTTGAATCTTCATTTCAAATTCTATCACTTTTGTTTTATGACCATGCTGTGAAAATAGATAGTTTGTACTGTATTTTGAATAAAAGTAAATGGATGTTTGTTATTTCATGTGAGTGATATTTTTGACTTGTAAATTCAATAGAGAATTGTAGGAAATTCCAAAAATTACAAAACCAGTTTTGTTTGAAACTAGGTTTTGAATTCTATAACTTCTATTAAGTGAGTTTGATTTGAAACCAAATAGTTTTGAATCAATGTTGAATCTAAGACATGGAAATGTAATATCCAATCCATAATTCCAATTTTAACCCTATAGGTTAACTTTGTGATCATGATTTTTGATATACAAATTTCTATAGATGACATATAAAGTGATGTAAAATCTTCAAATCTAAATTCATGATATAATTTAATTTCTTTTAAGATAACCATTTCAAATTATTTTGAACAAAAATTTGCTAAGCATACCTTTTAAACTTTAATCAATTAGATCTCTTAATCATGAATTATGAAGTAATCTATTTTTAAATATTCAAAATCTTATAACATTCTTTACTCAAAGAGTTTAAATTCAAATCTAAATCTGAATTTAACTCTAATTTATGTTTTAATATTTATCTTGGATTAATTCAATTTGTTTATAATACAATTAACTAAATCTTTTCAGTGAAGCTTATCTAATTAGATCTTTTAATCAAAATCTTTTAAATACACAATAAGCTGTGTTTAAGTTTTTGAAACTTTATAACTCTAATTACTTAGGGTTCACATTCAAATTTGAATTTAATTTAAACTTGAATACTTAATTTCTATTTTCAATTAAATTAATGCTTTAGTCATGAGTTAATGCTCATGATTCAAAACTTAGGTTTCTTATACCATGAGTTCTCGAGCATTAGCTTTTGGATTGCAACTTTACCGTAAATTGAAATAAAAGTATGTACATCCATTGAACTCCATCTTGCATATCATGTAGACTCGATCTCTCTTGCCGACAGAAATTATCAGCTAATCCCGGAACCAGAAGGAGGTTGTTCTGAAGATCCCGAGAACTTCGTCAGGGAACTCTCTGAAGGCCCGAACCAAAGTTCGGACGTTATTACCTTGACTAACCCCAGCCCCACCAGTAAAGGCAAGTCCCGGACATAACCCACTATTTTAATTATACTGCAATCTACATCTATTTACGTATTCTATGCACTAAGTTCTTAGGAATTGCTTGAAAACCCTAGTTGCATCTTCCCTAGGAACCAATGTGATGAATACTAGCACTTGAATCCAACTAGCTGCTATGCTAATAGGACCGGTAGAAGTCGGGTGATTTCCTGTCACTCGCGCGATATAGGAGTTGTAATGTTTTCATTCCTGTTATCACTATAAGGATGCCGGACGGGAGTTTTGTGCGGTATCATGGTTGAGGTGATACCCCGTCTGTGTTGTTGAATTTGATAAGGTCGCGGTGTGTGCCGATCGGGGTTAAGCGTTTGAAAGTACTAACCACATGCCGTGAGTTATGGGTAAGCGGTAAGCCTAGCAGCCAATCGGCCCGAGGAGTGGACATACCTCCCATCACTCGATTTGCTTCTTCTGGTTACTTATGTTCGACTGAGGAAATACGTGTTGCAAGGGCAACCAGGAATACGGGTTTTGTAGTCGCGCTACAGACGTATGTCCTGCACACATTGGGTGTGCGTATGTTCCTGCAGTCGCTTGTGGTGGACCTGTCCACGAGTCGGAATGAAAGGCAAACGGTTGCTTCGGAATGACCCTGTGGCGTTCGAAGCGTGTGAGTTAGGTTTACCTTGCAAGGTTAAATTCGATTCGAATCGTCCGCCTCTCACGATGATTGAGACTACTTAATCCCTTTATCACACAGAGTAACAAGAGCAACTAAATGATGAGTAATACTGATGGTTGAAATAAAGAGCTCTACCTTGCTTGAGTAGTTATAGGTGCTTACCTAGAATGGATAATTAACTAGAATTTGAAAGCTAAAACTTGAAGTTAAGGATCTACTCTTTGTTGCTTTTCAGCTGAAACTAAACCCAGAACCGTTATAAGCTTTCATAAGTCTAGTTATGGGCTAAGTATACCCAATTCCGGGTAAGCCTTGCTGAGTATTAGTATACTCAGCCTTGCTAGTTATATGTTTTGCAGGTAATGTCTTAAAGATCCTACTCTTCCCTTGCCTTGGCCCTGTGCTCTTTCAGAAGATTGGTCCGTGGAATGGGATCCGTCCTCGGCCAACATTGATGGTATCGAGCGATGTCGTGCTCGGGCTTAGCATGACATCCGTCTTAACGACGTATTGTAATTATCACGTATGTTTTCCGCTGCTAAAAACCATAGTTTTAACAGTTTGTAATCTTTTCTCTGAATTTGATACTTCGTACCTCTTTTGGATACCCTTGTAATGAAATTTTCTCTGTAATGTAAAATGTGATGGTGATTGTATCTCTGGACTCACCTTCGTGTGAGGTAACCTTATTTGATCCTGTGTATCGGTGGTTTATCGGGACGTTACCCGACAGGCCAAGGGATTATACCGTTTGAAGCACGTTGGAGCCCTCTAGAGTGGACTCGCATACTTGAGCCGGTATAATTCAGGTTGGTTCTGCCACAGATTTAGGATTCCAGTGCAGTCAAGCAGATCCTTGATGAGGTCAACTCCCAGCTCCCTGTGAGCCTTCAGGCCAAGCTCTTGCCGGCCGGGTATCTTTCTTCTTTCCGAGCGAAAGTGGCAGAGGCTCGCCGCAGGATCGAGACTCGGTGTTCCCAATTGCTCCTGAGGACCATCATTGCTGAGATGCGCCAGTCGATCAACAAGAAGAAGGCCGCACTCGACGCTAAAGTTGACACATCTGCTTCTGCCCGACGGCTTCACCTCCTGGAGAAAGAACTGGAAGACCTTGAAGCTAAAGTCCAGCCACCAAGAAGCGCATCCAAGAGGAGAAGGATCTTATCGCGGGTTCCAAGCAGGAGGCAGCAGTTTTGACCACCGAGCTGAGGACGGACTTGGCCAAGCTAAGCAGCTTGAGCAAACAGGTGATGCCGGGGGCGGACGAAGAGGATGAAGCAGTACTTGCTGAAGTTGACCGCATCCGCCTTGACGCTATTGCTGCCATCGACGCTTTCCTTTAGCAAACCTGTCCAAGATAAACTTTGTGTTTTTTATGCAGCGAACCTAGAGTCGATGGTGATACATCGGCTATTTGATAACTTGTGATGTTCGATTGCCACAAGCAAACTTCTAAAGTCGATGATATTACATCGGCTGTTCTAATCCCTTTTGTTAACGTGCAAGCCGATCACGCTCATTGGCCCTTTTTCCGTTTCCTGTCTTGCCGAAGCCAAGCGTCGTCGACTTGTCGGCTTGTTGCCTGATGGGTGCCATCGGCTTTATTGTTCGTTAGCCCACATACTTGGGAAGTATTTCTTAAGGTGTTGGCCGTTGACTGCTACTGGAAACTTGACGCCGTCCAATTCTTCAAGCATGTACGCGTTCCTGGGCAGGACCTGGTCAACCCTGTACGGCCCATGCCAGTTTGGGGACCACTTGCCGTATGCCGCGTCCTTAGTTCCCAGTGGTAATACTGCTTCCCAAACCAAGTCTCCTACTTGAAATTCCTTCGGCTTAACCTTTTTATTATATGCACGGGCTACTTTAGCCTTATTCTCCTTAATCTTCTCTAGTGACCATAGCCTGAGTTCCGTGAGATCTTCCACATTATCACTCATCAGAGTAGCATATTCTTCAGCAGATAAGTCATTATGGAATTCTACGCGCCTGGACCCGGCTGTAACTTCCCACGGTAACACGGCTTCCTGCCCGTAGACCAAATGGTAAGGAGAAGTTTTTGTCGCCCCGTGACATGATATACGGTATGCCCAGAGTGCTTCTGACAAAACCTCGTGCCAGCGTCTGGGGTATTCGTCGATCTTCCTTTTGACCAATTTGATAAGGCTCTGATTGGACGCTTCGGCCTGTCCATTTGCCTGAGTATAATATGGAGACGATCTAATCAGCTTGATTCCCATATCAGCAGCAAACTTCTTGAATTCTTCTGAAATAAAAACCGAGCCACCATCTGTTGTAATAGTCTGTGGGATCCCGAATATGTGAATGACGTGTTCCTTGACGAACTGAATAACATCCTTAGATGCCACCGACTTCATCGGGACCGCTTCCACCCATTTGGTGAAATAATCTATGATAGCTAGAATGAACTGATGACCCTTGCTAGATGGAGGATTAATTTTGCCGATCATGTCCATACCCCAGCCTCTGAACGGCCATGGTTTAATGATGGGGTTCATCACGGACGCACCATCTGGATCTTTCCGAACCTCTGACATGCTTGACACCCTTTATAATACTTAAAACAATCTTCAAGCATGGTGGGCCAGTAGTACCCTGATCGCCTAATTAGCCACTTCATCTTGTGGGCCGATTGATGAGTCCCACACGTTCCTTCATGAACTTCATGCAGGAGCCGATTGGATTCAACCGGCCCCAAACACTTAAGCAGTAACCCTTCTAAGGTCCTATAAAACATATCATCCCCTATAAGGACATATTTCATGGCTTTGTATCGTGTCCTCTTGGGTGCCCCCCGAGCCGAATCCTTCAAGTAATTGAAGATATCGGCTCTCCAATCTCCCTGGTCCAGGAAATACGCCTGATGATTTGACCCATCGGCTTTATACCCTGAAGCCAGCTGCGCTAGATCATTGGCTTCGGCATTCTGAGCCCTTGGTATCCAATAAAAATTAATGTACCTAAACTGGGCTATTAGCTCCTGGCATTGGACCCACATTGGGAACAGCAGCTCGCTTTCGCACCTGTATTCTTCTGTAAGTTGGGAGATTACCAATTTTGAATCCCCGAAAACTTCCACTGCTTCGGCTCCAGCTTCTAGAAGCAATTCCATGCCTTTACGTACCGCCTCATATTCCGCAAGATTGTTGGTACAGGCAACAGGTAATCTGATCGAGAAAGAATACGTTGCCCCCCGAGGCGATACCAGTAAGACACCAATACCGCATCCGTCTCCGCAAACTGATCCGTCGAAGTACATAGCCCAGGCTCGTACGGAAAGTGCTACTATATTGGTATTAACCCTCTCAGCAATGAGATCCGCTAATGCCTGCCCCTTAACCGCTTTTGCGGGTTGATATCGGATGTCAAATTCTGATAACGCGAACATCCATTTCCCTAATCGGCCTTTCAATACAGGAGCCGATAGCATATGTTTTATAACATCCGATTTGCAAATGACGATTACCTCAGCCGATAGCAGGATATGGCGAAGCTTGGTGCATGTAAAAAATAAACACAAACAAAGTTTTTCCATATCGGGGTACCTTGTTTCTGCATCCAACAATCTTCTGCTGAGATAAAAAACCACCCTCTCTTTGCCATCATATAATTGCACCACCACTGAAGCAATAGAAGTGTCGCCAACCGATAAATATATGTAAAATGGTCTATCCTGTTGTGGTGGCACCAACACAGGTGGTCTCGACAAATATTCTTTGATTTCTTCGAATGCCCGTTGGTATTCTGCCCCCCAGCGGAACTCTTCATTGGTTTTGATTTTCACCAACTCCATAAAGGGTTCAATCCGCCCAGATAGGTTAGAAATAAACCTCCTGACGAAGTTAATCTTGCCAATAAGTTGCTGGAGCTCCTTCTTGGTAGTGGGTGGCACCATAGTATGCATGCCTTCCTGGCTTTTCAGGCCAATCTCTATTCCTCTTTCATGAACCAGGAAACCCAAAAACTGCCCGGCTGTCACACCAAAGGTGCATTTTTTTGGGTTCATCCTGAGCCCGAACTTTCTAGTTCGTTCTAGAACCCGCCATAGATCATCCAGGTGCCCTTCGACCGATGCTGACTTTACTACGACATCATCGATGTAGATTTCCACCAGATTGCCGATCAGATCATGGAAGATGTGGTTCATGGCACGCTGGTATGTCGCACCGGCATTTTTCAAACCGAAGGTCAAAACCACGTACTCAAACAGACCCACCGCTCCGGGTACTCTGAATGCAGTTTTGTGTATGTCTTCAGGGGCCATGAAAATCTGATTGTACCCAGCATTACCATCCATGAAACTCAAAATCTTGTGACCGGCAGCCGCATTGATTAATATTTCTGCAACAGGCATTGGATATTCATCCTTCGAAGTGGCTCTATTGAGATCTCTGAAATCCACGTAACCCGCCACCGGCCATCTTTCTTCTGTACGGGTACAACACTTGAAATCCACTCGGCATATCTGCAAGCCCTGATAAATCCGGCTTCTAACATTTTCTCTATTTCCTTTTTCACTTCGACCAAGACATCGGCTTTCATCTGACGTATCCGCTGTTGGAACGGTCGAAATCCACTTTTGAGCGGGAGCCGATGCTCCACTATGCTCCTATCAAGCCCAGGCATCTCCGTATAATCCCAGGCAAAGCAATCGGCATATTCCTTTAACAGAGTTATCATCGGCTCTCGCAAAGACGGATGCAATTTCTTACTAATGAACGTTGGCCGCGGCTTATCCCCAGGACCAATATCTACTTCTTCAAGTTCGTCAGCCGATGTGAAACCGTACCCTAACTTCTCGTCCTCCGCTAGATCAATGCTGCAGACGGGAAAGGAAAATAGCAAAACGAATTCCGGCCGATCGTTAGTATCGGCCGATCCACATATCTCATTACTTTCCAAGTTTTTATGAAAAGAATAAGGCCGGCTGTCAGCGCTGGCCATCCCATAACAACTATGTAAAACACCTGTCATCAAAAATTCAATTTTTTGGGGCCGATTGCGCGAATCGGCCTCAATAGGTACACCATAATGACTTTCTTCACACAACTTTTCTATTCTGTAAGGCCAGTGGATAAGACCAGCCTTACTCCATTTTTTGTAGCCTCGATGCGATCACACCCTTCTAAGCTCATCCCTGAAATCGGCTCTTGATCCTCCGCATCCCATATGCTCATAGCGGCATGCGAAATCTCAATTGAATCGTCTGCCTGAACTACTTCCACTTCGTCCCCATCCCACTGGATCAAACATTGATGCATTGTAGAGGGGATGCAACAGTTGGTGTGAATCCAATCCCTGCCAAGTAAGATATTGTAGGTACTTTTGCTGTTGACAACGAAGAATGAAGTTGGGATGGTCTTGTTTCCAATGGTGAGATCTACACTGAGGACCCCCTGAGCTTCCGAAGTCTGCCCATTAAAGTCACTTAGCGTGACATTAGTCTTGATCAGGTCTCCGGTGGACCGCCCCAAACGGCGCAGAACTGAGTATGGCATAATGTTGACTGCCGCTCCCATATCTACCAGCATTTTATTAACGGGCTGACCATTAATATACCCTTTAAGATACAATGCCTTCAAGTGCTTGTAATTCTTGGCTTGCGGCTTCTCGAATATTACCGGCCGTGGTCCCAAATTAAGCTGGGCTACTGATGGCTCTTCGTAGGTCTGAGCATGGAATTCTGCAGGAAGTACAAAAACCATGTGTGTACCAGCCGATACCTTCTTATCGGCTTTTGTCGACTTGGGCCGCCATTCTCTCCTTGAAACGCACGACTCTTTTTCCTGCACATAATGGACCTGTTCTGCCAGATCAGGTCGTGCCTTCCTTAAAGTTTCGATGTACTTGGCCTCGGCCTCCTCCAAGCTACGCAGCCGCTGAACCCTGCGCTTCTGGGAATGAGTAAGTCCATCGGGGCACCAACGTGGATGATGATACCTATCTTCTTCTTCATCTTCGCTTCTTGGTGACCAAACCCACACTTGCCGGGTTGGAGCAGGTCCTAGCCACTGGAAAACCAAATCCCTTGCTTCTGGCTTCATTGGTCCACACTCCGGGCAATCCCTGATAGTAGGCAGCCGGCTCATACCTGAATCCCAACAGTACCTGAAGAATGGGCAGTGCCAATGATCGCGGGCATCTTCGTGCTTCCTCAAGCTCTTTCCGGTGCGTCGCTCATACTCCTCTTCCTCAGATTCCCGCTGGAGGCACTGCTGGTACTGGTACTCGTACTCCCTGAGAAGATCAGAAGAGGTCGGCCGTTGATTCTTTACGTACCTTACTTGTCTTTCTATAATGTACTCCTCCTTCTCCTTTTGGGGCCGATCGCTAGGATTAGCCTCTCCGTTCTTGCCCTGGCGGCGTGATGCCATCCCCGCCATGTTGATGCCAAGTGCGAAGTCCAGCTGTCGCCTTGCAGACCGGTCATGATGTTCCACCATATTTACACCAGGAAAAGGCTGAGTGTCTACCTTCATGGCGGTCTGGCCCAGGATCAATCGGCCCTGTTCAATAGCCGACTGGATTTGCCGACGGAGCTCCTTGCAATCACTCGTGCCGTGGGTAAAGGAATCATGCCATTTACAATACGATCTTCCTTTTAACTCCTGTGCTGTGGGAAGTTTATGTCCTTCTGGAAACTTCAACTGCTTTTCCTTCAGTAATAAGTCGAAAATTTGTTCGACCTTACTCACATCAAAGTCAAACCCCTTTGCAGGACCAGTTTGCTTCACCCACTTACAAGGTACAGGATTTGCACCACGAGCCCATTCCGCAACCGATACTTCCACTTCTTCCCCGGAGTCATCGGCTTCTTCAGTATCAGCTAGCGCTACTTGGCGCTTAAACTTTTCTTAGTACAGCTGTGGCAGAACCGTTCGAATTATTCCGGCTCAAGTGCGCTATTGATCGCTGTACAACTGCAATCAGCCCAACGCACTTCAAACGGAACAATCCTTTGGTCTGTCGGGTCTCCGCCCGATGCAACCACGGTTCAGCAGGATCGAAGCAGGTTTACCTCGCACGAAGGCGAGTTCACATCACAGAATAGCTCATCAACTTTTAATTTACAGCCATGCATACATTATTACAAACCGAGTTCAAAGATAAGTAAACTTATACAAACCATGTTCAACTGACAAGCATAACAGCTTGTCCAAACTCACAACGGAAGAAAAAGTTTTACGCGACTACACACGTCGCGAAGGCGAACACCAAGCTTAGCCCAGGGCCTGGTGTCACTCCGGAGGGTCAGTGCCGGCCGGGGACGGGTCCCACTCCACGGACCAGCCATAAGGAACGGACGTTGGCCACACAAGGTTGTCCGTGGGATTTTCGAAGGTCATATCTGAAACAGATATAAGCAAGACTGAGTATTCTAATACTCAGCAAGGCTTACCCGGGATTGGGTATACTTAGCCCGTAACTAGACTCATGCAAGCATTGTAGAGGCTCTGGGTTTATTTTCAGCTGAAAAGCAACAAAGAGTATGAACTACTTTCAAGTTTTAGCTTTCATCTTCTAGTTGAGTATTTATTCTAGATTAGCACCTACACTAAGCAAGCAAGGTAGTGATTATCATCCATCAAGATTATCCATCATTAGTTCCACTTCTTACTCAATGTGGTAAAAGGGATAAGCAATCTCAATCTTCGTGAGAGGCGGACGATTCGAATCGAATTTAACCTTGCAAGGTAAACCTAACACACACGCTTGGAATACCAACAGGGCGTTTCAAGCAACCGTTTCCCTCATATTCCGGGTTATGGATCAGGGCCACCACAAGCGACTGCAGGACCGTACGCACACCCAATGTGTGCAGGACATACGTCTGTAGCGCGACTACAAAACCTGTATTCCTGTCTGCCTTGCAGAACGTACTCCCACACGTCGGTGCGTGTAAACATAAAATAAAAGTCGAGTGGTGGAGACAAGTCCATTTGCCGGGCCATTCGGGTACTAGGCTTACCGCTTACCATATTTCGCGGTATGTGGTTAGTACTTTCAAAAACTTAGCCACCACTACCACACATTTCGACCTTAAAGCTTTTATCAAAACAGACAGGGTAAACTTCCAGGTCATGATACAACACATGACCCTGTCCGTCATCCTTATAGTGGTTGCAGGAATGTAAACATGCAACTCCTATATCGCGCGAGTGACCGGAAATCACTCGACTTCTACTGGTCCTATTAGCGGAGCAACTATCCGATAAGGACTCGGGAGCATTACATTGGATTCCTAGGATTCATGCATCTAGGGTTTCACTTCAATTCCTAGACTTAATGCAAAATATAATATAGATAGACATAGATTGCAGTGTAAATAAAGTAGTGGGATATGTCCGGGGCTTGCCTTCTGGAGTGGGGTTAGGGGCAGGAGTGTCAGAGGTTTCCGAACTCGGGTTCGGGGCTTCAGTTAGTCCCTCGACGACTTGCGTTGGATCTTCTGGAAAGCCTTGGTCTTGTCCTAAGACCAATTCGTAGTCCCCGTCGTCGAGCGTCGTTGATTCTATATGAGATGCATTAAATTAAATAAGGTGAAATTTAAATTTAAGATTTCACATTTCAAATATTGTAACTCATCCAATTTAACACACAAGAATTCATAAAATAAAGAGAGTTTTAGGTTTGAAACACTATTTATAAAGAAATTACAAAAATATTGTGGGGTTTGTTGCAAACAAGAACTAAAACATTTAAATTAAATTTGAAATGAACCAAAATTTGAATTCAAAACTTTTAAATAAAAGATTATAGATTTTAGAATTTGATTATATATCAAACATTATAAAATATCACATTAGAGAATGACAAAAGATTTCAATTAGGAAAGGTTATACATTGGGTTTAGTTAACATTTCAAATTTGAAAGTTCAAAATAAAAGAAGTTAAATTTAAATCAAATTTAAGTTTGCAACTTTGCACAAAGTTATCCAGAGCTCATAGAACATTTATGTCAAACTTTATAAGCAACCAAGCATGAAATATCAAAGTTATGCATAAACTATTCCTTAATCTTAGGTTTAAAATAAAGACAAAAGTATATTGTTTCAAACTAAACTTTATTAACAAAAGTCATAGAGTTTGAAATCTAGTTTCTAACAAAACTAGTTTTGCCATTTTTGGATTTTTCTGTGAATTACTACGAATTTTACAAGACAGGAAATACTCTCACATGAAATAACAGTCACCCTTTACCAAACAGCCCCTACATTTAGCGGATAACCCCCTGGAAAGAAAACAATCAAAGCAATCGAGTCCAACAGCCATGGCCGGCGGGGAGGAGCTCGGGTCCGGCCAAATTTCGGCCGTGGGAGTCGCCGGCGGTGAGGGGGAAGAGGAGGGAGAGCATGAGGAGACTTCGGGCTACCTATTGGTGGTCTTGGAGGAAATCAAGGCGGCCAGAGGAATGCTGCCCACAGGAGGCCGAGCCGGCGGCCGGAGGCGTACGGCAGCGGTGAGGTTCCGGCGTGCGAAGGAGGGAAGGGCCGGGCTGGGGAGGTGTGGTGGGGGACAGGGGAGCTGATGGTGCGGTTGGTTTGGGGAGGAAATGGGTGGAGGGGGAAGCTCCACAATGGACCGAGCTCACGGCGGCGCTAATGGAGGCGGCAAGCTTCTGTACACGCGCGGGGAGGTCCCAGGGCGGCCTTTTATAGGCAAACAAGGTGAGAAGGATAGGCACGACGAGCAGGGCTTGATTTACGGGTGCTACGGGGGAGAGGAACCACAGAAACCCGGTGGCGACAGAGGTGCCGGTGGGCGGCGCTGGCAGCGCGCAGGCGCCGTGGCGCGCGGGCAGGGCGCCAGCAGGGGGGGCTAGAGCGGTGGGTGATCAGGGGAGTGACGCGTGGGCAGGGGGAAGCAAGAGGTGGCCGGCGGTGGCCAGGAGCGGTGCATTACGCCGGCGGCAGAAGCACCAGGGGAGCAGAGCAGGGGGGGCAGAGGCGCCAGGAGGAAGAAGGGGTATGAACTGAACCAGGGACTGATTTGCAATATCAGGGAAAAACAGGGACCTTACTGAAAAGAACTTGCAACTTTTAAACCAGTGCTCAAATGAAGATGGTCCAAAAAGCAAAAGTGCATAGTTTTCCAAACTCTACAACTTCTCTTTAAGGTTCATCTGCAGCTGAGGAACCGTTTTGAAGATATTTTAGACTTAGTAAAATTTTCACATTTTATGTAAATCCCATGGGTAAAATTACTTTTACATATATACCCAAGGGTAATTTCACATATTTTTACAATTTTAACCACAGATACCACTTTTTGCAAAACAATCCTCATACTTTTAAAATTTTCTCTCTATCTCCACCCATTTTGCATAAAAGGACCCCTTGTTAAAATTAATTACATAATATCACTTTTACCATAACCTTGCACATAATAAACACACCTTTTGCCATGCTTTGGACATAAAAGCATACCAAAATTCTAGGGCATGACCAAGCTAATTACCTGAGTGTCACAACAGCTCAGGGTGACGCTGCTCGTGCGTGGTCAACTTCTGAACGAGATGCGCCAAAGAAGTGAATTCCAATTGAAAAGCCAGATCTCTAATCGGCTTCAATAACCCTAGTGACGCCAATTCCACAGCTTCCTTTTCTGAAATCTGTGTTGAATAACACCTGTTCTTCATCTCCCTGAAGCATCGAATAAACTCTGCCACAGTTTCTCCACGCTTCTGTCGCATCTGCGCTAGGTCGGCAATCCCTGCTTTTGCAGCTTCTGAATGATACTGAATATGAAATTGTTCTTCCAGCTGCTTCCATGTACGGATAGAGTCAGGACCTAATGACGTATACCATCCGAAGGCCGGTCTTTTGAGCGATTGCGAGAAAAACCTTACTCGCAATGGATCCGATACAGAAATCATACCCAACTGTGCCAAATATCGGCTCACGTGCTCGATAGAACTAGAACCTTCTGCCCCACTGAATTTGGTAAACTCGGGGAGCCGATACTTGGGTGGTAATGGGATTAGATCATAATCACCTGGATACGGCTTAGTATAGCCTATCGCTCTCCTCTTTGGTAATATGCCAAACTGATCCCTCAGGATGGTGCTGATTTGCTCCGCTGTTTGTGATCCAGGGGCCGAGTGCATACTGTCATGACTCGGCCCGGCAGCATAAGTCGCTAGTCACGCTTGTTTGTCCGCGTCAGCTCCAGAAACCCCTCCAATCGCTTTCTGTACAGAATGTACTGGGTTGTTGCTGTCCGGTATGTACGCACACACATAACCATACGGGATCTCCTTGGGTGGCTCGCTGAAGAACTGGTAATCCATGGGATCACCACCCACCTTGTAAACTACGTAAGCTGGAGCACCATGGGATTCTGCAGCTGCAAGTGCATAAGGCAATGGAGGTCTGGTCTGGAACGGCAATTCTCCCTTATGGTTCCCCAGAGCAGGCCCAGTCGAAGAATGTTGATGCTTCATAATTTCTTGGACCACTCGCAAAGCTACACGCTCGAAGGAGTTAACCAAACTTTCAGAATGCCGATGCAACGAATGAGCCACCACATAATTCACCTCTTGCCGCAAAGCTCTGGTACGGTCTTCAGATGGGGTAGACAGATCTACTCCATCAAGAGCACCCTCAGGTGAAAACCCTCTCCACCTGACACCGTGGCTACGGGTCCTTTCGAAAGAGCCGATGAGATCGGCCTCAAATTGAGCCTTGATTTCATCATATCTCTGCTTATGCTTGACAGAGAGCTCCTCATTGGTGATCGGATCGTCTCTCGCCATCCCGCTGTCTGTGATTGACGGAGCCGACGGTGTCGATGAAGTCGATGCAGATGATGTTGATGGTGACGAAGTCGATGAAGATGGTGTTGATGATGATGAAGTCGATGAAGATGGTCCCACTGGGCGTGCCAGAATGTGTTGTCGATCGAAACCCACCGGCGAGTAACGACAGGCAACACAAGGAGCCGGGAGGCTCCCGGGACGGCTGGTGGGCCCCGGTCCCTCGGTCAATGGCCTAGCGATCTGGCGCACACCCTGGCTTGGAGTCGCTAGGCGTGCCACCTGATCCTGCACCCGATCAGGAAGGTGTGATTCGTCAGATTCCTGTAAGCGCAGACACTTGTAAAGGTTAGTCCGAGCCGTGATCGGCTCATCGCAGACACGAAGAGCCGATTGCATCAATACCGGATCGGATCTTTGGGACAGGCAATATACATATATAATAATGAAGTAAAGCTTGCTTCATAGATATCAATCCAATCCAATCTACGACAACTAAGCCCTCACTACACGATCGGAACATCCTACACGTGATTGAGCCTAACGAATACGCAGAAGCACCAGAATAATCAACCTAAATAAAGATCCTAAAAACAGCTGAAGAGCCGATTCCTAGAAAAACCTCTACTCAGGCTACGATCCGATACTAACATACTGCCGGAACTTTCAACTCGTTTGCAAGGCCTAATCATGCACATATCAAGCTAAATCTCTAATAGATAGAAACCAGCCATAACAGATTGGATCTATTAATACAAACAAAGCAAGACGCAACCATCGCATTCATGATTGAACATGATGGTTGCGGGGCGCGCAAGAACAACGAAAAGAGCATGATTATGATATAAAGAAAATAACATTACTCTATGCACGCTACGATAACTAATGCTACTCACCATCTACAAGGCTTCAGAACGAGCAACATATGAAACGAACAAGCAAGGGCAATGCGCCCCCGATCATGCGAGCGTGATCGGGGCCGCATGGCACTTACCCAATGAAAATCCTGTAACAGGGGAGGCGATGCGCCGTGAGTTGTTGATGAATGATTTTCTGCTTCTTGTTTGTTCGTGGTACATATTTATAGTCCGAAGACTTGTTCTCTTTTAACTAACCCTAACCAAACATGACACGAATCCTAACTGCCTATATCTGAGTTTACACGGCCTTACTGGCCCCAAACACCCGTACAGGGTCCGATTTGCAAGCTTACCGTAACCATCTCCTAGGCCCTTCTTGCTCCACAGCCCACTTTTGGCCCGTCTAGAATATGGCGATAACACATGCGGAAGCATCACCCAAAGGGGGCGCCTCCCCAAGTGGAAAAGAAGTGGTGAAGGAAGGTACAAGTGAGAATGAGGGAGAGGGGTCCTATTTATAGCTTGGAGGTGCCTTGGGAGAGTGGAGATGCTCATGGAATCCAAAGGGAATCTCCCCCTCCAAGAACTCTCCTACTGCCACCAAGCACGAAGGTGCAGCTGCCTCCAGCCTCCTCACATCAGTTACTTGCCACATCAGCAAGACGAGGCAGTTCCGTGGA
Organism: Panicum hallii; assembly: GCF_002211085.1. Classification (NCBI taxonomy): domain Eukaryota; kingdom Viridiplantae; phylum Streptophyta; class Magnoliopsida; order Poales; family Poaceae; genus Panicum; species Panicum hallii. The sequence goes on along the minus strand of NC_038044.1, from coordinate 50,488,451 downwards.
AAACCTGGGCTGGCCAGCCTAGGATTCTCCAATATGGTCTTGATGCACCTGGATTTAGCTTCTAGAGGACGTCAATGTAACATCAGGTAATTAGAAACATAGACCCTAGATTTTAGTGTGAAATATATATGCTTGCTATGGTAAATGTGAGTAGTACAAAAGACAAGGTGTATAATTGTAATTTCTATAAAATATAGGTCCTTGAATGTTAATTGGGTGAAATGGAAGATAGCATTAAAACCTAGGATAAAAATAATACTAGGTGTCAAATTTATATTACCATAGGAAGGAAAGTGTAAAAGATAGGTTAAAACCTAAGAAAAATAAGCCTTAAAGTAAAAACAGGGACCTAAGTGTGATTAAAACAAAAATCATAGGGCCTTTTATGTAAAATAGTTGAAGTGTAAAAGTAACTTGTATGTTTACTTAAGGGCCAACATGTAAGAATACAAGTCATCATGACATCCCATGAAAACTTGTAAACATATCCAAAATTTCATCAAATCCACTTTGGTAAGGACAAAAGAATTCAAATTCTACCTTTACTCAAAATTTAATATGTAAAGCTATAAACTTTGGCTTTTTGAACTTGAATCTGAAAGCAATATTGTAGAGTTTGAAAAACTCTACAACTTTCATTTTGGGCATTTCCTCATTATATCTTTATATTAGTGGGAAATTTAGTTTACCGAGAGGTCCTTGGAATTTCTGAGATTTCCAAATAGGCCCCCGGACCCCCTCCCCTCTCTTCTTCTTCCTCGCGCACGTGTTCCTCTGCTCTGCTTCCTACCGCCGGCAGTCCTTCGCCCCTGGCCGCCGCTCTGCCACCGCCGCGCACGCCACCTCCTGCTCGATCAACTTCCACGCGTCGTCCTCTCCCTGCCCCAGTCCTCTTCCCTCTCCCCGCTGTCCCCGTTTGCGCGCCACGGCTGCCGGGAGCTCTGCTCGGCCGCAACCTTGCCGTCACCGTGGAGAGCTCACTGCAGCGTGCCAAGGCCTTATCTTTCATGCACAACAGCACTACCAAAGCTCCTACATTCTATTCTCCTGGTTCTTCTGCTAATTCCCGAACCCCAGCTGCGATTTCCACTGCCGCCTCTTCTTCTTCCACTCCGGCGACTCCTGCTGATCGTGGGCAGCCACGGTCGACCGCCCACTGCTCTCACCAATACCCTAATCAACTTTCCCGACCTCTACTCATGCTCCCCAGCCCCCAGTCGCCCTCCAATTTCAACCAGAGCACCCTTGCCAGCGCTCGCCGTCCGCCACCGCCTCCTGCTCACCGTGGGCAGCTCACTCCGAGCCTTCCCGCGCTACCACAACCCCTCAGCCAGCACTACATCAAACTCGTGAAGCTCTACGACCCCTTCGTTGGTTTCCTAGTGCACTGTATCGCCTTCCCGACGCTCGCCGGCGTCTACCTCTGCTGCCACCGCCACTGTCTTCGCCAGTCGCCCCTAATCCGAAGCGTATGCTCCCAATTGACTGCACCAATACCTTTCCCACGGCTCACTGGTGCTTGCGTGCAGGTTCTTCGCTGGTGTTGGCCACCGGAGCACCGCCGTCGCCGTGCCCTCCGCCGCCACTTCGGGCTCTCGTCGAAATCCCCTTTCCCGACCACCGCAACCCTCGACACGTGGTGCAATCGAACCGCCGTGAGCCTCTAAGACCTTCCCTTCCCTCGGACCTCGCCGCCGGTGACCCCCCCGCTAGAACATGGCCGTCCAATCCCTGCTCCCCTTCAGCCCCTGACTGAGGACATCGGGTTTAGAAGAATTGAAAACCCAGGGGATTATCTGCAACGCTAAAGACACATATGAATAGTGCTAGAAGGACATCCTGATGTTAATTGTGCTGTCCACTTTTAAATTCCATATCAAATCAAGGAAAAATCACAAAAGTGCAAACTAAAATTTGATAGAATCCTCATTTTAAGATCTACAACTTTCCTTAAAGGATGAATTTCAGTTTCTGAATAGTTTGTGCTTTAATTTAAATACTAAGTTTAGTTAGTTGTAGGCTAAAGAAATGTATAGTAAATAGTAGAAAAATGATAAAAATATGAAACCAATTGTACTAGTCTTGTTTTAACAGATAGTATTTAGGAAAAATAATTAACCTACTGTTTGTATAATATTTTCTTAATATGTGGATTTAATTATGAATAATGCATAGTTAACCTTGTATAGTTAATATCTGTGGATTTAAATGTTCAAAAATCATGAAAATAATTTGAAGTACTATTCTAGAGTAGTATAGCCTATCCCTAAATTTCCAACCTAGGGTCAAGTACAAATCAACCCAAAATAATTAGAACATACTATGATAAGTCCATAGTTTAATAATAACCTAGAGTTAGTATAAATAATTAGCAAAACAAATAAGTAAAGCTATTCAAAATAATTATTTTGGTATTTAAAACCAACTCAACATGTTACCCCATGCCATTAGTTAAATAATTAGGGTAACCAACCCTGTTGCTTAATGTAACTAGATAAAATAATTAATAGCCGATAAATGACTGCCCAGTAGAGAAATAAATAATAAGTGTACAAAGTAAATCATATTTTCGTTGGATTGCAACTTTATCGTGAATTAAAATACAAGAATATGCATTCCTTAACTTATAGCTTTGCATATCATATAGACTCAACTACTCTCGCCGACGGTGACTACGAAGTAATCCCGGATCAGGAAGTGGAAGTTTCTGAAGACCCCGGTGTAACACCCTAATGTAATTTTCCCTAATTTTTGATGAATTTATTTTGGCTCAAATAAAATTTCCGGGGTTTTTCTTCAATTTTGTGGCATTTAAAGCAATTTTATAACACAAGAAAATAAAATTTATTTTAGGAACAACTTGTTTGTGCATTCATGCTACAGCATTGTTTTATTTGTGTTCAGTGTATAGGTTTGAATTCAAATTGTATTTGAATTCAATTAGAATTGTTTGAATTAGTGAGTTAGAAAAAAAGAAGAAAAGGAAAAAGAATAAAAGAAGGCAGCCCAACCCAGCAGCCAGCCAGCCCAGCCCAGCATCCCTCCCCTTCTCTCCTTCCCCGCGGGCCCTCTCTCCCTCTCTTCCTTCCCACGGCCCAAAGCCGCCCGAGGCCCAGCTGCTCTGATCCCTCTTTCCCTCCCCCTCGTGGGCCTCCGCGACTCCCTCAGCCCAACCCGCACGCGCGCCAGCTTCCCCTAGGCCGCTCGCTGCCGCTCGCTCGGCCCAGCCCACCGCGCGGCCCTTACCTCCCCGCTCTCTCCCTCGCGGCCGCTGACAGGGCGACCCCACCCGTCAAGGGCATCCCTTTCCTCGCGACCGAGCCGGACTCGAGCTCGAGTCCGAGCTCGACCGCACCGCCGTGTCCGCCTCCGCCTCGGGCCCGCTCGCCAGGACGCCGCGTGGCCGCCCTATAAAGCCCCGCCGCCTCTCTAGGGTTTCCCCTAAGCCACCGTCATGCCCCGTTCGCGCAAACCCTAGCCCCGAGCACCGCCGTCGCCGCAAGCCTCGGGTCGCCGCCGCGCCAGCTCCTCGCCGCCTTCCGCCGTCGCCCAAGCACCGTGGGTTTGCCCCGGTGGGGTAAGGACCCTCTCCCGCCTCCCTTCCCCTCGGTCTCACCTCTCCACGGCCGCGCGCGCTCGCCGGCGTCCCCGAGCTGCTCGCCACCGTTGCTTGGCCGCTACGGCCAGCATTGCCGCCCCCGAACCCCTCAAATCGTTTCCCTGTGTCCTCCTCTCTCTCCCCGACCGGATCTCGTCGTTCGTCGCCCGCGGAATCGCTCCATCGCGTGGCGCCGGCAAGCTCTCCACCGCGCCCGTAGTCCCGCCGCCGCTGGAGCCGCCGGAGTACTCTCAGCCGTTCGATCCGAGGATAACGGTTTGGATTAGATCCAGACCGGTATCTGACCCGCGCCGCACGATTTCAAACCGAGGGATCGGATTAGATCCCGATCGGCGTTAGATCTCAGCCGCCTGCTTTAGATCCAACGGCCCAGATTAAAGCATACCCCTTCGGCCAGCCGTTTTGCTAAAGGGCCCCTGTTCTTTTGATGTATCAACCCGCCATCCTTTCTGTAGCCTGTAAATATTTACAAATAGGTCCTTTTCCTCCCTTTTAACCCCCTGAGCTTCCTGGAAATTGTTTATCAGCCCTAGCTCTGTAGTTTTTGCAGTCTAGCCCCTGTGTTTACCCTTTAATTAGGTTTTAGCCCTCAGTTTTTGCATAAAACCCCCTGGAGTTCTTGTTTTTTTACAGAAAAGCCCCTGGACCTTGTTTTAGCCCTAGATTTTGCATTTTAGCTCCGTTTTAAGCGCTCTTTATATCCACGCGATCGTTGTAATGCGTAGAATAGTTCTAGTCTAGTTTTGCATGCTATTCTATTGTTTTGGTGTACTGTTTTCTTATAGATGCTTTTATTGTGTATATGTGTATGTGTGGACCATGCGTGATGATCGTGAGTAGACGCCGAGCCTTTGGAGCAGTACCAGGAGCAGCCATCTTCCGAGCAGTTCGAGCAGCAGCCGGGAGAGTACGAGGAAGGCAAGTATAACATGAACCTCCTATCACTTTTAAATACAATTTCATACTGCATTTTAATACTGTATGCCTATAAGGACTTTCCTAGCCACTTATTTAACCTTTATATATATCCTTTGGGTTGCATTTTGGTTAGTTGTGCTAGGTTGCTGCGCTATAACATATCTGGGTCCTTTTTAATTAATTTGATTAATGGTCTTATGCAACTTAATTCTGGAGCCGACCCTCTGTGCTGTGTGCTTGAGTGTTTCGTGCGTCCTTAAAAGATGTTTTTGTTAGAAACATGGTTTAGGGGGCCAGCACGGTGCTTAGTGCTTGGTTGGCCACTCTCCATAAGGACCGGTTCATAGAGTGACAACCTGGAACAACCGCGCAACCACAAGACTGGAATGGGACGGTCTTGACTTACTAATTAGGTCGTGTTGGTTCGGGAGTAACTTACCTGCGTGGGCAAGAGGGGTGGTAAGCTTCAATGGTCCCTGCTCCTCCGGCTTGGTCTGTGCTGTGTGTCTTGTACCCCCGGAGGTGGGCCCCATCGTTGCTGATCCAGAATCCTTAGCGGTTACACCGTACCAATGTGATCCTTTGTAACGGTCTCGTAGTGTGCTTGCTAGCCATCTCACCTAAGGAAGTGTGATGAACCACTAGCGTAGCTCACGACTTGTGGGTAAAGTTGTGCAACCTCTCGAGAGTGTTAAACTGATATATCAGCTGTGCTCACAGTCATGAGCGGCCCAGATCCTCCGTCTGATTAGTGGGGTTATCAACCTTTGGTTAGGGAGATTCCCCGGGTGGTTTTGGTTTGGATGGTTCTTAGTAGTTCTTAATTAACATTGATTAATTTCTTATGCAATTTGGGTTCATGGTAATTCATCCACTTATAGTAAATAGTTTCAATAAAATTTGCCAAGACTAAAAGCTAATGCAGTTGAGTTAGCTAACCTTAGAGCCTCATAGTTTGTGTTATACTTGTTGAGTACTAGTTTGTACTCACACTTGCCTCTTCCTCTCTTCTGTTCTCTTTTAGATATCTTCGACTGCTGCTCAGTACCAGGCGACGTGTAGGACTACATCGGCGGACTCGACGATTTCTAGGCGTTGTCTCCCAGTTGACGTCCCTGTGGCGCCCTACTCTTCATGTATTTATTTTACGCTTCCGCATTCCTTGAACTGATTCTTGATTCAGCTGTAATAAAGATATTCATTTTATAATTTATACGTTTTTATTCGTGACATGTGTTGTGATATCTTGATAATCTGTTGTATATATGCGTGACTTGATCCTGGCGTATATATGATTGCTCGATTTATGTTCTTACAAATCGGGTGTGACACCCGGGAACACAGTCGAAGGTCTAACTGAAGCTCTGAACCAAAGTTCGAAAAACTTTGACCCTACTGCCCCCAACCCCACGCAAGAAGGCAAGCCCCGGACATAACCCAAACTTTATTTACACTGCAACCTATATTATTTATATCTATCTATGCATTAAGTTCATAAGGATTGTATGAGATACACTAGTTGCATTTTCCTAGGAACCAGTGTGTTGAACACTAGCATTTGAGTTTGAATAGCCGCTCTGCTAATAGTACCGGTAGAAGTCGGGTGATTTCCTGTCACTCGCGCGATATAGGAGTTGAAGTGTTTACATTCCTGTAACCACTATAAGGATGACGGACGGGATTTATGTGGAGTATCATGGTTGAGATGATACCCCGTCTGTGTTGGTGAATTTGATAAGGTCGCAGTGTGTGGTAGCGGTGGTTAAGCACTTGAAAGTACTAGCCACATGCCACGAAATATGGTAAGCGGTAAGCCTAGTAACCAATCGCCCCGAGGAGTGGACATACCTCCCACCACTCGTAATTTGGTTTTTCCTGTTACTCGATTCGACGTGTGGGAATACGTGTTGCCGGGCAACCAGGACTATGGCCGTTTAGTCGCTCTACAGGCATACGTCCTACACATTGGATGTGCGTATGGTCCTGCAGTCGCTTGTGGTGGCTCTGATCCACGAGTCCGAATGAAAGGCAAACGGTTGCTTCGGAACAATCGTTGGATGTTCCAAGCGTGTGAGTTAGGTTTACCCTTGCAAGGCTAAAATTCGATTTAGGAATCGTCCATTTCTCGTGGAGATTGGGACTGCTTGATCCCTTTACCACATAGAGTAACAAGAGCAACTTTGTGATTATCAAAGATGATGTTTGGCTAAAGATTCTACCATGCTTGAATAGCTATAGGTGCTTATCTAGAATAAATAATCACATAGAACTTGAAAGTTAAAAGTTGACATTAAGTATCTACTCTTTGTTGCTTTTCAGCTCAAAACTTTACCCAAAACCCGAAAAGCCGTCATAAGTCTAGCTATATGGCTAAGTATACCATGAACACGTAAGCCTTGCTGAGTATTAGAATGCTCAGTCTTGCCTTGTGAATTTTTGCTCAGGTAATCCTCTTGATGACCCTGCTCTGCCTATGCCGTGGCCCTACCCTCTGCCTGATGGTTGGTCCGTGGAGTGGGACCCATTCCCGACCAACACAGACCCCTCTGAGTTATATCATGCCAGGGCTAGCATGATATCTGAACTCACGACGTGTACAGTGCCCGTGCTTTAAACTCCGTTGCAAGACTTGAAACTTTAAACGGTTTTTGTAATAATTTCCATCAGTTGGTAACTGATACTACTTTTAAAATGCTCATGTATTGTATCTGCCTATGATGTAAAAATGAGATGGCTTTTGTATCTCTGGACTCGACTTCATGCGAGGTACCTTGTTTGATCCTGCATTCGGTGGTTTATCGGGACGTTACCCGACAGGACAAAGGATTATACTGTTTGAAGCACGTTGGAGCCCTCCAGAGTGGACTCGCGTACTTGAGCCGGTGTAATTCAGGTTGGTTCTACCACAGCTGTTATCAGAGCTAACAAGTGTACACTGGAGATATGAGGTTCCTTAAAAATGCTTTTGGTATAAAATTTGACCAACAGAGTATTTTGCAAAACTACGTTGAGTTTGTTAAGGCTTGTGCTTAGTACGTAAAGCCCTAGGGTGATATTTAAGGGAATTAGAGGTGGCTATAACTCTAACTCCTAGCATGGGATCATCACACCGAAGAAGAAGCAACTTGGGAAACAGAATCCTATCTTCAACGAAATTTCCCAAACTTCCTTCAAGCTAGTCCCCAAGTCTAATTATCCAACTCCATTCTACATCGGAATCTCGGGACGAGAATCTTTTTAGGGGGGGAAGGCTGTAACATTCAGGTAATTAGAAACATAGACCCTAGATTTTAGTGTGAAATATATATGCTTGCTATGGTAAATGTGAGTAGTACAAAAGACTAGGGGTATAATTGTAATTTCTATAAAATATAGGTCCTTGAATGTTAATTGGGTGAAATGGAAGATAGCATTAAAACCTAGGATAAAAATAATACTAGGTGTCAAATTTATATTACCATAGGAAGGAAAGTGTAAAAGATAGGTTAAAACCTAAGAAAAATTAGCCTTAAAGTAAAAAACAGGGACCTAAGTGTGATTAAAACAAAAATCATAGGGCCTTTTATGTAAAATAGTTGAAGTGTAAAAGAAACTTGTATGTTTACTTAAGGGCTAACATGTAAGAATACAAGTCATCATGACATCCCATGAAAACTTGTAAACATATCCAAAATTTCATCAAATCCACTTTGGTAAGGACAAAAGAATTCAAATTCTACCTTTACTCAAAATTTAATATGTAAAGCTATAAACTTTGGCTTTTTGAACTTGAATCTTAAAGCAATATTGTAGAGTTCGAAAAACTCTACAACTTTCATTTTGGGCATTTCCTCATTAGATCTTTATATCAGTGGGAAATTTTAGTTTACTGAGAGGTCCTTGGAATTTTTGAGATTTCCAAATAGGCCCCCGGACCCCCTCCCCTCTCTTCTTCCTCGCTCACGTGTTCCTCTGCTCTGCTTCCTGCCACCGGCAGTCCTTCGCCCCTGGCCACCGCTCTGCCACCGCCGCCGCGCCACCTCCTGCTAGATCAACTTCCACGCGTCGTCCTCTCCCTGCCCCAGTCCTCTTCCCTCTCCCCGCTGTCCCCGTTTGCGCGCGCCACGGCTGCCGGGAGCCCTGCTCGGCCGCCACCTCGCCGTCGCCGTGGAGAGCTCACTGCAGCGTGCCAAGGCCTTATCTTTCGCATGCAACAGCACTACCAAAGCTCCTACATTCTGTTCTCCTGGTTCTTCTGCTAATTCCCGAACCCCAGCTGCGATTTCCACTGCCGCCTCTTCTTCTTCCACTCCAACGACTCCTGCTCATCATGGGCAGCCACGGTCGACCACCCACTACTCTCACCAATCCCCTAATCAGCTTTCCCGACCTCTACTCGTGCTCCCCAGCCCCCAGTCGCCCTCCAATTTCAACCAGAGCACCCTTGCCGATGCTCGCCGTCCGCCGCCGCCTGCTGCTCACCGTGGACAGCTCACTCCAAGCCTTCCCGTGCCACCACAACCCCTCAGCCAGCACTACATCAACCCCGTGAAGCTCTACGACCCCCTCGTTGGTTCCCTAGTGCACTATATCGCCTTCTCGATGCTTGCCGGCGTCTACCTCTGCCGCCACCGCCACTGTATTCGCCGGTCGCCCCTAATCCGAAGCGTATGCTCCCAATTGACTGCACCAATACCTTTCCCACGGCTCACTGGTGCTTGCGCGCAGGTTCTTCGCCGGTGTTGGCCGCCGGAGCACCACCGTCATTGTTGACCCCTCCGTCGCCGCTTCGGGCTCTCGTCGAAATCCCCTTTCCCGACCACCACAACCCTCGACACGTATGAACAGTGCTAGAAGGACCTCTTGATGTTAATTGTGCTGTCCACTTTGAAATTCCATATCAAATCAAGGAAAAATCACAAAAATGCAAACTAAAATTTGATAGAATCCTCATTTTAAGGTCTACAACTTTCCTCATTTCAGTTTCTGAATAGTTTGTGCTTTAATTTAAATACTAAGTTTAGTTAGTTGTAGGCTAAAGAAATGTATAGTAAATAGTAGAAAAATGATAAAAATATGAAACCAATTGTACTAGTCTTGTTTTAACATATAGTATTTAAGAAAAAATAATTAACCTACTGTTTGTATAATATTTTCTTAATATGTGGATTTAATTATGAATAATGCATAGTTAACCTTGTATAGTTAATATCTGTGGATTTAAATGTTCAAAAATCATGAAAATAATTTGAAGTACTGTTCTAGAGTAGTATAGCCTATCCTTAAATTTCCAACCTAGGGTCAAGTACAAATCAACCCAAAATAATTAGAACATACTATGATAAGTCCATAGTTTAATAATAACCTAGAGTTAGTATAAATAATTAGCACAACAAATAAGTAAAGCTATTCAAAATAATTATTTTGGTATTTAAAACCAACTCAACATGTTACCCCATGCCATTAGTTAAATAATTAGGGTAACCAACCCTGTTGCTTAATGTAACTAGATAAAATAATTAATAGCCGATAAATGACTGCCTAGTAGAGAAATAAATAATAAGTGTACAAAGTAAATCATATTTTCGTTGGATTGCAACTTTATCGTGAATTAAAATACAAGAATATGCATTCCTTAACTTATAGCTTTGCATATCATGTAGACTCAACTACTCTCGCCGACGGTGACTACGAAGTAATCCCGGATCAGGAAGTGGAAGTTTCTGAAGACTCCGGGAACACAGTCGAAGGTCTAACTGAAGCTCCGAACCAAAGTTCGGAAAACTTTGACCCTACTGCCCCAAACCCCACGCAAGAAGGCAAGCCCCAGACATAGCCCCTATTTTATTTACACTGCAACCTATATTATTTATATCTATCTATGCATTAAGTTCATAAGGATTGTATGAGATACCCTAGTTGCATTTCCCTAGGAACCAGTGTGTTGAACACTAGCACTTGAGTTCGAATAGCCGCTCTGCTAATAGTACTGGTAGAAGTTGGGTGATTTCCTATCACTTGCGCGATATAGGAGTTGAAGTGTTTACATTCCTGTAACCACTATAAGGATGACGGACGGGATTTATGTGGAGTATCATGGTTGAGATGATACCCCGTCTGTGTTGGTGAATTTGATAAGGTCGCAGTGTGTGGTAGCGGTGGTTAAGCGCTTGAAAGTACTAGCCACATGCCGCGAAATATGGTAAGCGGTAGGCCTAGTAACCAATCGGCCCGAGGAGTGGACATACCTCCCACCACTCGTAATTTGGTTTTTCCTGTTACTCGATTCGACGTGTGGGAATACGTGTTGCCGGGCAACCAAGAGTATGGCCGTGTAGTCGCTCTTGTTGTCGGTCAAAACCCGCCGGCGGGCAGCGACAGGCAACACGAGGAGCCGGGAGGCTTCCGGGACGGCTGGTGGGCCCCGGTCCCTCGGTCAACGGCCCAGTGATCTGGCGCGCGCCCTGGCTGAGAGTCGCTAGGCGTGCCACCTGATCCTGCACCCGATTAGGAGGGTGTGACGTGTTGTACTCCTGTGTGCACAGACATGTGTAAAGATTAGTCCGAGCCGTGATCGGCTCATCATCTCCTCCCCGGCATCGGCTATGACGAGTCGATTGCATCAATGCCGGATTGGATCTTTGAAACGGGCAACATAGACACATATACACGTATACATTCAAATAAAACTTGCTTCATAAATAACAATCTAATCCAATCTACGACGACCAAGCTCTCACTGCACGATCAGAACATCCTACGCGTAATTGAGCCTAACAAATACACGAAAGCATCGACAAAACGATCTAAACAGAGAGCAAGGAAACAACTGAAAGCCGATCCCTGACACAACCTCCATTCAAGCGATAAGCCGATACAGAGCATACTATCGGATCATTCAACTCGTTTGCAAGGCCTAATCATGCACATATCGAACCAAGCTTCTAAATAAATAGAAACCAGCCATAACAGATTGGATCTACTGATAACTACGAAACAAGACAAAACCATCGTATCCATGAACAGACACGATGATCAAACATGCGAGAGCAACATATAAAGCACGATTAAAGCACAAAAGGAAAAGATTACTCAACGCATGCCAGGATAAACAATGCTACTCGCCATCTACAAGGCTTCAGCATGAGCAACGTATGAACGAACGAGCAAGGGCGACGCTACCCCGATCACGCAGAGCGTGATCGAGGTCGCATGGCACTTACCCGATGAAAACCCTAGAATAGGGGAGGCGATACGCCGAGAGTTGATGATGAATGATTCTGTTTCTTGTTTATTCATGGTACATATTTATAGTCCGTAGACTTGTTCTCTTTAACTAACCCTAACCTAACACGACATGAATCTTAACTGCTTATTCCTAATTTACACGGCCTTATGGCCTCCATCTTCTGCACGGGGCCCAATTTGCAAGCTTTGTCACGGCTGCCTTCTAAGCCCATCTTGCTCCATGGCCCACTTCTGGCCCGGTCAAAATACGGTGATAACACATGCCCCCCTGGTTTCGGTAATGGTAATTCCGAAATCATCACCGCCTTGACCCTTCGTCTTCCGATCCGTACAACCGTGCCCTTTTGGCTTCCGATGGACGTGACTGCTCTGCATCGGCCTCCTAGGGAACCGTTACGGTGCCGATTCATTTCACCCACTCGTTGGCTTTATAAACTTGTTTCCAGCACCTTCTTTAACCACTTTCCCTCACGACCATCGCCGACTCCTCCTCCCTTCCTTTACCATAGCCTCTTCGGCTGTCGACTTTGATGGATGGTGGACGATGTGGAAAACTCATGTTTTCCGAAGGGCTCTGGGTCCGATGCTACAGCAGATCGACCCTGAATATGACATCCCCGATGGAGAGGTACCGCCTTTTCGGATTAACATTCCTTCTTTAAACTTTTGCTAGATCCCTCCTGAATTCACCTTATTTCTGCAGCAAGAAGATGGCCCAGAGCCGACGAACGAGGATGGATCCCCTTTTTGTTTCCGGGCGGTCGCTCCTGTGGTCCTTTTTGGCAGGAACGCACCCCCTCCATCAAAGAGTGTGATGCAGATTCAGCCGAGCACCGCCAAGTTGACTCCCAAGAGAAAACGGTTTTCTGAAGCTGCTGCCCCCCGGGCCTGCGCTAAGACGAGGAAGACTCTCGTCAGAAAGGTCCGGAAGGAAGCCGCGCCGTCTTCCCCTAATCCACCATCTCCAGTCACCAACCAGGTTTGGCCCTTCTTCCCGTTTTGCAATCGGGTTTTTGTTCATATCTCTTTTAATGACACTCTCTTTTCTTGTAGCCTGCCGTTGTAGAAGTCTCCAGCGGGGAGGAACCCCTGTGCCAGAAAGGTTCGTCTTCGGAGGTGCCAGAGGACGTGGATGCACCCATCAGGGCCCTGATCACCCTCCGTGATCCTGGTGCGACAAACTTGGAAGACCCTTCTGCATTGGCTGCTGCCCCAGCTGCTTCGCCAGGTCTGCAGGTCGTCGGCTCCTGTCTGGAAGGACCCTCTCCTGCCTCAGCTATTGCTGATTCCCCTGCACGAGAGGTACGCTCAGCGGAGCCGATCGCCATTTCATCGGCTGTTGCTTCTGTAAAGCCGACTGCTGCCCCATCGGCTGTCGCTTCTCCCTCTGGAGGTGCAATCCACATGGCCTCTGCCGCCACCGCTCATTCCTCGGAAGGGACGCCCTCCCGGGAGCCGATCGCCCCTTCGTTGGCCATCGCCGCTTCCTTCTCGAGACAGGTACATCTTCTCTTTGTAGCCATTTTGGTCTTTTTCGTAATGCCTGTCTCACTCTCTTCTCCTTCAGAACCTGGATCTTTCGGAGCTCCTTGCGTTTGACCCTGCCACGATTGGGTCAACCATATTGGAGGCCGATGACTCTTCCTCAGGCCTAACCAGCGCTGCCGATCAACTTCTCCGTGTGAAGGATCTTCTGTCGGGTTCCATCTCCGACTTGATTCAGGATTCCAGTGCAATCAAGCAGATCCTCCACGAAGTTAGCTCCCAGCTCCCTGTAAGCCTCCAGGTCAAGCTCTTGCCAGCAGGGTACCTTTCTTCCTTTCAAGCGAACGTGGCAGAGGCTCGCCGCAGGATCGAGACCCGGCATTCCCAATCGCTCTTAAGGACCATTATCGCCGAGATGTGTCAGTCGATCAACAAGAAAAAGGCCGCACTCGACGCCAAGATCGACACATCTGCTTCTGCCCATCGGCTTCACCTCTTGGAGAAAGAACTGGAAGACCTTGAAGCTAAGGTCCAGGCCACCAAGCAGCGCATCCAGGAGGAGAAGAATCTCATCGCGGGTTCCAAGCAGGAGGCAGAAGTCCTAACCACTGAGCTGAAGACAGACTTAGCCGAGCTGAACAGCTTGAACAAACAGGTGGTGCCGGGGGCAGACGAAGAGGACGAAGCAGTGCTTGCTGAGGTTGACCGCATCCGTCTTGATGCTATCGCTGCTATCGACGCCTTCCTTCTGCAGCCCTGTCCGAGATAAACTTTGCGTTTGTGTGGTAAACCCGTGGTGTTTTTATGTAGCGAACCTAAAGTCGATGGTGGCACATCGGCTGTTTGATAACCTGTGATGCTTGATTACCATAAGCACACTTCTAAAGTCGATGGTGGCACATTGGCTGTTTGATAACCTGCGATGCTTGATTGCCATAAGCACACTTCTAAAGTCGATGGCACCGCATCGGCTGTTCTAATCTGATCGAGCCGATCAACACTTATTGGTCTTTCTTCGCTTCCTGTATTGCCAACACCGATCGTCGTCGACTCAGCCTCTGCCCCCCTACTTAGCTTGCTGGTTGCATCGGCTTGTGGCCTGATGGGTATCATCGGCTTCATTGTTCATTAGCCCACATACTTGGGAAATACTTCTTAAGGTGTTGGCCATTGACTGCTACTGGGAACTTAACGCCGTCCAATTCTTCAAGCATGTACGCGTTCCCAGGTAGGACCTGGTCAACCCTGTACGGCCCGTGCCAATTTGGAGACCACTTGCCATAGGCCGCGTCATTAGTTCCCAATGGTAATACTGCTTCCCAAACCAAGTCTCCTACTTGAAACTCCTTTGGCTTAACCTTTTTATTATATGCACGGGCCACTTTAGCCTTATTCTCCTTGATCTTCTCCAGTGACCATAGCCTGAGTTCCGTGAGATCTTCCACATTATCGCTCATCAGAGTAGCATATTCTTCAGCGGATAAGTCATTCTGGAATTCCACACGCCTTGATCCGGCCGTAACCTCCCATGGTAACACGGCCTCCTGCCCGTAGACCAAGTGGTAAGGAGAAACTTTTTTCGCCCCGTGACATGATATGCGGTATGCCCAAAGTGCTTCTGACAAGACCTCGTGCCAACGTCTAGGGTATTCATCAATCTTTCTTTTGATCAACTTGATAAGACTCTGGTTGGACGCTTCGGCCTGTCCATTTGCCTGAGCATAATATGGAGACGATCTAATCAGCTTGATTCCCATATCAGCAGCAAACTTCTTGAATTCTTCTGAAATGAAAACCGAGCCACCATCTGTTGTAATAGTCTGTGGAATTCCGAATCTGTGAATGACGTGCTCTTTGACAAACTGAATAACATCCCCGGATGCCACCGACTTCATCGGAACCGCTTCCACCCATTTGGTAAAATAATCTGTGATAGCTAGAATGAACTGATGACCCTTGCTAGATGGAGGATTAATTTTGCCGATCATGTCCATACCCCAGCCTCTGAACGGCCATGGTTTAATGATGGGGTTCATAACGGACGCTGGCACCATCTGGATCTTTCCGAACCTCTGACATGCCTGACATCCTTTATAATATTTAAAACAATCTTCAAGCATGGTGGGCCAGTAGTATCCTGATCGCCTAATTAGCCACTTCATCTTGTGGGCCGACTGATGGGTCCCACACGTTCCTTCATGAACTTCATGCAGGAGCCGATTGGATTCAACTGGCCCCAAACACTTAAGCAGTAACCCCTCTAAGGTCCTGTAGAACATATCATCCCCTATGAGAACATATTTCATAGCTTTGTATCATATCCTCTTGGGTGCCCCCCGAGCCGAATCCTTCAAGTAATTGAAGATATCGGCTCTCCAATCTCCCTGGTCCAGGAAATATGCCTGATGAACTGACCCGTTGGCTTTGTACCCTGAAGCCAGCTGTGCTAGATCATTGGCTTCGGCATTCCGAGCTCTAGGTATCCAATAAAAATTAATGTACCTGAACTGAGCTATTAGCTCCTGGCATTGGACCCACATTGGGAACAGCAGCTCGCTTTCGCACCTGTACTCTTCTGTAAGCTGGGAAATCACCAATTTTGAATCCCCAAAAACTTCCACTGCTTCAGCTCCGGCCTCTAGAAGCAATTCCATACCTTTTCGTACCGCCTCATATTCTGCAAGATTGTTGGTACAGGCGACAGGTAATCTGATCGAGAAAGAATACGTTGCCCCCCGAGGCGATACCAGTAAGACGCCGATGCCGCATCCATCTCCACAAACTGATCCGTCGAAGTACATAGCCCAGGCTCGTATAGAAAGTGCTGCAATACTGGTGTTAACCCTCTCAGCAATGAGATCCGCTAACGCCTGCCCTTTAACCGCTTTTGCAGGTTGATATCGGATATCAAATTCTGATAACACGAACATCCACTTCCCCAATCGGCCTTTCAAAACAGGAGCCGATAGCATGTGTTTTATGACATCCGATTTGCAGATGACGACTACTTCAGCCGATAGCAGGATATGGCGAAGCTTGGTGCATGTAGAAAATAAACATAAACAAAGTTTTTCCATGTCGGGGTACCTTGTTTCTGCATCCAATAACCTTCTGCTGAGATAAAAGACCACCTTCTCTTTGCCATCATATAATTGTACCACTACTGAAGCAATAGAAGTGTTGCCCATTGATAAATATATATAGAATGGTCTATCCTGTTGTGGTGGCACTAGCACAGGTGGTTTTGACAAATATTCTTTGATTTCATCAAATGCCCGTTGCTGTTCTGCCCCCCAGCGGAACTCGTCAGTGGTTCTAGTCTTGACTAACTCCATAAAAGGCTCAATTCGTCCAGACAAATTAGAGATAAACCTCCTGACAAAGTTAATCTTACCAATGAGCTGCTGGAGCTCTTTCTTGGTGGTGGGCGGCACCATGGTGCGTACGGCTTCCTGACTTTTTAGGCCAATTTCTATTCCTCTTTCATGAACCAGAAATCCCAGGAATTGCCCAGCCGACACACCAAAAGCGCACTTCTTTGGGTTCATCCTGAGCCCGAACTTTCTAGTTCGTTCCAGAACCCGCCGCAGGTCGTCTAAATGTCCCTCGACCGATGCTGACTTTACCACGACGTCGTCGATATAAATTTCTACTAGATTGCTGATCAGATCATGGAAGATATGGTTCATAGCCCTCTGATACGTAGCACCAGCATTCTTCAGGCCGAAAGTCATAACCACGTACTCGAACAAACCCACCGCTCCAGGCACTCTGAACGCAGTTTTGTGTATATCTTCAGGGGCCATGAAGATTTGATTATATCCTGCATTACCATCCATGAAACTCAAAATCTTGTGGCCGGCGGCAGCATTGATCAATGTCTCTGCAATGGGCATCGGGTATTCATCCTTCGGAGTGGCCCTATTAAGATCCCTGAAGTCCATGCACACCCTCCATCGGCCATCTTTCTTTTGTACGGGCACGACGCTCGAGATCCATTCAGTGTACCTGCAAGTCCTGATAAATCCGGCTTCCAGCATCTTTTCTACTTCTTTCTTTACTTCAACCAGGACTTCGGCTTTCATCTGCCGTGCCCGTTGCTGGAACGGTCGAAAACCACTCTTAAGGGGAAGCCGATGCTCTACTATACTCCTATCCAGTCCGGGCATCTCTGTGTAATCCCAGGCGAAGCAATCAGCATATCCCTTCAGCAAAGCTATTATCGGCTCTCGTAGTGACGGGTGTAACTTCCTACTTATGAAGGTTGGTCGTGGCTTATCCCCAGGACCGATGTCTATCTCCTCAAGTTCATCAGCCGATGTGAAACCATATCCTAACTTCCCTTCTTCTTCCGTTAGATCAACATTGCAGATGAAGAAAGGACACAGCATAAAAAAACTCGGCCGATCGTTAAGGTCGGCCGTTCCACACATCCCATTGTTTTCCAAGTTTTTGTAAAAAGAACAAGGCCGGCTGCCAATGCTGGCCATTTCATAACGACTACGTAACACATTTGTCTTTACAACTTCGATTTTCCGGGGCCGATTGCAAGAATCGGCCTTTATGGCTCTGCTACAACATGTCGCTCCCTGCCCCTTTACTCTGTGAGGCCAGTGGATAAGACCAGCCTTACTCCGTTTTTTGTAGCCTCGATGCGATCACACCCTTCTAGGCTTATTCCTGAAATCGGCTCTTGGTCTTCCGCATCCCAAATGCTCATGGCAGCATGTGAAATTTCGATCGAGTCGTCTGCCTGGACCACTTCCACCTCGTCTCCATCCCATTGGATCAAACATTGATGCATCGTGGAAGGGATGCAACAGTTGGTGTGGATCCAATCCCTACCAAGTAAAACATTGTAGGTGCTCTTGCTGTTGACGACGAAGAACGAAGTCGGGACGGTTTTGTTTCCGATGGTGAGGTCCACACTGAGGACACCTTGGGCTTCTGAAGTCTGCCCATTAAAATCACTTAGGGTGACATTGGTCTTGATCAAGTCTGCAGTGGACCGCCCTAAACGGCGCAGGACCGAGTACGGCATAATGTTGACCGCTGCTCCCGTATCTACCAAGATCTTATTCACGGGCTGACCATTAATAAACCCCTTAAGATATAAAGCCTTCAGGTGTTTGTAATTCTTAACTTGCGGCTTCTCAAATATCACCGGCCGAGGTCCCAAATCAAGTTGGGCTACCGACGGCTCCTCCTGGGGCCTCGCGTGGAACTCTGCAGGAAGCACAAAAACCATATGTGCATCAGCCGATACCTTCTTATCGGCTTTTGTTGACTTGGGCCGCCATTCCTTCATGGGCGGTTGCGACTCCTTTTCCTGCACATAATGAACTTGTTCTGCCAAATCCGGTTGCGCCTTTCTTAAAGTCTCGATGTACTTGGCTTCGGCCTCCTCCAAGCTACGCAGCCGCTGAACCCTGCGCTTCTGGGAACGACTAAGTCCATTGGGGCACCAACGAGGACGATGATACCTGTCTTCTTCTTTGTCTTCCTTTCGTGGTGACCGAACCCGCACTTGCCGGATTGGGGCAGGTCCTATCCGCTGGAAAACTGAATCCCTTGCTTCTGGTCTCGTTGGTCCACACTCTGGGCAATCCCTGATTGTAGGCAATCGGCTCATACCTGAATCCCAACAGTACCTGAAGAACGGGCAGTGCCAATGATCGCGGGCTTCTTTGTGCTTCCTCAAGCGCTTCCCGGTCCGGCGCTCATACTCCTCTTCCTCAGATTCCCGATGGAGGCGCTGCTGGTACTGATACTCGTACTTCCTGAGAAGATTAGAAGAAGTTGGCCGTTGATTCCTTACGTACCTTACTTGCCTTTCTGTAACATATTTATCCTTTTCATTTTGGGGCCAATTGCTCGAATCGGCCTCTCCATCCTTGATCTGGCGGCGTGATGCCACCCCCGCCATGTTGATGCCCAGTGCGAAGTCCAGTTGTCGCCTTGCCGTCCGATCGTTACTTTCCACCATATTGACACCAGGGAACGGCTGAGTGTCGACTTTCATGGCGGTCTGGCCCAGGATCAATCGGCCCTGTTCAATAGCCGATTGGATCTGCCGACGGAGTTCCTTACAATCGCTTGTGCTGTGGGTAAAAGAATCGTGCCATTTGCAATATGATCTTCCTTTCAATTCCTGCGCCGTAGGGGTTTGTATCCTTCTGGAAACTTCAACTGCTTTTCTTTTAACAATAAGTCAAAAATTTGTTCCACTTTGCTCACATCAAAATCAAACCCCTTTGCCGGTCCTGTTTGTTTTACCCACTTGCACGATACAGGATTTGCACCACGAGCCCACTCTGCAACCGATACTTCCGCTTCTTCTCCGGAGTCATCGGCTTCTTCAGTATCAGCTAGCGCTACTTGGCGCTTGAACTTTTCTTGATACAGCTCAGGGTGACGCTGCTCGTGCGTCGTCAACTTCTGGACGAGATGTGCCAACGAAGTGAATTCCAATTGAAAAGCCAGATCTCTAATCGGCTTCAATAACCCTAGAGACGCCAATTCCACAGCTTCCTTTTCTGAGATCCGCGTTGAATAACACCTGTTCTTCATCTCCCTGAAGCGTCGAATAAATTCTGCCACGGTTTCTCCACGCTTCTGTCGCATCTGCGCCAGATCGGCAATACCTGCTTCTGCAGCTTCTGAATGATACTGAATATGAAATTGTTCTTCCAACTGCTTCCATGTACGGATGGAGTCAGGACCCAATGACGTATACCACCCGAAGGCCGATCCCGTAAGCGATTGTGAGAAGAACCTTACTCGTAACGGATCCGATACAGAAATCATGCCTAACTGTGCCAAATATCGGCTCACATGTTCGATAGAACTAGAACCTTCTGCCCCACTGAATTTGGTAAACTCAGGGAGCCGATACTTGGGTGGCAATGGAATTAGGTCATAATCGCTTGGATACGGCTTTGTATAGCCGATCGCTCTCCTTTTCGGCAAAATGCCAAACTGATCCCTTAGGATGGCACCAATTTGCTCCGCCGTTTGTAACCCGGGGGCCGAGTGCACACTGTCATGACTCGGCCCTGTGGCATAAGTTGCTAGCCAAGCTTGTTTATCCGCGTCAGCTCCAGAAACCCCTCCAGCTACTTTCTGTGAGAGATGCATTGGTTATTGCTATCCGGAATGTATGCACACATGTAACCATGTGGGATTTCCTTGGGTGGCTCATTGAAGAACTGGTGGTCTGTGGGATCACCTCCCACTTTGTAAACCACGTAAGCTGGAGCACCATGTGATTCCGCCGCTGCAAGCGCATAAGGCAAAGGAGGTCTGGTCTGGAATGGCAACTCTCCCTTATGGCTTCCCAGAGCAGGCCCAGTCGGAGAATGTTGATGTTTCATAATTTCTTGGACCACTCGTAAAGCTACACGCTCAAAAGCATTAACCAAGCTTTTAGAATGCCGGTGCAACGAATGAGCCACTGCATAGTTCACCTCCTACCGCAAAGCTCTGGTACGGTCCTCAGACGGGATAGACAGATCCACTCCATCAAGAGCACCTTCAGGTGAAAAACCTCTCCACCTGATACCATGGTTGCGAGTCCTTTCGAAAGAGCCGATGAGATCGGCTTCAAACTGAGTCTTGATTTCGTCGTACCTCTGCTTGTGTTCAGCAGAGAGCTCCTCGTAAGCGATCGGATCTTCCCTTGCCATCTTATTGACCACCACTAACGGAGTCGACGATGACAACGGAGTCGATGAAGATGATGCCGATGATGATGACGAAGTCGATGAAGAAGGTCCCACTGGGCGTGCCAGAATGTGTTGTCGGTCAAAACCCGCCGGCGGGCAGCGACAGGCAACACGAGGAGCCGGGAGGCTTCCGGGACGGCTGGTGGGCCCCGGTCCCTCGGTCAACGGCCCAGTGATCTGGCGCGCGCCCTGGCTGAGAGTCGCTAGGTGTGCCACCTGATCCTGCACCCGATCAGGAGGGTGTGATGTGTCGTACTCCTGTGTGCACAGACATGTGTAAAGATTAGTCCGAGCCGTGATCGGCTCATCATCTCCTCCCCGGCATCGGCTATGATGAGCCGATTGCATCAATGCCGGATTGGATCTTTGAAACGGGCAACATAGACACATATACACGTATACATTCAAATAAAACTTGCTTCATAAATAACAATCTAATCCAATCTACGACGACCAAGCTCTCACTGCACGATCGGAACATCCTACGCGTAATTGAGCCTAACAAATACACGAAAGCATCGACAAAACGATCTAAACAGAGAGCAAGGAAACAACTGAAAGCCGATCCCTGACACAACCTCCATTCAAGCGATAAGCCGATACAGAGCATACTATCGGATCATTCAACTCGTTTGCAAGGCCTAATCATGCACATATCGAACCAAGCTTCTAAATAAATAGAAACCAGCCATAACAGATTAGATCTACTGATAACTACGAAACAAGACAAAACCATCGTATCCATGAACGGACACGACGATCAAACATGCGAGAGCAACATATAAAGCACGATTAAAGCACAAAAGGAAAAGATTACTCAACGCATGCCAGGATAAACAACGCTACTCGCCATCTACAAGGCTTCAGCACGAGCAACGTATGAACGAACGAGCAAGGGCGACGCTACCCCGATCACGCAGAGCGTGATCGAGGTCGCATGGCACTTACCTGATGAAAACCCTAGAATAGGGGAGGCGATACGCCGAGAGTTGATGATGAATGATTCTGTTTCTTGTTTATTCATGGTACATATTTATAGTCCGTAGACTTGTTCTCTTTAACTAACCCTAACCTAACACGACACGAATCTTAACTGCTTATTCCTAATTTACACGACCTTATGGCCTCCATCTTCCGCACGGGGCCCAATTTGCAAGCTTTGTCACGACTGCCTTCTAAGCCCATCTTGCTCCATGGCCCACTTCTAGCCCGGTCAAAATACGGTGATAACACATGCCCCCCTGGTTTCGGTAATGGTAATTCCGAAATCATCACCGCCTTGACCCTTCGTCTTCCGATCCGTACAACCGTGCCCTTTCGGCTTCCGATGGACGTGACTGCTCTGCGTTGGCCTCCTAGGGAACCGTTACGGTGCCGATTCATTTCACCCACTCGTTGGCTTTATAAACTTGTTTCCAGCACCTTCTTTAACCACTTTCCCTCACAACCATCGCCGACTCCTCCTCCCTTCCTTTACCATGGCCTCTTCGGCTGTCGACTTTGATGGATGGTGGACGATGTGGAAAACTCATGTTTTCCGAAGGGCTCTGGGTCCGATGCTACAGCAGATCGACCCTGAATATGACATCCCCGATGGAGAGGTACCGCCTTTTCGGATTAACATTCCTTCTTTAAACTTTTGCTAGATCCCTCCTGAATTCACCTTATTTCTGCAGCAAGAAGATGGCCCAGAGCCGATGAACGAGGATGGATCCCCTTTTTGTTTCCGGGCGGTCGCTCCTGTGGTCCTTTTTGGCAGGAACGCACCCCCTCCATCAAAGAGTGTGATGCAGATTCAACCGAGCACCGCCAAGTTGACTCCCAAGCGAAAACGGTTTTCTGAAGCTGCTGCCCCCCGGGCCTGCGCTAAGACGAGGAAGAC